>NC_079154.1:131377139-131977139 GCF_947563725.1 Argiope bruennichi | reverse complement strand
GTGATTTTCATCCCTTTATTTAGAAAACCAAAACTGTGCCCTTATTCAGTCATTCTTACGTAATTCCTCAAATTCATCGATTGTCATCGGCTATCATCCGAATCCTAAAACATTATTACTATCAACATCCTATTAAAAGAATTTTCAAGATGGATAGATTTTGTTACATAAGACGACTTGATCAGTTTCTGGCTGTGCTTTTGTAACAATTTGGACAAAAACATTTTTTTAACTTGTATTATATTTCTAAAATAAGAAATACTTCAAGAGGAAAGCGAAATTCAGAACAGCATAACATCGATTTCACAAAAGGTGTAGCATTGGAAACTATCCCGGCGTATATGTTTTACTACATTAAGAAAATGATTTCAAAAATATAATTTCAAACAAATTTATCAGGCCATCAAACTCGTTTAATGGAAGGAGACTTCTTAACTTCGAAACATTGAAGCGCAAACTATAAATACATGCTATTAGCAAGAAACAGAATTAGAAGGGAAAAAAATTTTTACACGAGTGCTGTAGAATTGCCTTTTCGGTATCTATCGCATTATTTCAGAACTTGCAATTATTTGTTTGGGAACGTTCGTTCGCACTATGATTTTAAAGCAATGTAAAAATTACATCTTATAGATTCTCCTTTAAAGCATTTTTAAATATTTTTAAATGTCAAGTAAAAATTAGCAATGAAACGATTTAATAAAAATATTTATGATCCAGTTTCGAGTATGGATGTGTTAATAAATGTGATTTTTGAAAACATTAAAAAGGATAATCAATTTTATGCAATACTAAAATTTAGATGTAGAAGTATCTGAATTCAATTTAATAAAAAAATTCTTGCAAATTAGTAAAAAAATATAACTTTTTTTTGATAAAAAACTGCATAAATTTTACATTTTGCTTGGTTAAAAAAAATTAAGAAACTCCCGAAAATACTTCCAATCGAGTTTGAACCCCCTAACCCCTCACATCACCACCAATCGGATGCCGCCCAAAGCAATAAACACAGTATAAGTAATGTTTGCCAACGGATTCTAAAACCCTCCGCGCTTTTGGACATGCTTAAGATGAGTTTAATTCGTCAAAATAGGGCTGAGAGGAAAAGATGAAAGGAAGCGATGTTTGCATTTATCAATGAAGTAAGTTCGGATTAATCGTGGACTGAATTAAAATAAAATACGATCAGAAATAAGATACTCGCAAACACGTGAAAAAATGATTGAACGAAAAAGCATCTAACAGAGCGAAAATCAAGGTCAAAGAGTGACGAATAACAACCGGAGATGCTCTCATCCTTCCGCGTCTCGCTCCTTAATGAGATAGAATCGTCGGCAAGGGGTCGTCTCGGAATACTGAAATGAACAGCACATTGGTGATTTCTTTGCATAAAGGGAAGGAGGGGGACTTAAGCAGATACAGGTACATTAAAATTATAGAAAACAGACACGACATAAGAACAGTCATTATCAGAACTAAACATTCAATATTTCAACATCGGTAAGCACTGCTTTTCATTTCACGAATTATTTAAATTCGTAAGAAAACGATCTAAAGAAAATTTTATTCTTCAGCTTTGACCGAGAATTTTATTAAATATCCTAATACAATTTTTACCCGTTACTAACAAGCTTCCTGCAGTTCTGGAGTTTAGTAATATTATAATTCAGTTTTGTAGTAACACTAGAATTGCTTGCGGGCAGATAATGTAATTTCGAACCGTGTTTCTTCCTTTAAGATTCCGCGCCAAACCAGAAGGAGGGTGCTTGATCCATGATGCAAGATTAGCTTACACCTCATCCATTATATTATGCATGTAGAATCCTCTGTAGAATTAGGATTCAAAACTGGGAACTTTTGGCCAGAACCTAAGGCTTCACCACTTGACACACACAGCCTCCAACAAATTTAGAAGCTCTAGGTTTAGTGGTCAATCTTGAGTAATGCCTGCATGTTCATATATTAATCCACAAGAAAAATTGGCATTCACAGAAAGTAACGTTATCTCATTTTGGTTTTGCATGTTGACTGCCGTCTCGCTCATATTCACGCGATATCAGAAGTTCTCAGTCAACATGGAATTTGATGCGAGTAGAACAAACCTATGCTTTGTTTATAACTCCTGGTTTTAAGCACGTGAATCGCCTGTAATTCATAGATACTATATAATTAGTTATTTTCTTCTCTGCTATAAATTAAAAGATCAAATAAGTAAGCATCTTATAAGATAGTGCTTCGAATCACAGGCATCAATCATGGGTAGTGAACGCATTAAATGTAATGGAACTTGATTCATTCGAAGCTAATGCAAGCATGATAAAATTTCGGAATTTTCGGAAATTCAAATTTGGAACCACTATGCCTAAAAAAAAAGTTCAAAATGATAAATTTTGAAGTAAAAAGGAAAATATCTTTAAGATTTAGTAGTTTTAATAAATGGTACAGAATGAATAAGTTAATAAAAAATCAATTTTAACAGTAATAATTATATTTTTTATTAACTTAACATTAATAAAAAAAAAATTTGAACTCGAATTAAATAGCTTTAGTTTGAATCATTATCAATCACATCATGGTTATAAAAAATTCAAAGAGCAAGAAAAAAAAATCGAATGAAAGAATCTTAAATTTTGAATTAACCGTTTCGTTGTAATCTTTTTTATTTTTATTTTTTTCTTTCTCGCCTTTGCAATCTAATTCTGATCTTCACCCCTGACACCCATAAATAATTTTTAAATTCAAAACTCTAGCTTCAAGTGTCTCAAGGCTATTGTGGGATCATTTCTGCTCACTGAGATTAAGCGTTTTGATTCTGGATCTAGTGCAAAGCGCGCATCCAATTACTCCCTTTACAGAACACTAACAACAAAGAATCAACTGCATACACTTTCTACAACACACATAATTAAAATCTTTGAAGTAGGACTGAACTCGTCGGATTCAGTTCGGTAATTTCCAAATGGTGCTGCGAAGGAATTCAATAACCACAAGTCTAAACATCGCCTACGCAGTAACGAAACACGAAATTCACAAAGCTATTCAAAGGAATCCTAATAAATTATCCGCCATTGCCCATTAAAAGGATTATTTTATGTTACATACAGTGAAGTCGAACATAGAGATTTTCAATTTAATTTATGCTTAAATTATCTCGTCATTTTTTCAGGAAATTTCTTAACCTGAGTGCATGTCTTATAAATATAAACGGGAATGAACAGGAGCATTTTCATTGAATCGGAAACAAAGAATAGAACTTCCGAGATTGATTTGTTAAGGTTGAATTTAAAAACGGGTTCGTTTAAATCCTGTTGTAATCTTTCCAAGACAAATGAATTTAAATACATTTAAATCTAGATATTAACGCATTTTAATAGTGCTAACAACCGTCTAAATTTTACAAAATAGAAGGCACTGAAAATCATTTATATAGAATACCAGAAATATTTGAATTGTAAATAATTTTCTTGATCAAGGATAAATGGAAAGTGTGAGATTTTGTTTATTACGATGCAATCTTTTTCCAGTTACACCACTCTCAATTCAAAACATTATCAATAAAATATTACAAAAGATGCTTAAAATTAAAACCGATTAAAATAAACTGAGAAAAGAAATATGCCGTAATAGGAAAAGAAATAAGAATACCATAATATGCATCGCATTGATTTTCACGGTATACGAAAATTATCGTTACGTTAATCAAAAGTTTAAGGTTTTACTGAAAAATGGGAATCAGTACTTTATACGCTGTTGCGATCAAGTCATACGATTTGCAGACTTTAAAATGCAATTAGTAATCATAAGCAAAAACGTGGGCAATTTTTGAAATACATGACAGTGTGTTAAAAATTAACATTCAGAATAATATCACTTTAATCCAACAATAAGACTAATTTTGAAATGTTTACATTATATTTATAGAAAGGAAAAAAATCAGCAATTCAATTTAAGTAAAGTGCACAAATTTAGAAAAAATCAGAGAAGATGCAATAAATTTTACAAATCGTCTTTCTCTAATGAAAAAAAAAAATCAAGCATGAAAAGGTAATTTACTTCTTTAACGAATTTACTTTATCATCTATGGGAACAAAGATATTTAATAATACTTACATTTATTAATTTTTTTTCAATAATTAAAATAAACTTCAAAATAGCACAATCATTAAAGAATAACGCACAAAATGCAATGACGAGATTTTTTGTAACAAGCTCATTTATAAATTTAAAGCAAACCTAAAAGAGGCAGGTGCTTCTGACTGTTTAATATCGTCTGCTTTCTCATCATTTGGCGCCAAAATTCTAATCGTCAGCCACAACATCGACATTTACTTCAGATTTGAACCTTTCTTGCATCTTTAATGATATAAAAATAAACTTCTAATAATCACGACGAATTCTCAAAGCCTATATTGAATTGTTTTTTTAATTAAAGTTAGAAACTCCATCTGATTTATTCCATTGCATTTTCTTAAGAGATTGAAAAATATTTTGAATGTGAGTGTCTCAAAGGATTAAATTATGCTTACCATACAGTGGAATTGTTGCAGTTTAGCCAAACTAGATTCTTACGCCAAAAAAAAAACCCTACTTAAACCGTATTGGTTGTTTAATAGCAGAAATGAGCAGCTGTTCAAAGTTTTCAATAAAGTTGTCTTTAAACTTAAAGATAAAGCAAGATCTGCTGAAAGTTGTAAGAGTTTTTAAAGAGTGCTACGATTTTGAATTTTGATAATCAAAATGTAAAAAAAGATGTGAAAAAGATAAATACATGTAAAAAAAATCCTGTAATCTCTTAAATAATTTTAGAAAATTTTGGAATGAAAAGCTTTTCAGATTAGTATATCAGAAAATTTTATTTTGTGAAATAATTGGATTCGGATTCTTTTTCTTACTACTGTTCATAAGGAACATAATGACCCAATTATGATAAGAAATTTTAATCAATATTATTTCACTTGCTGTCTGCAAATAACATTTTTTTTTTTTTTTTTTTTTTTTTTTTTTTTTTTTTTTACTTCTGGATTGTTTTCTTTTATTTTTTGAAGGGAACAGTTAAGATCTATCAACTTTTTTTTTCAATCACAGAATTGTGGCTACAAAAGGTCTTGGTTATGATTTACTCTCATTGAATTCAGTTAATGATAAATTTAACATGCATCCACAAATTATTTGAAGTTTTTTTTCAAAGTGCTAAACCCACAAAGATTGGGCTAAATACAATTTGAAAAAATATCATCACATCTAATTCTGATGCTAACTTTAAGATTTCTCAAATGAATCCTTTTCTACAGCAAGCATATATTAAGGAAAAAATTAATCGACACTCAAATATTTCAAATAAAAAATTTTCCTTACAAGGGGAAATGATTTTTAAAACGCAATATCCAATTTGTGCTGCAAAGCTGTTAAACTTGAAAAGAGTCATGAATATACCTGTTACAACGGACGCAATATGGGAGAACATAACGTCTCCTTTTCTTTCATTTGATATGCCTGCCAAAGGACCAGATGAAGAAATAGAAAAAGAATGAAGCAAACAATGATACAGAAATCAAATGCGTTGATTTTTAAAACAAAATTAGAAGTGGGAAATTTCACCTTGTTCGTAACACCATCCTTGGAACTTTTTTGCCAGATTCAATGAAAAATCTTTATTACAAATCAAATATTCCAACCTTTCGTTGACCGTCCAAGGCAATGTGCAAAATATTTCAGTTTTCTCTACCCGTCAAAAACTTGCGATAAACAAAAATATGTCACATGTACGGCAAATCTCATGTTGGTGAATGTCCGAATCACCAAAAATGTATCAATTGTCAAGATAGGCATCCAACTACGGCGCAGGTTTGTCATAGATTAATGAACAGCAAATATTTTAACTAAAGTGTCGAAATCACATAGCAACAGTGAGCAGCGTAGAATTTTAAATCGATCAAAGTCCACAAAAAATTCTACACCTACAAAATATTCTAAATGCGCTAATTATCGATATCGAAAAAACAATGACAAATTATTCAGACTATTAATGAAAGAAATGGCACTGCAATCAAAATTTCTCTTCGAAACATTTCAAAAAAAAAAAAAAAAAAAAAAAAAAAAACAGCTGAGACTTTTCTTGGAAAATTTTTCTAACGCATTTAATCAGGATGAAAAATCTGACTCGCCAATCAGAAGAGCATTTAAAATCCTTGCCAAATCTAACTGTGTCCCGATGCAGTTGGGTATACGTATTTACGGTGAAAAATGAGGGGTTTAAACTTTCCCTTTTTACAGTTTCCGTTTGTTCTTTAATTTTTCTTTCTTTCTTTCAGCTCGGTTTTCTCTTTTCTTTCTTTTTTTTAAATCATTTCTCTTCTCAAAGTTCTTTCTCTCCCTATCTCTCTCTTTTGAACGTGTTTGACATTTTCTACATGACATTTATTCAATGGAATTGCAGAGGTCTCAAAGATTAACAAATTTACTTAACATTCCTCCATTTCCTACATCAGAATTCTGGATCTTACAAGAGATTTTTCTTAATTCAGAAGATCGCCTTCTCAACTCAACCAAGACCTTTTTTTATTCACCAGATCGACCTGGAGGAAGTCTAGTTATAGGTTTCCCCAAGTCTGCATCTGGTGAAATTATTCCGATAAGAATTCCTCATAATATTAACATCGAAAATTTAGCAGTTGAAGTAGTCAAAATTTATTATCATAAATTTTTATGTTTCTCAAGGCCTTAATATAAGCTGAAATGTACTGCAAGCACTTTTTTTTTTCGAGTAACAAGGAATGAAAATTTCTTCAAGAATTTAAAGTTCAGCTGAAGTAATCGGTTCTGCATTGAAACTGGAACAGAGAAGTAATTTTCATGAATGTTCAAGAAGCTTTTACCTACCTGATTCCACTTTTTTAAATGAAGAAAGTTTATTTAATGTGAGCTCAAATACACGGCAAGTTGTTTTTTTTTCAGTAACAAGGAATGAAAATTCAATATAAGTATGTTTCATTTGCATGTGATAACACTTCTATTACAGAAATTAAAGATGTAATAATTTTTTATTAAAACTTTTACGTTTTCTTATTTTTATTACGAGCCAAAATACAGCTCAAAAGCCTTATTCTGTTTCCTAAGAATATTATTTCAAGTTTTTAAGCAATAATTTGGAATATTACAACAAACAAATAATTCATTGCTTTCAATTTTCAATGAACTTTTAAAAAAATAATTCAAACCTATATATTTCAACAACATATTTGGCATACAGACACATAACCCACAAAAAATATTTAACGTGCAAACTGCATTATGCATATATATAAAAAAATCATCTTTCAATGTTTTTCCTCGCCTCAGGGGCTCACCTACTATAGGTGAGTACAGGTATCCCAATCCCGAGGTTCCCAGGGATCTTTACCCCCTTTATATTTACTCTCCCCTCCGCCTTCTGCTTTTGACTTTCATTCTTCTTTCCCTCCAGGGTAGGCGAGGGATCTGTTCATGAGAAGCTGTCGCCGCTCTGTTTGCTTCCTTCTCTGTTTGCTCATGGACAGCAATACCCCCATGTGTTAGCTTTGCGTGGCGACCCATTAGACGAATGGTGCACTGTGGTCCTCAGTGTATCAATCGACTGATATCTAGCCCATCCAGAGCCGACTGTCTAGCTTAAAGCGGCGGGCCAACGACCTGCCACCTCACGGATTTGGTCATAAATATGACATCCGACCCACTGGGGCAACACACTCCCCCGTTGCCCGTGGTACGGGTGTAGCTTCCCGCAAAATGTCGGTAAATGGATAAACATCAAAGAGCCGGAAAATTTGTTTGGGCTATGGGGGGGGGGGGGTCAAAGAAACTGAGGGTTTCGAGCGGTCGAAAGGGGAACGCGTGCCGTCTGAAGATTTCTCCGGTCGTGGGTCCGCTGCCACAGACGGGGGTGGCACCATGAAGGAAGGGTGACAGTTTTATGACCACATCTGTGAAGATCCTCCGGTCGTGGGACCGTGGGGCTTAAGAATGTTCTTAAAACGGCCTCAGTCAAAATAAAGGTTGAATACAATTTACTAGATAAGAAAATTTCAGAACGTTCGTAAACCGGCCTGGTATATTTTTGCTTTCCCCTGACCATTCACAACAGGGGGTAAACTTTCCCGCGTCTCGACCATCACCCCCCCCTAAACACTTGGGATTTTGAAAAATACTGACTGATCAATCAAGTAATAAATCTGTCGACGCAGGGCAATTACCATGTGGTTTTTCGACTAAGAAGTTGGTTTTCGCTCTGAGAACTAAGGACTTGTCTTTTAATCTGCAATGTTTACAGAAAATAGAATTTGTTCAAAAATAAATTTTAAAAAAATTCCTCAATATGATTTTATAAATTTTTATTAGTAATAGAAAAATTTGTTTAATAAATTATTTAAAAGGAATTATCATTCATCAAATTGCATTACAAATATAATACATTCGTTTTACTGACATTCAGTGAATTTTAATTAAGTTTTTTTCTAATTTTTAGTTGTAAGCATTTTACTCGCATATTATATATATAATGGATGAATATACAGTTCTCTGATTAAAATAAATTATAAAAATTTATTATTAATAATTTAAAAATACTACATTCATTTCGGAAATAAATCTGTTATTGAAAATTATAAATAAATATTTGTATTTTTTTTGTTTGTTTTTAGATTTTTGTTTTTCATTCCATTTTTTAAGTTCTGAAAATAATAAAACAATCTTTTGTCAATATATAGTAGGTGAATATCTAATTGATAATATGTTGATGAAAATATTATTAACTTGAATATTTTTGACTTATTATCTTATTTTGAAATAATTAAAAAAATAAGTTGAAATAATAAATTTTTAAAGTTAATTTTAATACTTAAATAAGAAAACATATTAATGTATCCATTTACTCACGAGGCTTATATCAGATAAAAATCATTTCATTCATATATTTAATAAGTGAATATTTTGAATGTCAATTTCTTATATCATTCCTAATCTTGTCACAAATCTTGGTAAAAATGACTCATAGTCAGTGCAGAAATATTTTCATAAATCCATACATTTTTCTGCTGACAAATATTGCGAAGAATCTTTCCTTCATCTTACTCCATCAATGAAATCAAAATTTCAATTGTACCCATTTTATTAAGTTACACTATAATTATTTTTTATGAAAATTCGTAAATTATCTCGTAGATAAAAACGAGACTTGGCTGCATGTGTCCAGCAATTAAGAATTACCCTTTCAGACCGTTGCTTCCATGCTCTTCATTTCTGAACAATTCAAACGAATTTCATTGGAAATATTTATAAGGTATTTCACTGCATGTGAATTTCAAAAGATGGATGCACAATAAAATGAAAGAAAAACAATCTAGAGTAAGTAGTCATAACTTCAGCAACGTTTAAAACCCGTAAGTAAAAAATAAGGTCTTTATTTCATTGCAACAATAAAAATACTTGCTACAAATTTTGGCACATTAATTAAAATAAAACAAATTATAAATATTAATTAATCTGTAATAATTTTGCCAGTTTGTGGAGGAAGGGCAGAGTTCTTCATTTAAAGGATCTTATCCTCCAGTCACAAAAATTGGATGGAAATAAAGTGGCTTAACAATGACATTACATATTAAGAAGGTTGTGCTAAATCAGAAATAATATATGTATAAGTTATTTTGTATATATAAGAAAAATAGAGAGAAGCAAGAATTTTTTACGTCATAGAATTAATTAGCAAAGACTGGGACGGAGAATTATGTTGGGACAGTAAAGCAGGGAGTTATTGGTGGTCTAGTCACAGATAACTCATCGGGGTCTCATGATGTTAAAATTTTCTTAGCATCTGTAATTATTTCTTATCGAAGCAAAAATAATATTCACAAATAGCTTTTAAAAAGTGGGAAAGCTAATATTTTAATAAATTGTTAATTTTTAAAGCATAATAAAAATTTTAGTTAAAATTTAATTTTTTTAAAAAATTTATTTTAGCCAGATTTCTCTATCAATCTTAGAGATAAATTGAATAATTCCAAATCATATACGTCAAAAATTCAATTTAATATCAAAATATTTCTATATTTATTCGAAATTTTACGAGTCAAGATCACGCACATGCCCAGAATTCATTCCTATTCTTAGCATTGTGCTTTTAGACCAGATTGACACCGTATTTAAAATTTTCCTGGACAGTCGTAATGAGATTCTTAGACCCTTCAGAAGCTCTCAGGTTACGAGGCTTGGTGGCTGGATAAGCAAAGTGTTCCGGTTAGTTTTGCAGGTCTTCATTTTCGAGGCTCGAAGCCGACAAATATTTATATATATATATATATATATATATATATATATATATATATATATATATATATATATATATTAATTATTTTAGCCAGTTTTCTCCTTCATTCTTAGAGATAAATTGAATAATTCCAAATCATATACGTCAAAAATAGTATTTAATATCAAAATATTTCTATATTTATTCGAAATTTGGCGAGTCAATTTCACGCACATGCGCAGAATTCATTCGTATTCTTAGCATTGTGCTTTTAGATCAGATTGACACCGTATTTAAAATTTTAGTTTACAGGCGTAATGAGACTCTTAGACCCTTCAGAAGCTCTGATGTTACGAGGCTTGGTGGCTGGATCGGCAGAGTGTAGCGCTTAGTTTTGCAGGTCTTCAGTTCGAGGCTCGAAGCCGATAAATTTGTTTATATTTTGAACATGTCTGCGCATGCTCAGAATCTCTGATCGAATTTAGGCTTTTATTTCTAATATATCTATATTTTGGAAATATTTTTCAATAAAATATTGAAATCGTTGTAAATGTTGGTCGAAATATTAGTACTTGAAAAGAAAAATTATGATTTTCACTAAACTTAAAGTGTAAAAGAATTAAATAAAATGAAAAAAAGTGAAAGCAAAACGAATGCGAATAACGCGGATCGAACCTGCGGCCACAGCTTGGCAGGCTGATACTGGGTCCACAAGGCTACATACGACCCGTCGTGGCAGAGAATATAAAGCCACATGTTTATTTATTAGTTTAAACTCTATAATTGTGCAAATCCCTGCTTGATAGCCATGTGTATCCGAGACGGAAAACGTCTGCGCATGCCCAGAATCTCGGAGCAAAATAAGGCTTTTATTTCTAAAATTTCTTTAATTTGGAAGTATTTTTAAATAAAATATTCAAATCTTTGTAAATTTTGGTCGAAATATTAGTACTTGAAAAGAAAAATTATGATTTTCACTAAACTTTAAAAAAAAGGAATTAAATAAAATGAAAAAAATTGAAAGCAAAACGAATGCGAATAACGCGGATCGAACCTGCGGCCACTGCTTGGCCAGCCGATACTCAGTCCACAAGGCTGCAGACGACCCGTCTTGAGAGAGAACTTAAAGCCAAATGTTTATTTATTACTTTAAACTCTGTGCAAATCCCTGCATGAAAGCAATGTGGATACGAGAAGGAATATGTCTGCGCATGCTCAGAATCTCTGATCGAATTTAGGCTTTTATATTTAATATATCTTTATTTTGGAAATAATCCTCAATAAAATGTTGAAATCTTTGTAAATTTTGGTCGAAATATTGGTACTTGAAAAGAAGAATTATGATTTTCACTAAACTTTAAAAAAAAAGAATTAAATAAAATGAAAAAAAGTGAATGCAAAACGAATGCGAACAACGCGGATGGAACCTGCGGCCACTGCTTGGGAGACCAAACTCGGTCCACAAGGGTACACCCCCCCCCCCGTCGTGACAAAGAATTTAAAGCCACATGTTTATTTATCAGTTTAATATATAATTGTGCAAATCACTGCTTGATAGCCATGTGTATCCGAGAAGGAAAACGTCTGCGCATGCCCAGAATCTCGGAGCAAAATAAGGCTTTTATTTCTAAAATTTCTTTAATTTGGAAGTATTTTTAAATAAAATATTCAAATCTTTGTAAGTTTTGGTCAAAATATTAGTACTTGAAAAGAAAAATTATGATTTTCACTAAACTTAAAAAAAAAGAATTAAATAAAATGAAAAAAAGTGAATGCAAAACGAATGCGAAGAACGCGGATGGAACCTGCGGCCACTGCTTGGGAGACCAAACTCGGTCCACAAGGGTACACCCCCCCCGTCGTGACAAAGAATTTAAAGCCACATGTTTATTTATCAGTTTAATATATAATTGTGCAAATCCCTGCATGAAAGCCATGTGGATACGAGAAGGAATATGTCTGCGCATGCTCAGAATCTCTGATCGAATTTAGGATTTTATATTTAATATATCTTTATTTTGGAAAAATTCTTCAATAAAATGTTGTAATCTTTGTAAATTTTGGTCGAAATATTAGTACTTGAAAAGAAAAATTATGATTTTCACTAAACTTTAAAAAAAAGGAATTAAATAAAATGAAAAAAATTGAAAGCAAAACGAATGCGAATAACGCGGATCGAACCTGCGGCCACTGCTTGGCCAGCCGATACTCAGTCCACAAGGCTGCAGACGACCCGTCTTGAGAGAGAACTTAAAGCCAAATGTTTATTTATTACTTTAAACTCTAATTGTGCAAATCCCTGCATGAAAGCAATGTGGATACGAGAAGGAATATGTCTGCGCATGCTCAGAATCTCTGATCGAATTTAGGCTTTTATATTTAATATATCTTTATTTTGGAAATAATCCTCAATAAAATGTTGAAATCTTTGTAAATTTTGGTCGAAATATTGGTACTTGAAAAGAAGAATTATGATTTTCACTAAACTTTAAAAAAAAAAGAATTAAATAAAATGAAAAAAAGTGAATGCAAAACGAATGCGAACAACGCGGATGGAACCTGCGGCCACTGCTTGGGAGACCAAACTCGGTCCACAAGGGTACACCCCCCCCCCCGTCGTGACAAAGAATTTAAAGCCACATGTTTATTTATCAGTTTAATATATAATTGTGCAAATCACTGCTTGATAGCCATGTGTATCCGAGAAGGAAAACGTCTGCGCATGCCCAGAATCTCGGAGCAAAATAAGGCTTTTATTTCTAAAATTTCTTTAATTTGGAAGTATTTTTAAATAAAATATTCAAATCTTTGTAAGTTTTGGTCAAAATATTAGTACTTGAAAAGAAAAATTATGATTTTCACTAAACTTAAAAAAAAAAGAATTAAATAAAATGAAAAAAAGTGAATGCAAAACGAATGCGAAGAACGCGGATGGAACCTGCGGCCACTGCTTGGGAGACCAAACTCGGTCCACAAGGGTACACCCCCCCCCGTCGTGACAAAGAATTTAAAGCCACATGTTTATTTATCAGTTTAATATATAATTGTGCAAATCCCTGCATGAAAGCCATGTGGATACGAGAAGGAATATGTCTGCGCATGCTCAGAATCTCTGATCGAATTTAGGCTTTTATATTTAATATATCTTTATTTTGGAAATATTCTTCAATAAATTGTTGTAATCTTTGTAAATTTTGGTCGAAATATTAGTACTTGAAAAGAAAAATTATGATTTTCACTAAACTTTAAAAAAAAGGAATTAAATAAAATGAAAAAAATTGAAAGCAAAACGAATGCGAATAACGCGGATCGAACCTGCGGCCACTGCTTGGCCAGCCGATACTCAGTCCACAAGGCTGCAGACGACCCGTCTTGAGAGAGAACTTAAAGCCAAATGTTTATTTATTACTTTAAACTCTAATTGTGCAAATCCCTGCATGAAAGCAATGTGGATACGAGAAGGAATATGTCTGCGCATGCTCAGAATCTCTGATCGAATTTAGGCTTTTATATTTAATATATCTTTATTTTGGAAATAATCCTCAATAAAATGTTGAAATCTTTGTAAATTTTGGTCGAAATATTGGTACTTGAAAAGAAGAATTATGATTTTCACTAAACTTTAAAAAAAAAGAATTAAATAAAATGAAAAAAAGTGAATGCAAAACGAATGCGAACAACGCGGATGGAACCTGCGGCCACTGCTTGGGAGACCAAACTCGGTCCACAAGGGTACACCCCCCCCCCCCCCGTCGTGACAAAGAATTTAAAGCCACATGTTTATTTATCAGTTTAATATATAATTGTGCAAATCACTGCTTGATAGCCATGTGTATCCGAGAAGGAAAACGTCTGCGCATGCCCAGAATCTCGGAGCAAAATAAGGCTTTTATTTCTAAAATTTCTTTAATTTGGAAGTATTTTTAAATAAAATTTTCAAATCTTTGTAAAATTTGGTCAAAATATTAGTACTTGAAAAGAAAAATTATGATTTTCACTAAACTTAAAGTAAAAAAATATTAAATAAAATGAAAAAAAATGAAAGCAAAACGAATGTGAATAACGCGGATCGAACCTGCGGCCACTGCTTGGCCAGCCGATACTCAGTCCACAAGGCTGCAGACGAACCGTCGTGGGAGAGAATTTAAAGCCAAATGTTTATTTATTACTTTAAACTCTACTTGTGCAAATCTCTGCATGAAAGCCATGTGGATACGAGAAGGAATATTCTGCGCATGCTCAGAATCTCGGATCGAATTTAGACTTTTATTTCTAATATATCTTTATTTTGGAAATATTTTTCAATAAAATATTAAAATCTTTGTAACTTTTGGGCGAAATATTAGTACTTAAAAAGAAAAATTATGCTTTTCACTAAATTAAAGTAAAAAAATATTAAATAAAATGAAAAAAAGTGAAAGCAAAACGAATGTGAATAACGCGGATCGAACCTGCGGCCACTGCTTGGCCAGCCGATACTCAGTCCACAAGGCTGCAGACGACCCGTCGTGAGAGAGAATTTAAAGCCAAATGTTTATTTATTACTTTAAACTCTATACTTGTGCAAATCTCTGCATGAAAGCCATGTGGATACGAGAAGGAATATTCTGAGCATGCTCAGAATCTCTGATCGAATTTAGGCTTTTATTTCTAATATATATTTATTTTGGAAATATTTTTCAATAAAATATTAAAATCTTTGTAACTTTTGGGCGAAATATTAGTACTTGAAAAGAAAAATCATGCTTTTCACTAAACTAAAAGTAAAAAAATATTAAATAAAATGAAAAAAAGTGAAAGCAAAATGAATGCGAATAACGCGGATCGAACCTGCGGCCACTGATTGGCTAGCCGATACTCAGTCCACAAGGCTGCAGACGAAAGGTCGTGAGAGAGAATTTAAAGCCAAATGTTTATTTATTACTTTAAACTCTATAATTTTGCAAATCCCTGCATGAAAGCCATGTGGATACGAGAAGGAATATTCTGCGCATGCTCAGAATCTCTGATCGAATATAGGCTTTTATATTTAATATATATGTTTATTTTGGAAATATTCTTCAATAAATTATTGAAATCTTTGTAACTTTTGGTCGAAATATTAGTACTTGAAAAGAAAAATTATAATTTTAACTAAACTTAAAAAAAAAGAATTAAATAAAATGAGAAAAACTGAAAGCAAAACGAATGCGAATAACGCGGATCGAACAAGCGGCCACTGCTTGGCAAGCCGATACTCAGTCCACGAGGCTACATACGACCCGTCGTGAGAGAGAATATAAAGCCACATGTTTATTTATTAGTTTAAACTCTATAATTGTGCAAATCCCTGCTTGATAGCCATGATTATCCGAGAAGGAAAACGTCTGCGCATGCCCAGAAAGCAAAATAAGGCTTTTATTTATAAAATTTCTTTAATTTGGAAGTATTTTTAAATAAAATATTGAAATCTTTGTAAGTTTTGGTCGAAATACTAGTACTTGAAAAGAAAAATTATGATTTTCACTAAACTTAAAAAAAAAGAATTAAATAAAATGAAAAAAAGTGAATGCAAAACGAAAGCGAACAACGCGGATCGAACCTGCGGCCACGGCTTGTTAGGCCAAACTCGGTACACAAGGGTACACACCACCCGTCGTGACAAAGAATTTAAAGCCACATGTTTATTTATGAGTTTAAACTATAATTGGGCAAATCCCTGCATTAAAGCCATGTGGATACGAGAAGGAATATGTCTGCGCGTGCTCAGAATCTCTGATCGAATTTAGGCTTTTATATTTAATATATCTTTATTTTGGAAATATTCCTCAATAAAATGTTGAAATCTTTGTAAATTTTAATCGAAATATTGGTACTTGAAAAGAAAAATTAGGATTTTCACTAAACTTTAAAAAAAAAGAATTAAATAAAATGAAAAAAAGTGAAAGCAAAACGAATGCGAAAAACGCGGATCGAACTTGCGGCCAATGCTTGACAGGCCGATACTCAACCCAGAATGCTACACACGCCCCGTCGTGGCAAAGAATATAAAGCCACATGTTTATTTATTAGTTTAAACTCTATAATTGTGCAAATCACTGCTTGATAGCCATGTGGATACGAGAAGGAAAACGTCTGCGCATGCCCAGAATCTCTGATCGAATTTAGGCTTTTATTTCTAATATATCTTTATTTTGGAAATATTTTTCAATAAAATATTAAAATCTTTGTAACTTTTGGGCGAAATATTAGTACTTGAAAAGAAAAATTATGCTTTTCACTAAACTAAAAGTAAAAAAATATTGAATAAAATGAAAAAAAGTGAAAGCAAAACGAATGCGAATAACGCGGATACAACTTGCGGCCATTGCTTGGCAAGCCGATACTCAGTCCACAAGGCTGCAGACGACCCGTCGTGAGAGAGAATTTAAAGCCAAATGTTTATATATTACTTTAAACTCTATAATTGTGCAAATCCCTGCTTGAAAGCCATGTGTATACGAGAAGAAATACGTCTGTGCATGCCCAGAATCTCGGAGCAAATTTAGGCTTTTATTTCTAAAATTTCTTTAATTTGGAAATATTTTTAAATAAATTATTGAAATCTTTGTAAATTTTGGTCGAAATATTAGTACTTGAAAAGAAAAATTATGATTTTCACTAAACTTAAAGTAAAAAAGAATTAAATAAAATGAGAAAAAGTAAAAGTAAAACGAACACGAAGAACGTCGATCGAACCTGCGGCCACTGGCCGGCAGGAAGATACTCGGCCCACAAGGCTAGATTCAATTCGTCGTGACAGAGAATTTAAAGCCACATGTTTATTTATTAGTTTAAACTCTATAATTGTGCAAATCCCTGCTTGAAAGCCATGTGTATACGAGAAGGAATACGTCTGCGCATGACCAGAATCTCTGAGCGAATTCAGGCATTTATTTCTAAA
Organism: Argiope bruennichi; assembly: GCF_947563725.1. Lineage (NCBI taxonomy): Eukaryota > Metazoa > Arthropoda > Arachnida > Araneae > Araneidae > Argiope > Argiope bruennichi. The sequence goes on along the minus strand of NC_079154.1, from coordinate 131,959,941 downwards.
ATTTCTTTAATTTGGAAGTATTTTTAAATAAAATATTGAAATCTTTGTAAATGTTGGTCGAAATATTAGTACTTGAAAAGAAAAATTATTATTTTCACTAAACTTTAAAAAAAAGAATTAAATAAAATGAAAAAAAGTGAATGCAAAACGAATGCGAAAAACGCGGATCGAACCTGCGGCCACTGCTTGGGAGGCCAAACTCGGTCCACAAGTGTACATACGAACCTTCCAGACAGAGAGTTTAAAGCCACCTGTTTATTTATTAGTTTAAACTCTATAATTGTGCAATCCCTGCTTGAAAGCCATGGGTATACGAGAAGAAATACGTCTGCGCATGCCCAGAATCTTGGAGAAAATTTAGGCTTTTATTTCTAAAATTTCTTTAACTTCGGAGTATTTTTAAATAGAATATTGAAATCTTATAAATTTTGGTCGAAATATTAGTACTTGAAAAGAAAAATTATGATTTTCACTAAACTTAAAAAAAAAAGAATTAAATAAAATGAAAAAAAGTGAATGCAAAACAAATGCGAACAACGCGGATCGAACCTGCGGCCACTGCTTGGGTGGCCAAACTCGGTCCACATGGGTACATACGATCCATCCAGGCAGAGAATTTAAAGCCACTTGTTTATTTATTAGTTTAAACTCTATAATTGTGCAAATCCCTGCATGAAAGCCATGTGTATACGAGAAGGAATATGTCTGCGCATGCCCAGAATCTCGGATCAAATTTAGGCTTTTATTTCTAAAATTTCTTTAATTTGGAAGTATTTTTAAATAAATTATTGAAATCTTTGTAAATGGTGGTCGAAATATTAGTGCTTGAAAAGAAAAATTATGATTTTCACTAAACTGAAAGTAAAAAAATATTAAATAAAATGAAAAAAAGTGAAAGCAAATTGAATGCGAAGAACGCGGATCGAACTTGCGGCCACTGCCTGGCAGGCCGATACTCCGCATAGAATGCTACATACGACCCGTCGTGACAGAGAATTTAAAGCCACATGTTTATTTATTAGTTTAAACTCTATAATTGTGCAAATCCCTGCTTGAAAGCCATGTGTATCCGAGAAGGAAAACGTCTGCGCATGCCCAGAATCTCGGAGCAAATTTAGGCTTTTATTTCTAAAATTTCTTTAGTTTGGAAGTATTTTGAAATAAAATATTGAAATCTTTCTAAATTTTAGTCGAAATATTAGTACTTGAAAAAAAAATTATGATTTTCACTCAACTTAAAGTAAAAAAATATTAAATAAAATGAAAAAAAGTGAAAGCAAAACGAATGCGAAGAACGCGGATCGAACGTGCGGCCAATGCTTGGCAGGCCGATACACAACCCAGAATGCTACACACGCCCCGTCGTGGCAGAGAATTTAAAGCCACATGTTTATTTATTAGTTTAAACTCTATAATTGTGCAAATCCCTGCTTGATAGCAATTGTATCCGAGAAGGAAAACGTCTGCGCATGCCCAGAATCTCTGAGCAAAATAAGGCTTCTATTTCTAAAATTTCTTTAATTTGGAAGTATTTTTAAATAAAATATTGAAATCGTTGTAAATGTTGGTCGAAATATTAGTACTTGAAACGAAAAATTATGATTTTCACTAAACTTAAAAAAAAAGAATTAAATAAAATGAAAAAAAAGTGAAAGCAAAACGAATGCGAATAACGCGGATCCAACTTGCGGCCATTGCTTGGCAAGCCGATACTCAGTCCACAAGGCTGCAGACGACCCGTCGTGAGAGAGAATTTAAAGCCAAATGTTTATTTATTACTTTAAACTCTATAATTGTGCAAATCCCTGCATGAAAGCCATGTGGATACGAGAAGCAATATGTCTGCGCATGCTCAGAATCTCATCGAATATAGGCTTTTATATTTAATATATATGTTTATTTCGGAAATATTCTTCAATAAATTATTGAAATCTTTGTAACTTTTGGTCGAAATATTAGTACTTGAAAAGAAAAATTATGATTTTAACTAAACTTAAAAAAAAAGAATTAAATAAAATGAAAAAAATTGAAAGCAAAATGAATGCGAATAACGCGGATCGAACCTGCGGCCACTGCTTGGCAAGCCGATACTCAGTCCACGAGGCTACATACGACCCGTCGTGAGAGAGAATTTAAAGCCACATGTTTATTTATTAGTTTAAACTCTATAATTGTGCAAATCCCTGCTTGATAGCCATGTGTATCCGAGAAGAAATACGTCTGCGCATGCCCAGAATCTCGGAGAAAATTTAGGCTTTTATTTCTAAAATTTCTTTAATTTGGAAGTATTTTGAAATAAAATATTGAAATCTTTCTAAATTTTGGTCGAAATATTAGTACTTGAAAAAAAAATTATGATTTTCACTCAACTTAAAGTAAAAAAATATTAAATAAAATGAAAAAAAGTGAAAGCAAAACGAATGCGAAGAACGCGGATCGAACGTGCGGCCAATGCTTGGCAGGCCGATACTCAACCCAGAATGCTACACACGCCCCGTCGTGGCAGAGAATTTAAAGCCACATGTTTATTTATTAGTTTAAACTCTATAATTGTGCAAATCCCTGCTTGATAGCAATTGTATCCGAGAAGGAAAACGTCTGCGCATGCCCAGAATCTCGGAGCAAAATAAGGCTTCTATTTCTAAAATTTCTTTAATTTGGAAGTATTTTTAAATAAAATATTGAAATCGTTGTAAATGTTGGTCGAAACATTAGTACTTGAAACGAAAAATTATGATTTTCACTAAACTTAAAGTGTAAAAGAATTAAATAAAATGAAAAAAAGTGAAAGCAAAACGAATGCGAATAACGCGGATCGAACCTGCGGCCACAGCTTGGCAGGCTGATACTGGGTCCACAAGGCTACATACGACCCGTCGTGGCAGAGAATATAAAGCCACATGTTTATTTATTAGTTTAAACTCTATAATTGTGCAAATCCCTGCTTGATAGCCATGTGTATCCGAGACGGAAAACGTCTGCGCATGCCCAGAATCTCGGAGCAAAATAAGGCTTTTATTTCTAAAATTTCTTTAATTTGGAAGTATTTTTAAATAAAATATTCAAATCTTTGTAAATTTTGGTCGAAATATTAGTACTTGAAAAGAAAAATTATGATTTTCACTAAACTTTAAAAAAAAGGAATTAAATAAAATGAAAAAAATTGAAAGCAAAACGAATGCGAATAACGCGGATCGAACCTGCGGCCACTGCTTGGCCAGCCGATACTCAGTCCACAAGGCTGCAGACGACCCGTCTTGAGAGAGAACTTAAAGCCAAATGTTTATTTATTACTTTAAACTCTGTGCAAATCCCTGCATGAAAGCAATGTGGATACGAGAAGGAATATGTCTGCGCATGCTCAGAATCTCTGATCGAATTTAGGCTTTTATATTTAATATATCTTTATTTTGGAAATAATCCTCAATAAAATGTTGAAATCTTTGTAAATTTTGGTCGAAATATTGGTACTTGAAAAGAAGAATTATGATTTTCACTAAACTTTAAAAAAAAAGAATTAAATAAAATGAAAAAAAGTGAATGCAAAACGAATGCGAACAACGCGGATGGAACCTGCGGCCACTGCTTGGGAGACCAAACTCGGTCCACAAGGGTACACCCCCCCCCGTCGTGACAAAGAATTTAAAGCCACATGTTTATTTATCAGTTTAATATATAATTGTGCAAATCACTGCTTGATAGCCATGTGTATCCGAGAAGGAAAACGTCTGCGCATGCCCAGAATCTCGGAGCAAAATAAGGCTTTTATTTCTAAAATTTCTTTAATTTGGAAGTATTTTTAAATAAAATATTCAAATCTTTGTAAGTTTTGGTCAAAATATTAGTACTTGAAAAGAAAAATTATGATTTTCACTAAACTTAAAAAAAAAGAATTAAATAAAATGAAAAAAAGTGAATGCAAAACGAATGCGAAGAACGCGGATGGAACCTGCGGCCACTGCTTGGGAGACCAAACTCGGTCCACAAGGGTACACCCCCCCCGTCGTGACAAAGAATTTAAAGCCACATGTTTATTTATCAGTTTAATATATAATTGTGCAAATCCCTGCATGAAAGCCATGTGGATACGAGAAGGAATATGTCTGCGCATGCTCAGAATCTCTGATCGAATTTAGGATTTTATATTTAATATATCTTTATTTTGGAAAAATTCTTCAATAAAATGTTGTAATCTTTGTAAATTTTGGTCGAAATATTAGTACTTGAAAAGAAAAATTATGATTTTCACTAAACTTTAAAAAAAAGGAATTAAATAAAATGAAAAAAATTGAAAGCAAAACGAATGCGAATAACGCGGATCGAACCTGCGGCCACTGCTTGGCCAGCCGATACTCAGTCCACAAGGCTGCAGACGACCCGTCTTGAGAGAGAACTTAAAGCCAAATGTTTATTTATTACTTTAAACTCTAATTGTGCAAATCCCTGCATGAAAGCAATGTGGATACGAGAAGGAATATGTCTGCGCATGCTCAGAATCTCTGATCGAATTTAGGCTTTTATATTTAATATATCTTTATTTTGGAAATAATCCTCAATAAAATGTTGAAATCTTTGTAAATTTTGGTCGAAATATTGGTACTTGAAAAGAAGAATTATGATTTTCACTAAACTTTAAAAAAAAAAGAATTAAATAAAATGAAAAAAAGTGAATGCAAAACGAATGCGAACAACGCGGATGGAACCTGCGGCCACTGCTTGGGAGACCAAACTCGGTCCACAAGGGTACACCCCCCCCCCCGTCGTGACAAAGAATTTAAAGCCACATGTTTATTTATCAGTTTAATATATAATTGTGCAAATCACTGCTTGATAGCCATGTGTATCCGAGAAGGAAAACGTCTGCGCATGCCCAGAATCTCGGAGCAAAATAAGGCTTTTATTTCTAAAATTTCTTTAATTTGGAAGTATTTTTAAATAAAATATTCAAATCTTTGTAAGTTTTGGTCAAAATATTAGTACTTGAAAAGAAAAATTATGATTTTCACTAAACTTAAAAAAAAAAGAATTAAATAAAATGAAAAAAAGTGAATGCAAAACGAATGCGAAGAACGCGGATGGAACCTGCGGCCACTGCTTGGGAGACCAAACTCGGTCCACAAGGGTACACCCCCCCCCGTCGTGACAAAGAATTTAAAGCCACATGTTTATTTATCAGTTTAATATATAATTGTGCAAATCCCTGCATGAAAGCCATGTGGATACGAGAAGGAATATGTCTGCGCATGCTCAGAATCTCTGATCGAATTTAGGCTTTTATATTTAATATATCTTTATTTTGGAAATATTCTTCAATAAATTGTTGTAATCTTTGTAAATTTTGGTCGAAATATTAGTACTTGAAAAGAAAAATTATGATTTTCACTAAACTTTAAAAAAAAGGAATTAAATAAAATGAAAAAAATTGAAAGCAAAACGAATGCGAATAACGCGGATCGAACCTGCGGCCACTGCTTGGCCAGCCGATACTCAGTCCACAAGGCTGCAGACGACCCGTCTTGAGAGAGAACTTAAAGCCAAATGTTTATTTATTACTTTAAACTCTAATTGTGCAAATCCCTGCATGAAAGCAATGTGGATACGAGAAGGAATATGTCTGCGCATGCTCAGAATCTCTGATCGAATTTAGGCTTTTATATTTAATATATCTTTATTTTGGAAATAATCCTCAATAAAATGTTGAAATCTTTGTAAATTTTGGTCGAAATATTGGTACTTGAAAAGAAGAATTATGATTTTCACTAAACTTTAAAAAAAAAGAATTAAATAAAATGAAAAAAAGTGAATGCAAAACGAATGCGAACAACGCGGATGGAACCTGCGGCCACTGCTTGGGAGACCAAACTCGGTCCACAAGGGTACACCCCCCCCCCCGTCGTGACAAAGAATTTAAAGCCACATGTTTATTTATCAGTTTAATATATAATTGTGCAAATCACTGCTTGATAGCCATGTGTATCCGAGAAGGAAAACGTCTGCGCATGCCCAGAATCTCGGAGCAAAATAAGGCTTTTATTTCTAAAATTTCTTTAATTTGGAAGTATTTTTAAATAAAATTTTCAAATCTTTGTAAAATTTGGTCAAAATATTAGTACTTGAAAAGAAAAATTATGATTTTCACTAAACTTAAAGTAAAAAAATATTAAATAAAATGAAAAAAAATGAAAGCAAAACGAATGTGAATAACGCGGATCGAACCTGCGGCCACTGCTTGGCCAGCCGATACTCAGTCCACAAGGCTGCAGACGAACCGTCGTGGGAGAGAATTTAAAGCCAAATGTTTATTTATTACTTTAAACTCTACTTGTGCAAATCTCTGCATGAAAGCCATGTGGATACGAGAAGGAATATTCTGCGCATGCTCAGAATCTCGGATCGAATTTAGACTTTTATTTCTAATATATCTTTATTTTGGAAATATTTTTCAATAAAATATTAAAATCTTTGTAACTTTTGGGCGAAATATTAGTACTTAAAAAGAAAAATTATGCTTTTCACTAAATTAAAGTAAAAAAATATTAAATAAAATGAAAAAAAGTGAAAGCAAAACGAATGTGAATAACGCGGATCGAACCTGCGGCCACTGCTTGGCCAGCCGATACTCAGTCCACAAGGCTGCAGACGACCCGTCGTGAGAGAGAATTTAAAGCCAAATGTTTATTTATTACTTTAAACTCTATACTTGTGCAAATCTCTGCATGAAAGCCATGTGGATACGAGAAGGAATATTCTGAGCATGCTCAGAATCTCTGATCGAATTTAGGCTTTTATTTCTAATATATATTTATTTTGGAAATATTTTTCAATAAAATATTAAAATCTTTGTAACTTTTGGGCGAAATATTAGTACTTGAAAAGAAAAATCATGCTTTTCACTAAACTAAAAGTAAAAAAATATTAAATAAAATGAAAAAAAGTGAAAGCAAAATGAATGCGAATAACGCGGATCGAACCTGCGGCCACTGATTGGCTAGCCGATACTCAGTCCACAAGGCTGCAGACGAAAGGTCGTGAGAGAGAATTTAAAGCCAAATGTTTATTTATTACTTTAAACTCTATAATTTTGCAAATCCCTGCATGAAAGCCATGTGGATACGAGAAGGAATATTCTGCGCATGCTCAGAATCTCTGATCGAATATAGGCTTTTATATTTAATATATATGTTTATTTTGGAAATATTCTTCAATAAATTATTGAAATCTTTGTAACTTTTGGTCGAAATATTAGTACTTGAAAAGAAAAATTATAATTTTAACTAAACTTAAAAAAAAAGAATTAAATAAAATGAGAAAAACTGAAAGCAAAACGAATGCGAATAACGCGGATCGAACAAGCGGCCACTGCTTGGCAAGCCGATACTCAGTCCACGAGGCTACATACGACCCGTCGTGAGAGAGAATATAAAGCCACATGTTTATTTATTAGTTTAAACTCTATAATTGTGCAAATCCCTGCTTGATAGCCATGATTATCCGAGAAGGAAAACGTCTGCGCATGCCCAGAAAGCAAAATAAGGCTTTTATTTATAAAATTTCTTTAATTTGGAAGTATTTTTAAATAAAATATTGAAATCTTTGTAAGTTTTGGTCGAAATACTAGTACTTGAAAAGAAAAATTATGATTTTCACTAAACTTAAAAAAAAAGAATTAAATAAAATGAAAAAAAGTGAATGCAAAACGAAAGCGAACAACGCGGATCGAACCTGCGGCCACGGCTTGTTAGGCCAAACTCGGTACACAAGGGTACACACCACCCGTCGTGACAAAGAATTTAAAGCCACATGTTTATTTATGAGTTTAAACTATAATTGGGCAAATCCCTGCATTAAAGCCATGTGGATACGAGAAGGAATATGTCTGCGCGTGCTCAGAATCTCTGATCGAATTTAGGCTTTTATATTTAATATATCTTTATTTTGGAAATATTCCTCAATAAAATGTTGAAATCTTTGTAAATTTTAATCGAAATATTGGTACTTGAAAAGAAAAATTAGGATTTTCACTAAACTTTAAAAAAAAAGAATTAAATAAAATGAAAAAAAGTGAAAGCAAAACGAATGCGAAAAACGCGGATCGAACTTGCGGCCAATGCTTGACAGGCCGATACTCAACCCAGAATGCTACACACGCCCCGTCGTGGCAAAGAATATAAAGCCACATGTTTATTTATTAGTTTAAACTCTATAATTGTGCAAATCACTGCTTGATAGCCATGTGGATACGAGAAGGAAAACGTCTGCGCATGCCCAGAATCTCTGATCGAATTTAGGCTTTTATTTCTAATATATCTTTATTTTGGAAATATTTTTCAATAAAATATTAAAATCTTTGTAACTTTTGGGCGAAATATTAGTACTTGAAAAGAAAAATTATGCTTTTCACTAAACTAAAAGTAAAAAAATATTGAATAAAATGAAAAAAAGTGAAAGCAAAACGAATGCGAATAACGCGGATACAACTTGCGGCCATTGCTTGGCAAGCCGATACTCAGTCCACAAGGCTGCAGACGACCCGTCGTGAGAGAGAATTTAAAGCCAAATGTTTATATATTACTTTAAACTCTATAATTGTGCAAATCCCTGCTTGAAAGCCATGTGTATACGAGAAGAAATACGTCTGTGCATGCCCAGAATCTCGGAGCAAATTTAGGCTTTTATTTCTAAAATTTCTTTAATTTGGAAATATTTTTAAATAAATTATTGAAATCTTTGTAAATTTTGGTCGAAATATTAGTACTTGAAAAGAAAAATTATGATTTTCACTAAACTTAAAGTAAAAAAGAATTAAATAAAATGAGAAAAAGTAAAAGTAAAACGAACACGAAGAACGTCGATCGAACCTGCGGCCACTGGCCGGCAGGAAGATACTCGGCCCACAAGGCTAGATTCAATTCGTCGTGACAGAGAATTTAAAGCCACATGTTTATTTATTAGTTTAAACTCTATAATTGTGCAAATCCCTGCTTGAAAGCCATGTGTATACGAGAAGGAATACGTCTGCGCATGACCAGAATCTCTGAGCGAATTCAGGCATTTATTTCTAAAATTTCTTTAATTTGGAAGTATTTTTAAATAAAATATTGAAATCTTTGTAAATGTTGGTCGAAATATTAGTACTTGAAAAGAAAAATTATTATTTTCACTAAACTTTAAAAAAAAGAATTAAATAAAATGAAAAAAAGTGAATGCAAAACGAATGCGAAAAACGCGGATCGAACCTGCGGCCACTGCTTGGGAGGCCAAACTCGGTCCACAAGTGTACATACGAACCTTCCAGACAGAGAGTTTAAAGCCACCTGTTTATTTATTAGTTTAAACTCTATAATTGTGCAATCCCTGCTTGAAAGCCATGGGTATACGAGAAGAAATACGTCTGCGCATGCCCAGAATCTTGGAGAAAATTTAGGCTTTTATTTCTAAAATTTCTTTAACTTCGGAGTATTTTTAAATAGAATATTGAAATCTTATAAATTTTGGTCGAAATATTAGTACTTGAAAAGAAAAATTATGATTTTCACTAAACTTAAAAAAAAAAGAATTAAATAAAATGAAAAAAAGTGAATGCAAAACAAATGCGAACAACGCGGATCGAACCTGCGGCCACTGCTTGGGTGGCCAAACTCGGTCCACATGGGTACATACGATCCATCCAGGCAGAGAATTTAAAGCCACTTGTTTATTTATTAGTTTAAACTCTATAATTGTGCAAATCCCTGCATGAAAGCCATGTGTATACGAGAAGGAATATGTCTGCGCATGCCCAGAATCTCGGATCAAATTTAGGCTTTTATTTCTAAAATTTCTTTAATTTGGAAGTATTTTTAAATAAATTATTGAAATCTTTGTAAATGGTGGTCGAAATATTAGTGCTTGAAAAGAAAAATTATGATTTTCACTAAACTGAAAGTAAAAAAATATTAAATAAAATGAAAAAAAGTGAAAGCAAATTGAATGCGAAGAACGCGGATCGAACTTGCGGCCACTGCCTGGCAGGCCGATACTCCGCATAGAATGCTACATACGACCCGTCGTGACAGAGAATTTAAAGCCACATGTTTATTTATTAGTTTAAACTCTATAATTGTGCAAATCCCTGCTTGAAAGCCATGTGTATCCGAGAAGGAAAACGTCTGCGCATGCCCAGAATCTCGGAGCAAATTTAGGCTTTTATTTCTAAAATTTCTTTAGTTTGGAAGTATTTTGAAATAAAATATTGAAATCTTTCTAAATTTTAGTCGAAATATTAGTACTTGAAAAAAAAATTATGATTTTCACTCAACTTAAAGTAAAAAAATATTAAATAAAATGAAAAAAAGTGAAAGCAAAACGAATGCGAAGAACGCGGATCGAACGTGCGGCCAATGCTTGGCAGGCCGATACACAACCCAGAATGCTACACACGCCCCGTCGTGGCAGAGAATTTAAAGCCACATGTTTATTTATTAGTTTAAACTCTATAATTGTGCAAATCCCTGCTTGATAGCAATTGTATCCGAGAAGGAAAACGTCTGCGCATGCCCAGAATCTCTGAGCAAAATAAGGCTTCTATTTCTAAAATTTCTTTAATTTGGAAGTATTTTTAAATAAAATATTGAAATCGTTGTAAATGTTGGTCGAAATATTAGTACTTGAAACGAAAAATTATGATTTTCACTAAACTTAAAAAAAAAGAATTAAATAAAATGAAAAAAAAGTGAAAGCAAAACGAATGCGAATAACGCGGATCCAACTTGCGGCCATTGCTTGGCAAGCCGATACTCAGTCCACAAGGCTGCAGACGACCCGTCGTGAGAGAGAATTTAAAGCCAAATGTTTATTTATTACTTTAAACTCTATAATTGTGCAAATCCCTGCATGAAAGCCATGTGGATACGAGAAGCAATATGTCTGCGCATGCTCAGAATCTCATCGAATATAGGCTTTTATATTTAATATATATGTTTATTTCGGAAATATTCTTCAATAAATTATTGAAATCTTTGTAACTTTTGGTCGAAATATTAGTACTTGAAAAGAAAAATTATGATTTTAACTAAACTTAAAAAAAAAGAATTAAATAAAATGAAAAAAATTGAAAGCAAAATGAATGCGAATAACGCGGATCGAACCTGCGGCCACTGCTTGGCAAGCCGATACTCAGTCCACGAGGCTACATACGACCCGTCGTGAGAGAGAATTTAAAGCCACATGTTTATTTATTAGTTTAAACTCTATAATTGTGCAAATCCCTGCTTGATAGCCATGTGTATCCGAGAAGAAATACGTCTGCGCATGCCCAGAATCTCGGAGAAAATTTAGGCTTTTATTTCTAAAATTTCTTTAATTTGGAAGTATTTTGAAATAAAATATTGAAATCTTTCTAAATTTTGGTCGAAATATTAGTACTTGAAAAAAAAATTATGATTTTCACTCAACTTAAAGTAAAAAAATATTAAATAAAATGAAAAAAAGTGAAAGCAAAACGAATGCGAAGAACGCGGATCGAACGTGCGGCCAATGCTTGGCAGGCCGATACTCAACCCAGAATGCTACACACGCCCCGTCGTGGCAGAGAATTTAAAGCCACATGTTTATTTATTAGTTTAAACTCTATAATTGTGCAAATCCCTGCTTGATAGCAATTGTATCCGAGAAGGAAAACGTCTGCGCATGCCCAGAATCTCGGAGCAAAATAAGGCTTCTATTTCTAAAATTTCTTTAATTTGGAAGTATTTTTAAATAAAATATTGAAATCGTTGTAAATGTTGGTCGAAACATTAGTACTTGAAACGAAAAATTATGATTTTCACTAAACTTAAAAAAAAAGAATTAAATAAAATGAAAAAAAAGTGAAAGGAAAACGAATGCGAATAACGCGGATCCAACTTGCGGCCATTGCTTGGCAAGCCGATACTCAGTCCACGAGGCTACATACGACCCGTCGTGAGAGAGATTTTAAAGCCACATGTTTATTTATTAGTTTAAACTCTATAATTGTGCAAATCCCTGCTTGATAGCCATGTGTATCCGAGAAGAAATACGTCTGCGCATGCCCAGAATCTCGGAGAAAATTTAGGCTTTTATTTCTAAAATTTCTTTAATTTGGAAATATTTTTAAATAAATTATTGAAATCTTTGTAAATTTTGGTCGAAATATTAGTACTTGAAAAGAAAAATTATGATTTTCACTAAACTTAAAGTAAAAAAGAATTAAATAAAATGAGAAAAAGTAAAAGTAAAACGAACACGAAGAACGTCGATCGAACCTGCGGCTACTGGCCGGCAGGAAGATACTCGGCCCACAAGGCTAGATACAATTCGTCGTGACAGAGAATTTAAAGCCACATGTTTATTTATTAGTTTAAACTCTATAATTGTGCAAATCCCTGCTTGAAAGCCACGTGTATACGAGAAGGAATACGTCTGCGCATGACCAGAATCTCTGAGCGAATTCAGGCATTTATTTCTAAAATTTCTTTAATTTGGAAGTATTTTTAAATAAAATATTGAAATCTTTGTAAATGTTGGTCGAAATATTAGTACTTGAAAAGAAAAATTATTATTTTCACTAAACTTAAAAAAAAAAGAATTAAATAAAATGAAAAAAAGTGAATGCAAAACAAATGCGAACAACGCGGATCGAACCTGCGGCCACTGCTTGGGTAGCCAAACTCGGTCCACATGGGTACATACGATCCATCCAGGCAGAGAATTTAAAGCCACTTGTTTATTTATTAGTTTAAACTCTATAATTGTGCAAATCCCTGCATGAAAGCCATGTGTATACGAGAAGGAATATGCCTGCGCATGCCCAGAATCTCGGATCAAATTTAGGCTTTTATTTCTAAAATTTCTTTAATTTGGAAGTATTTTTAAATAAGTTATTGAAATCTTTGTAAATGGTGGTCGAAATATTAGTGCTTGAAAAGAAAAATTATGATTTTAACTAAACTGAAAGTAAAAAAATATTAAATAAAATGAAATTAAGTGAAAGCAAATTGAATGCGAAGAACGCGGATCGAACTTGCGCCCACTGCTTGGCAGGCCGATACTCCGCATAGAAGGCTACATACGACCCGTCGTGACAGAGAATTTAAAGCCACATGTTTATTTATTAGTTTAAACTCTATAATTGTACGAATCCCTGCTTGAAAGCCATGTGTATCCGAGAAGGAAAACGTCTGCGCATGCCCAGAATCTCGGAGCAAAATAATAATTTTATTTCTAAAATTTCTTTAATTTGGAAGTATTTTTAAATAAAATATTGAAATCTTTGTAAATTTTGGTCGAAAAATTAGTACTTGAAAAGAAATATTAAGATTTTCATTAAACTTAAAGTAAAAAAATATTAAATAAAATTAAAAAAATTGAAAGCAAAACGAATACGAACAACGTGCATCGAACCTGCGGCCACTGGTCGGCAGACCGATACTCGGTCCACAAGGTTACATACGATCCGTCGTGACAGAGAATTTAAAGCCACTTGTTTATTTATTAGTTTAAACTCTATAATTGTGCAAATCCCTGCTTGAAAGCCATGTCTATACGAGAAGAAATACGTCTGCGCATGCCCAGAATCTCGGAGCAAATTTTGGCTTTTATTTCTAACATTTCTTTATTTTCGAAATATTTTTCAATAAAATATTGAAATCTTTGTAACATTTCGTCGGAATATTAGTACTTGAAAAGAAAAATTATGATTTTCACTAAACTTAGAGTAAAAAAATATTAAATAAAATGAAAAAAAGTGAAAGCAAAACGAATACGAATAACGCGGATCGAACCTGCGGCCACTGCTTGGCAAGCCGATACTCCGTCCTCAAGGCTACAGACGAACCGTCGTGAAAGAGAATTTAAAGCCAAATGTTTATTTATTACTTTAAACTCTTAAATTGGGAAAATCCCTGCATGAATGAAATGTGTATCCGAGAAGGAAAACGTCTGCGTATGCCCAGAATCTCTGATCGAATTTAGGCGTTTATTTCTAATATATCTTTATTTTGGAAATATTTTTCAATAAAATATTGAAATCTTTGTAACTTTTGGTCGAAATATTAGTACTTGAAAAGTAAAATTGTTATTTTCGATAAACTTAAAGTAAAAAAGAATTAAATAAAATGAGAAAAATGGAAAGTAAAACGAACACGAACATGAACAACGTGTATCGAACCTGCGGCCACTGGTCGGCACTCCGAAACTCGGTCCACTAGGCTACATACGATCCGTTGTGACAGAGAATTTAAAGCCACATGTTTATTTATGAGCTTAAACTCTATAATTGTGCAAATCCCTGCTTGAAAGCCATTTGTATACGAGAAGGAATGCCGGCATCCTGGCATAGGTGTAGCGCGTCCTTGTTCGTTCGATCTGGGCGTCCCGGGTTCGAGTCCCGGTTTGGGCATGGTTGTTTTTCTGTTGTTCTATCTGTGAGCTGTGTGAATGTGCCCTCCTGTAAAAAGGGGTTGTGCAAGCGAATGAGTGATGCGTGAGTAGCAAAGTCGTACTCTTGGCCCTAGTTGGCGCTGCTATAAAGAATAAGAGACGTTCCCCTCAGGCTTAAATCGTTGTCTTCGTAACCGCGGGCTTGTCAGTGGCAAGTGCCATAAGAAAACAACAACAACAACGAGAAGGAATAGGTCTGCGCATGACCAGAATCTCTGAGCGAATTTAGGCTTTTATTTCTAAAATATCTTTATTTTGGAAGTATTTTTAAATAAAATATTGAAATCTTTGTAACTATTGGTCGAAATATTAGTGTTCGTGGGTAATCAAATAAAAGGGACCTGATCTGTCTTTTTTCCATTTATTATACATAAAGCAGCTACTGACGAAGACAACTAAAGCACATTAACATAACATGACAAAAGCAAGCGCACACACAGCAACAGGAAACACATCCGTTACATCTCTCATTAGGCATTACAAAATTCTGAATCATAAAGTAATAAAAAAGAAGCGTATCAAAGTTCAACAGAAACTGCGCATGCGCCGGTTTCCTGATGACTACAGCTGGAATAGGGGAAAGGCGTCTCTAAGACGGAACATCCCGGCCCCCGTTGGACAGTTGTCCAACACCTTCTTCGAAAGGGAGTGGGCAGAGTCTGTTGATACTTCGCCGAAAAATTCCTTTAGGGGTTCTGATGTCTGCGACACGGACTAGTCCATCTGTTCCAGGATATGTCCTTTCAATTCGGGCCAAGTTCCATTCCATGGGGCTCTTGCTATTATCCATCAGGAGTACCAGCTGTCCGGGTTTGATGTTCAGTTCAGGTAGTTTCCATTTAGCTCGAGACTGCAAGGAGTTGAGATATTCTTGACTCCATCTTTTCCAAAATTTGGATCTAAGAGACTGGATGAGAGACCATCTAGAAGATAAAGAAATGTTAATCAAGGAATCACTGGGTTCTGGTATTGACAACAGTGGTGCTCCCACCAAAAAATGGCCAGGTGTCAAAGGTTGAATATCAGCTGGATCGGCAGAAAGAGGACACAGTGGTCTTGAATTCAAAACTGCTTCAATCTGTGTCACCAGCGTAGTAAGCTCTTCAAAAGTCAACACTGTTGATTTAGTCACCTTCAACAAGATCCGTTTCATAGCTCCAATATTTGCCTCCCATAATCCACCGAAGTGAGGAGATGCTGGAGGTATGAAGTTCCACACTATACCTTCCTTGGCACAAAATATTTGCACGGAATCCGATTTGCATGCTTTTAGCAGAGAATCCAAAATATTTTTAGCGCCCTTAAAATTAGTGGCATTATCACTCCATATGATTGAGGGTTTTGACCGCCTAGCTATGAATCTCCTAAGACAAGCTAAAAAACTCTCAGTAGTCAAATCAGACACTACTTCAAAATGAGTAGCTCTTGTACTAAAACATATGAAAATTGCAATGTATGATTTTAAAGTCACCCTAGATCTTTTTAGATTAGGTTTAGTAATTATGGGACCAGCGAAATCGAGTCCCACCTTTTCAAATGGTCGAAATGGGATAACTCGATCTCTTGGTAAATCGCCCATCATCTGTTGAATAGTTTTATTTTTTACTCTAAAACAGGTTAAGCATCTTTTGATTACACTTTTTACTTTGGCTTGACCAGCTGGTATCCAGTATTGCTGTCTAATTAAATACAGAGTAGTTTGAACACCGGAGTGGAGTGCTTTTTTATGAAAGTATTCTATAAGTGTATCTGTGAAATGGTGTTTCTTTGGTAAGAGTAGAGGAAATTTTTGTGAATCTGGAAGATCAGAAAATTTTAATCTTCCACCTACTCTTAAAAGTTCATCATTATCTAAGAATACATTTAAGTTCAGAAGGGGATTATTCTTTGGAAGAACTTTATTCCTTTTTAGACAATTTATTTCAAATTCAAACTCTCTCATTTGTATAATTTTTATTAAAGATTTTGTAGCATTTTGTAATTCTTTTACATTTAAATGATCTTTCTTTCTGTTTTGCAGAGCTGATTTACAATTATGTAAGAATCTTAAACACCATGCAGTTACTCTTATTAATTTGCTGAAAGAAGAATATCTTTTAATCAAATCATCATTTAATGGATTTACTTTTGCTATTGTAGAACTTATTAGAACATTCTTTTTCAATTCTAAATTGTCTGCGTCTTCTTTGATATTTGTCTCATTATTTATTTTAGCTAATTTAGGCCATTTACATTCATTTTTTAACAACCAATTTGGCCCATGCCACCAGAAGTTAGAGTTTTTCAGTTCATGTACCGTTAACCCTCTTGATATTAGATCAGCCGGATTATCAGTTCCAGGAGTGTGATTCCATTCAGTGGGATTGGTTATATTTTGGATTTCTTTAATTCTGTTTTTTACGAACACTTTAAATCTTTCAGGGTCACCCTTCATCCAATAGTAAACAATTGAAGAGTCAGTCCAGAAGAATCGTGTAACAGGAAAGTTAATGCACTTAACTATTTTACAGCCTAGTCTTGCTGCTAAAAGAGCACCCATTAGTTCTAATCTTGGGATCGAAAGTGTCTTTAGAGGGGCTACTCTAGTTTTTGAAGCGACCAAATTTGATTTGATTTCCCCGTTTTTCAATAAGACTCTAATGTACGCTACAGTTCCATATGCCCTCTTAGAGGCGTCGGAGAAACAATGTAGTTGAGCTTCAACTATTTCAGTGGTTTTCGCTTCGGCGAAAAAATATCTAGGTATTTTAATAAGATGCAAATTTTTTATTTCTTCGCACCATTCATTTATTTTAGTGGTCAGTGTTTTCGGGAGAGGGTCACCCCAGTCTAATCCCAAGCACCAAATATCCTGTATTAGACATTTTATCTTGATGGTAAAAGGTCCTAAAAACCCCACTGGATCAAAAATGCGTCCAGCTACTTGAAGAACATATCGTTTGGAATTTATCTTTTTAGACAGGAATTTCTCTAAGCTTCGAGTGTCAAACTGGAATATATCTAAATCGGAATCCCAGGCCAATCCTAGCACTTTACAAGGAGTTAAAGCAGAGTTATCATTAATTGAATATTTTTCTTCATCTATTTCTAAACCCGCCTCTCTCCATTTATCACGAAGCTCAACTGAGTTAGTTTTCCATTTCCTTAATTCCATGCTCGCTTCTTTAAAGATGTTATAACATTCTAGGCTTATTTTAAAAGCTGAATCAAAGTCTCTTTGGCTACAGATTAAATCGTCGACATACAATGATTTTTCTAGCATTTGACAGGTATTAGAAAATTGTTCTACATACCTCTTTAGATGGTATTGGATTGTAGCTGCAAGGAGAAAGGGGCTTGATTTGACACCGAAAAGAACTCGAGTCATCTTGAAAATTTCCTCTTCTTCCTTTTCCGGATCTTCCGTCCAGAAGAAACTAGTATAGTTCTGATCTTCTTCGGCAATCTGTATTTGCAGAAAGGCCTTCTTTATGTCGGCAGTTATGGCAACAGCCTGTTCTCTAAAACCTATTAAAATCTCAAAAAGATCTGGAATGAGATTGATACCAGTATGTAAACAATCATTTAACGACAACTGTCCTTTCGCATGAGAACTTGCGCCAAATACCACTCTCAAACGAGTGGTAGTTTTATCTTGCCTTATTACCGCCCTGTGAGGCAAATAAAATGAAGGTTTTTCTTCTTCACATGTTATAACTTTCTTAATGATACCTTCTTTTAAATTATCTTCAATAACAGCTTTATAATCTAAAAACAACGAATTATCTTTAATAAATTTTGATTTTAAATGCGAAAACCTCCTTTTAGCCACTTCAAAGTTATTAGCTAAATATTCTTTCATATTTGTTTTCCAAGGAAACTTTACAGTATATCTTTTATTTTGATAAACAATATTTTCTTCAAATTGTTTCATAATTTCTTTATCTACAGTATGTTTTTCGAAATCATCCTCTTCAACCCCTTCTACCCCTAAATTCTCAAGATCCCAAGATTGTTTAAGTTGGTCCGAAATATCCTTTTCATCTACTACAATCTTCATGGTCATTAAATCATTTGATAAACCTACGTGACCTTGCAAGCACCAACCAAAAATTGTTTCAGTCGCTACCAGTTTGTTATTTAATCTTTTTATTCTGCCTGAAACGATTTCATAATAATAATCTACACCAATTAATATTGAGATATTCTTGCCTCTATTATCAATAATATCAGCTAGCTGTAAATGCTTCAATTTATTGTACGTTTTAGTAATATTGTTGTTAGGTGCAGGAAGAGTAGTGGCTGAAATGTTTTCTGTAACCAAAGCTTCTACTTCAATACGTAAAGAGGGATCCTCACGGTTTTTTAATTCTACTCTCACTATATTGTAAGAATGTTCCTTTGCTTGCTTAGCGCCAAAAGAGTATACCGATAAAGATTCTTTTCTTATTACTTTTAACTTTAATTTTTCTGAAACTTCACGTGTTATAAATGTTCTCATACTTCCATTATCTAACATTAGTCGTACTGTTTCAAATTCGTTTGTTTCATCATTGCGTACTAGGGCTGCACATGTTTGAAGAAATATATTACCGCGAGAAAAGTTTTTGTTTTTATCGTAATGTGAAATTGCGGTAATTACGTTCTTATTATCTTTATTCAAATCGGGTGTATTAGAGTCTGCTTGAGAGCAAATAGATTTATTATGCTTCTTTCCACATATTTCACATGTCAAATATCTTCTCTGGCGGCATTCATTAACTGGATGTTTTGGCTTCAAGCATAAAAAACATCTGCCATCTTGTTTTAAAACACCGAGTTTCGTTTCTAAGTCGGTTTGAGAACATAACTCCGATCGATGCTCTCCTTTACAATATAAACAATTTTCGTTTAATGCTGACGCGGAAAAACATTGAAGATCTTTCGGTTTTGCGCTTGACCTTGGACTTCGCAATATATCATGCGAGCTAGCTGTGTTTCGACTGAAGTTGTTGAAAGGATTCTGTTTCGCTTTCGGGAGCGAATTTTCTTTGCGTCTATCGCCTTTTGCGGTATGCATAAACGCAGAGGATTCTCTACATTCAATTTCAATTCTTAAAAAATTTAGTAATTCAGTTACATTAAATTCGAACTTCACCGAATTATCAACTTTTTTTCTATTAAATTCAAGGACAAGATCTTCGGGAATCAATTTAATTAAAATGGGATAGAGTAAATGCCCATACATCTCTGAAGTAACTTTTAATGATTCTAAACTTCTTAAGTTTATCTCTACGGTATCATATAACTTCCTAAGACCATAAATATTATTTGAATCAGTTACTGGTACAAGATTTAGTAATTTTGACATGTGTGCGTTAATAACCAGTTCTTCTCAGCCAAATCTTTGTTTCAACAATTTTAAAGCCTGATCATAATTCTCGTCTGAGAGCGCAAAGCCATTAACCGCAATCGCGGCCGCACCCCCTAATAGTGACTTTAAATATGAGAATTTATCTATTTTTAACAGAGATTTGTTATTATTAATAGAATTTTGAAATTGATTCCAAAATTCTAACCAGCAACAGGGGTCTCCATAATATTTTTCAATTGTAAGTTTAGGCAATTTTATGGTCTTAAAATTATATTCGTTTACAGGTAAGATGGCTGAACTTTCCTGAGTGTTGTTTATTGCATCTAAATTAGGATTTCCTGTAGCGCCTAATAAAGAAACATTTGGTGTTATTGATTGGCGCTCTGATTCGTCTTGTAAACATTTTAATTGCGCTGATAACTTGGACAAACAAACTATGATTTTTTCATTGTATTCGAAAGCCGACTCAATTTCGGTTTCGAATTCCTTATCATCTTTGATTAGATTTTGTATAAGTTTATCATAGTCTTTTAACTGTGTAGACGATATATTCAAATAATTTAAGGCCTCTTGCAAATCTTTGGTGGTAAGAGAATCTATTTTCTCTTCCAAATCGTTATTAATTTTGTTAATGTACTTTGTAACTGAAGATCTATGCAAACCTCTGGTTTTTCTCAATTTCGAAAGTTCATCCATCGTTCTTATATTTAATATTCAAAAGCTCCAAATTAAAATTGTATTTCTAATACATCAAATTTCAATATCAATTTTAGATTTATTCATGCATTATCAATCAATATTTCAATAGTATTCTATCAGTAACCAATATCTTTAAAGCGAATATAGTATCAATATGTAACAAAAATTCAACTTCAAATCTAAAAATCAAATTTCACTATATTGTTACATTCATTCCTTTTAACTTCGGACATTCCAATCCATGAAATTAAATTATTTTACATGTCCGAGTTTCTCTTAAATAAAGGAAAATATTCTCTCACCTTTCTGGTTACTGATTCCTTTCGATCTTCATAGCTGCTTTTCCATTAGATCAGGCCCCACTTTGGGCGCCAAAATGCTCGTGGGTAATCAAATAAAAGGGACCTGATCTGTCTTTTTTCCATTTATTATACATAAAGCAGCTACTGACGAAGACAACTAAAGCACATTAACATAACATGACAAAAGCAAGCGCACACACAGCAACAGGAAACACATCCGTTACATCTCTCATTAGGCATTACAAAATTCTGAATCATAAAGTAATAAAAAAGAAGCGTATCAAAGTTCAACAGAAACTGCGCATGCGCCGGTTTCCTGATGACTACAGCTGGAATAGGGGAAAGGCGTCTCTAAGACGGAACAATTAGTACTTGAAAAGAAAAATTATGATTTTCACTAAACTTAAAAAAAAAAGAATTAAATAAAATGAAAAAAAGTGAAAGCAAAACGAATGCGAACAACGCGGATCGAACCTGTGGCCACTGCTTAGGAGACCGACACTCGGTCCACAAGGCTACATACAACACGACGTGACGGAGAATTTAAAGCCACAGGTTTATTTATTACTTTAAACTATAATTGTGCAAATCTCTGCATGAAAGCCATGTGGATACGAGAAGGAATACGTCTGCGCATGCCCAGAATCTCGGAGCAAATTTAGGCTTTTATTTCTAAAATATCTTTAATTTGGAAGTATTTTTAAATAAAATATTGAAATCTTTGTAAATTTTGGTCGAAATATTAGTACTTGTAAAGAAAAATTATGATTTTCACTAAACTTTAAAAAAAAAATTATTAAATAAAATGAAAAAAAGTGAAAGCAAAACAAATGCGAACAACGCGGATCGAAAATGCGGCCACTGCTTAGGAGACCGACACTCGGTCCATAAGGCTACATACGACACGTCGTGACGGAGAATTTAAAGCCACAGGTTTATTTATTAGTTTAAACTCTATAATTGTGCAAATCCCTGCTTTAAAGCCATGTGTATACGAGAAGGAATACGTCTACAGATGCCCAGAATCTCTGAGCGAATTAGGCTTTTATTTCTAAAATTTCTTTAATTTGGAAGTATTTTTAAATAAAATATTGAAATCTTTGTAAATTTTGTTCGAAATATTAGTACTTGAAAAGAAAAATTATGATTTTCACTAAACTTAAAAAAAAAAAAAGAATTAAATAAAATTTCAAAAAGTGAAAGCAAAACGAATGCGAAAAACGCGGATCGAAATTGCGGCCACTGCTTGGCACGCCGATACTCAGACCAGAAGGCTGCATACAACCCGACTTGACATAGAATTTAAAGCCACATGTTTATTTATTAGTTTGAACTCTATAATTTCGCAAATCCCTGCTTGAAAGCCATGTGTATCCGAGAAGGAAAACGTCTGCGCATGCCGAGAATCTCGGAGCAAATTAATGCTTTTATTTCTAAAATTTCTTTAATTTGGAAGTATTTTTAAATAAAATATTGAAATCTTTGTAAATTTTGGTCAAAAAAATTAGTACTTGAAAAGAAAAATTATGATTTTCACTAAACTTAAAAAAAAAGAATTAAATAAAATGAAAAAAAGTGAAAGCAAAATGAATGCGAATAACGCGGATCGAACCTGCGGCCACTTCTTGGCAAGCCGATACTCATTCCACGAGGCTACATACGACCCGTCGTGAGAGAGAATTTAAAGCCAAATGTTTATTTATTACTTTAAACTCTATAACTGTGCAAATCCCTGCATAAAAGCCATGCGTGTATGAGAAGGAATATGTCTGCGCATGCTCAGAATCTCTGATCGAATTTAGGCTTTTATTTCTTATATATCTTTATTTTGGAAATATTTTTCAATAAAATATTGAAATCTTTGTAAATTTTGTTCGAAATATTAGTACTTGAAAAGAAAAATTATGATTTTCACTAAACTTAAAGTAAAAAAGAATTAAATAAAATGAAAAAAAGTGAAAGCAAAACGAATGCGAACAACGCGGATCGAACCTGTGGCCACTGCTTAGGAGACCGACACTCGGTCCACAAGGCTACATACAACACGACGTGACGGAGAATTTAAAGCCACAGGTTTATTTATTACTTTAAACTATAATTGTGCAAATCTCTGCATGAAAGCCATGTGGATACGAGAAGGAATACGTCTGCGCATGCCCAGAATCTCGGAGCAAATTTAGGCTTTTATTTCTAAAATATCTTTAATTTGGAAGTATTTTTAAATAAAATATTGAAATCTTTGTAAATTTTGGTCGAAATATTAGTACTTGTAAAGAAAAATTATGATTTTCACTAAACTTTAAAAAAAAAATTATTAAATAAAATGAAAAAAAGTGAAAGCAAAACAAATGCGAACAACGCGGATCGAAAATGCGGCCACTGCTTAGGAGACCGACACTCGGTCCATAAGGCTACATACGACACGTCGTGACGGAGAATTTAAAGCCACAGGTTTATTTATTAGTTTAAACTCTATAATTGTGCAAATCCCTGCTTTAAAGCCATGTGTATACGAGAAGGAATACGTCTACAGATGCCCAGAATCTCTGAGCGAATTAGGCTTTTATTTCTAAAATTTCTTTAATTTGGAAGTATTTTTAAATAAAATATTGAAATCTTTGTAAATTTTGTTCGAAATATTAGTACTTGAAAAGAAAAATTATAATTTTCACTAAACTTAAAAAAAAAAAAAGAATTAAATAAAATTTCAAAAAGTGAAAGCAAAACGAATGCGAAAAACGCGGATCGAAATTGCGGCCACTGCTTGGCACGCCGATACTCAGACCAGAAGGCTGCATACGACCCGACTTGACTTAGAATTTAAAGCCACATGTTTATTTATTAGTTTGAACTCTATAATTTCGCAAATCCCTGCTTGAAAGCCATGTGTATCCGAGAAGGAAAACGTCTGCGCATGCCGAGAATCTCGGAGCAAATTAATGCTTTTATTTCTAAAATTTCTTTAATTTGGAAGTATTTTTAAATAAAATATTGAAATCTTTGTAAATTTTGGTCAAAAAAATTAGTACTTGAAAAGAAAAATTATGATTTTCACTAAACTTAAAAAAAAAGAATTAAATAAAATGAAAAAAAGTGAAAGCAAAATGAATGCGAATAACGCGGATCGAACCTGCGGCCACTTCTTGGCAAGCCGATACTCATTCCACGAGGCTACATACGACCCGTCGTGAGAGAGAATTTAAAGCCAAATGTTTATTTATTACTTTAAACTCTATAATTGTGCAAATCCCTGCATAAAAGCCATGCGTGTATGAGAAGGAATATGTCTGCGCATGCTCAGAATCTCGGATCGAATTTAGGCTTTTATTTCTTATATATCTTTATTTTGGAAATATTTTTCAATAAAATATTGAAATCTTTGTAAATTTTGTTCGAAATATTAGTACTTGAAAAGAAAAATTATGATTTTCACTAAACTTAATGTAAAAAAATATTAAATAAAATGAAAAAAAGTGAAAGCAAAACGAATGAGAATAACGCGGATCGAACCTGCGGACACTGCTTGGCCAGCCGATACTCAGTCCATAAGGCTGCAGAAGCCCCGTCGTGAGAGAGAATTTAAAGCCAAATGTTTATTTATTAGTTTAAACTCTATAATTGTGCAAATCCCTGCTTGAAAGCCTTGTGTATCCGAGAAGGAAAACGTCTGTGTATGCCCAGAATCTCGGAGCAAAATAATGCTTTTATTTCTAAAATTTCTTTAATTTGGAAGTATTTTGAAATATAATATTGAAATCTTTGTAAATTTTGGTCGAAATATTAGTACTTGAAAAGAAAAATTATGATTTTCACTAAACTTAAAGTAAAAAAATATTAAATAAAATGAAAAAAATTGAAAGAAAAGCGAACACGAATTACGAGGATCGAACCTGCGGCCACTGATTTCCAATCCGATACTCAGTCCACAAGGCTACATACGAAATGTCATGAGAGAGAATTTAAAGCCAAATGTTTATTTATTACTTTAAACTTTATAATTGTGCAAATCCCTGCATGAAAGCCATGTGGATACGAGAAGCAATATGTCTGCGCATGCTCAGAATCTCGGAGCAAAATAAGGATTTTGTTTTAAAATTTCTTTAATTTGGAAGTATTCTGAAATAAAATATTGAAATCTTTGTAAATTTTGGTCGAAATATTAGAACTTGAAAAGAAAAATTATGATTTTCACTAAACTTAAAGTAAAAAAATATTAAATAAAATGAAAAAAAATTAAAACAAAACGAATGCGAATAACGCGGAGCGAACCGGCGGCCACTGTTTAGCAAGCCGATACTCAGTCCACTAGGCTACATACGACTCGACGTGAGGGAGAGTTTAAAGCCCATTGTTTATTTATTACTTTAAACTATAATTGTGCAAATCCCTGAATAAAAGCCATGTGGATACTAGCAAGAATATGTCTGCGCATGCTCAGAATCTCTAATCGAATTTAGGCTTTTATTTCTAAAATTTCTTTAATTTGGAAGTATTTTGAAATATAATATTGAAATCTTTGTAAATTTTGGTCGAAATATTAGTACTTGAAAAGAAAAATTATGATTTTCACTAAACTTAATGTAAAAAAATATTAAATAAAATGAAAAAAATTGAAAGCAAAGCGAACGCGAATAACGAGGATCGAACCTGCGGCCACTGCTTTGCAATCCGATACTCAGTCCACAAGGCTACATACGACCCGTCATGTAAGAGAATTTAAAGCCAAATGTTTATTTATTACTTTAAACTTTATAAATGTGCATATCCCTGCATGAAAGCCATGTGGATACAAGAAGCAATATGTCTGCGCATGCTCAGAATCTCGGAGCAAAATAAAGATTTTGTTTTAAACTTTCTTTAATTTGGAAGTATTTTGAAATAAAATATTGAAATCTTTGTAAATTTTGGTCGAAATATTAGAACTTGAAAAGAAAAATTATGATTTTCACTAAACTTAAAGTAAAAAAATATTATATAAAATGAAAAAAAGTGAAAGCAAAACGAATGAGAATAACGCGGATCGAACCTGCGGACACTGCTTGGAAAGCCGATACTCAGTCCATAAGGCTGCAGACGACCCGTCGAGAGAGAGAATTTAAAGCCAAATGTTTATTTATTAGTTTAAACTCTATAATTGTGCAAATCCCTGCTTGAAAGCCATGTGTATCCGAGAAGGAAAACGTCTGCGCATGCCCAGAATCTCGGAGCAAAATAATGCTTTTATTTCTAAAATTTCTTTAATTTGGAAGTATTTTGAAATATAATATTGAAATCTTTGTAAATTTTGGTCGAAATATTAGTACTTGAAAAGAAAAATTATTATTTTCACTAAACTTAAAGTAAAAAAATATTAAATAAAATGAAAAAAATTGAAAGCAAAGCGAACGCGAATAACGAGGATCGAACCTGCGGCCACTGCTTTGCAATCCGATACTCAGTCCACAAGGCTACATACGACCCGTCGTGAGAGAGAATTTAAAGCCAAATGTTTATTTATTACTTTAAACTTTATAATTGTGCAAATCCCTGCATGAAAACCATGTGGATACGAGAAGCAATATGTCTGCGCATGCTCAGAATCTCGGAGCAAAATAAGGATTTTGTTTCTAAAATTTCTTTAATTTGGAGGTATTTTGAAATAAAATATTGAAATCTTTGCAAATTTTGGTCGAAACATTAGAACTTGAAAAGAAAAATTATGATTTTCACTAAACTTAAAGTAAAAAAATATTAAATAAAATGAAAAAAGTGAAAGCAAAACGAATGAGAATAACGCGGATGGAACCTGCGGACACTGCTTGGCCAGCCGATACTCAGTCCACAAGGCTGCAGACGTCCCGTTGTGAGAGAGAATTTAAAGCCAAATGTTTATTTATTAGTTTAAACTCTATAATTGTGCAAATCCCTGCTAGAAAGCCATGTGTATCCTAGAAGGAAAACGTCTGCGCATGCCCAGAATCTCGGAGCAAAATAATGCTTTTATTTCAAAAATTTCATTAATTTGGAAGTATTTTGAAATAAAATATTGAAATCTTTGTAAATTTTGGTCGAAATATTAGTACTTGAAAAGAAAAATTATGATTGTCACTAAACTTAAAGTAAAAAAATATTAAATAAAATGAAAAAAATTGAAAGCATAACGAACGCGAATAACTCGGATCGAACCTGCGGCCACTGTTTAGCAAGCCGATACTCAGTCCACTAGGTTACATACGACTCGTCGTGAGAGAGAATTTAAAGCCCAATGTTTATTTATTACTTTAAACTATAATTGTGCAAATCCCTGAATAAAAGCCATGTGGATACGAGCAAGAATATGTCTGCGCTTGCTCAGAATCTCTAATCGAATTTAGGCTTTTATTTCTAAAATTTCTTGAATTTGGAAGTATTTTTAAATAAAATATTGAAATCTTTGTAAATTTTGGTCGAAATATTAGTACTTGAAAAGAAAAATTATGATTTTCACTAAACTTAAAGTAAAAAAATATTAAATAAAATGAAAAAAATTGAAAGCAAAACGAACGCGAATAACGCGGACGGAACCTGCGGCCACTGCTTGGCAAGCCATTACTCAGTCCACAAGGCTACATACGACCCGTCGTGAGAGAGAATTTAAAGCCAAATGTTTATTTATTACTTTAAACTTTATAATTGTGCAAATCCCTGCATGAAAGCCATGTGGATACGAGAAGCAATATGTCTGCCTTGCTCAGAATCTCTAATTGAATTTAGGCTTTTATTTCTAAAATTTCTTTAATTTGGAAGTATTTTGAAATAAAATATTGAAATCTTTGTAAATTTTGGTCGAAATATTAGAACTTGAAAAGAAAAATTATAATTTTCACTAAACTTAAAGTAAAAAAATATTAAATAAAATGAAAAAAATTGAAAGCAAAACGAATGCGAATAACGCGGATCGAACCTGCGGCCACTGTTTAGCAAGCCGATACTCAGTCCACTAGGTTACATACGACTCGTCGTGAGAGAGAATTTAAAGCCCAATGTTTATTTATTACTTTAAACTATAATTGTGCAAATCCCTGAATAAAAGCCATGTGGATACGAGCAAGAATATGTCTGCGCTTGCTCAGAATCTCTAATCGAATTTAGGCTTTTATTTCTAAAATTTCTTTAATTTGGAAGTATTTTTAAATAAAATATTGAAATCTTTGTAAATTTTGGTCGAAATATTAGTACTTGAAAAGAAAAATTATGATTTTCACTAAACTTAAAGTAAAAAAATATTAAATAAAATGAAAAAAATTGAAAGCAAAACGAACGCGAATAACGCGGACCGAACCTGCGGCCACTGCTTGGCAAGTAATTACTCAGTCCACAAGGCTACATACGACCCGTCGTGAGAGCGAATTTAAAGCCAAATGTTTATTTATTACTTTAAACTTTATAATTGTGCAAATCCCTGCATGAAAGCCATGTGGATACGAGAAGCAATATGTCTGCGCATGCTCAGAATCTCGGAGCAAAATAAGGATTTTGTTTCTAAAATTTCTTTAATTTGGAGGTATTTTGAAATAAAATATTGAAATCTTTGCAAATTTTGGTCGAAATATTAGAACTTGAAAAGAAAAATTATGATTTTCACTAAACTTAAAGTAAAAAAATATTAAATAAAATGAAAAAAGTGAAAGCAAAACGAATGAGAATAACGCGGATTTAACCTGCGGACACTGCTTGGCCAGCCGATACTCAGTCCACAAGGCTGCAGACGTCCCGTTGTGAGAGAGAATTTAAAGCCAAATGTTTATTTATTAGTTTAAACTCTATAATTGTGCAAATCCCTGCTTGAAAGCCATGTGTATCCTAGAAGGAAAACGTCTGCGCATGCCCAGAATCTCGGAGCAAAATAATGCTTTTATTTCAAAAATTTCATTAATTTGGAAGTATTTTGAAATATAATATTGAAATCTTTGTAAATTTTGGTCGAAATATTAGTACTTGAAAAGAAAAATTATGATTGTCACTAAACTTAAAGTAAAAAAATATTAAATAAAATGAAAAAAATTGAACGCATAACGAACGCGAATAACGCGGATCGAACCTGCGGCCACTGTTTAGGAAGAAGATACTCAGTCCACAAGGTTACATACGACCCGTCGTGAGAGAGAATTTAAAGCCAAATGTATATTTATTACTTTAAACTTTATAATTGTGCAAATCCCTGCATGAAAGCCATGTGGATACGAGAAGCAATATGTCTGCGCATGCTCAGAATCTCGGAGCAAAATAAGTATTTTGTTTCTAAAATTTCTTTAATTTGGAGGTATTTTGAAATAAAATATTGAAATCTTTGCAAATTTTGGTCGAAATATTAGAACTTGAAAAGAATAATTATGATTTTCACTAAACTTAAAGTAAAAAAATATTATATAAAATGAAAAAAAGTGAAAGCAAAACGAATGAGAATAACGCGGATCGAACCTGCGGACACTGCTTGGAAAGCCGATACTCAGTCCATAAGGCTGCAGACGACCCGTCGAGAGAGAGAATTTAAAGCCAAATGTTTATTTATTAGTTTAAACTCTATAATTGTGCAAATCCCTGCTTGAAAGCCATGTGTATCCGAGAAGGAAAACGTCTGCGCATGCCCAGAATCTCGGAGCAAAATAATGCTTTTATTTCTAAAATTTCTTTAATTTGGAAGTATTTTGAAATATAATATTGAAATCTTTGTAAATTTTGGTCGAAATATTAGTACTTGAAAAGAAAAATTATGATTTTCACTAAACTTAAAGTAAAAAAATATTAAATAAAATGAAAAAAATTGAAAGCAAAACGAACGCGAATAACGCGGACCGAACCTGCGGCCACTGCTTGGCAAGCCATTACACAGTCCACAAGGCTACATACGACCCGTCGTGAGAGAGAATTTAAAGCCAAATGTTTATTTATTACTTTAAACTTTATAATTGTGCAAATCCCTGCATGAAAGCCATGTGGATACGAGAAGCAATATGTCTGCCTTGCTCAGAATCTCTAATTGAATTTAGGCTTTTATTTCTAAAATTTCTTTAATTTGGAAGTATTTTGAAATAAAATATTGAAATCTTTGTAAATTTTGGTCGAAATATTAGAACTTGAAAAGAAAAATTATAATTTTCACTAAACTTAAAGTAAAAAAATATTAAATAAAATGAAAAAAATTGAAAGCAAAACGAATGCGAATAACGCGGATCGAACCTGCGGCCACTGTTTAGCAAGCCGATACTCAGTCCACTAGGTTACATACGACTCGTCGTGAGAGAGAATTTAAAGCCCAATGTTTATTTATTACTTTAAACTATAATTGTGCAAATCCCTGAATAAAAGCCATGTGGATACGAGCAAGAATATGTCTGCGCTTGCTCAGAATCTCTAATCGAATTTAGGCTTTTATTTCTAAAATTTCTTGAATTTGGAAGTATTTTTAAATAAAATATTGAAATCTTTGTAAATTTTGGTCGAAATATTAGTACTTGAAAAGAAAAATTATGATTTTCACTAAACTTAAAGTAAAAAAATATTAAATAAAATGAAAAAAATTGAAAGCAAAACGAACGCGAATAACGCGGACCGAACCTGCGGCCACTGCTTGGCAAGCCATTACTCAGTCCACAAGGCTACATACGACCCGTCGTGAGAGAGAATTTAAAGCCAAATGTTTATTTATTACTTTAAACTTTATAATTGTGCAAATCCCTGCATGAAAGCCATGTGGATACGAGAAGCAATATGTCTGCCTTGCTCAGAATCTCTAATTGAATTTAGGCTTTTATTTCTAAAATTTCTTTAATTTGGAAGTATTTTGAAATAAAATATTGAAATCTTTGTAAATTTTGGTCGAAATATTAGAACTTGAAAAGAAAAATTATAATTTTCACTAAACTTAAAGTAAAAAAATATTAAATAAAATGAAAAAAATTGAAAGCAAAACGAATGCGAATAACGCGGATCGAACCTGCGGCCACTGTTTAGCAAGCCGATACTCAGTCCACTAGGTTACATACGACTCGTCGTGAGAGAGAATTTAAAGCCCAATGTTTATTTATTACTTTAAACTATAATTGTGCAAATCCCTGAATAAAAGCCATGTGGATACGAGCAAGAATATGTCTGCGCTTGCTCAGAATCTCTAATCGAATTTAGGCTTTTATTTCTAAAATTTCTTTAATTTGGAAGTATTTTTAAATAAAATATTGAAATCTTTGTAAATTTTGGTCGAAATATTAGTACTTGAAAAGAAAAATTATGATTTTCACTAAACTTAAAGTAAAAAAATATTAAATAAAATGAAAAAAATTGAAAGCAAAACGAACGCGAATAACGCGGACCGAACCTGCGGCCACTGCTTGGCAAGTAATTACTCAGTCCACAAGGCTACATACGACCCGTCGTGAGAGCGAATTTAAAGCCAAATGTTTATTTATTACTTTAAACTTTATAATTGTGCAAATCCCTGCATGAAAGCCATGTGGATACGAGAAGCAATATGTCTGCGCATGCTCAGAATCTCGGAGCAAAATAAGGATTTTGTTTCTAAAATTTCTTTAATTTGGAGGTATTTTGAAATAAAATATTGAAATCTTTGCAAATTTTGGTCGAAATATTAGAACTTGAAAAGAAAAATTATGATTTTCACTAAACTTAAAGTAAAAAAATATTAAATAAAATGAAAAAAGTGAAAGCAAAACGAATGAGAATAACGCGGATTTAACCTGCGGACACTGCTTGGCCAGCCGATACTCAGTCCACAAGGCTGCAGACGTCCCGTTGTGAGAGAGAATTTAAAGCCAAATGTTTATTTATTAGTTTAAACTCTATAATTGTGCAAATCCCTGCTTGAAAGCCATGTGTATCCTAGAAGGAAAACGTCTGCGCATGCCCAGAATCTCGGAGCAAAATAATGCTTTTATTTCAAAAATTTCATTAATTTGGAAGTATTTTGAAATAAAATATTGAAATCTTTGTAAATTTTGGTCGAAATATTAGTACTTGAAAAGAAAAATTATGATTGTCACTAAACTTAAAGTAAAAAAATATTAAATAAAATGAAAAAAATTGAAAGCATAACGAACGCGAATAACGCGGATCGAACCTGCGGCCACTGTTTAGGAAGAAGATACTCAGTCCACAAGGTTACATACGACCCGTCGTGAGAGAGAATTTAAAGCCAAATGTATATTTATTACTTTAAACTTTATAATTGTGCAAATCCCTGCATGAAAGCCATGTGGATACGAGAAGCAATATGTCTGCGCATGCTCAGAATCTCGGAGCAAAATAAGTATTTTGTTTCTAAAATTTCTTTAATTTGGAGGTATTTTGAAATAAAATATTGAAATCTTTGCAAATTTTGGTCGAAATATTAGAACTTGAAAAGAATAATTATGATTTTCACTAAACTTAAAGTAAAAAAATATTATATAAAATGAAAAAAAGTGAAAGCAAAACGAATGAGAATAACGCGGATCGAACCTGCGGACACTGCTTGGAAAGCCGATACTCAGTCCATAAGGCTGCAGACGACCCGTCGAGAGAGAGAATTTAAAGCCAAATGTTTATTTATTAGTTTAAACTCTATAATTGTGCAAATCCCTGCTTGAAAGCCATGTGTATCCGAGAAGGAAAACGTCTGCGCATGCCCAGAATCTCGGAGCAAAATAATGCTTTTATTTCTAAAATTTCTTGAATTTGGAAGTATTTTGAAATATAATATTGAAATCTTTGTAAATTTTGGTCGAAATATTAGTACTTGAAAAGAAAAATTATGATTTTCACTAAACTTAATGTAAAAAAATATTAAATAAAATGAAAAAAGTGAAAGCAAAACGAATGAGAATAACGCGGATGGAACCTGCGGACACTGCTTGGCCAGCCGATACTCAGTCCACAAGGCTGCAGACGTCCCGTTGTGAGAGAGAATTTAAAGCCAAATGTTTATTTATTAGTTTAAACTCTATAATTGTGCAAATCCCTGCTTGAAAGCCATGTGTATCCTAGAAGGAAAACGTCTGCGCATGCCTAGAATCTCGGAGCAAAATAATGCTTTTATTTCAAAAATTTCATTAATTTGGAAGTATTTTGAAATAAAATATTGAAATCTTTGTAAATTTTGGTCGAAATATTAGTACTTGAAAAGAAAAATTATGATTGTCACTAAACTTAAAGTAAAAAAATATTAAATAAAATGAAAAAAATTGAAAGCATAACGAACGCGAATAACGCGGATCGAACCTGCGGCCACTGCTTGGCAAGCCATTACTCAGTCCACAACTCTACATACGACCCGTCGTGAGAGAGAATTTAAAGCCAAATGTTTATTTATTACTTTAAACTTGATAATTGTGCAAATCCCTGCATGAAAGCCATGTGGATACGAGAAGCAATATGTCTGCGCATGCTCAGAATCTCTAATCGAATTTAGGCTTTTATTTCTAAAATTTCTTTAATTTGGAAGTATTTTGAAATAAAATATTGAAATCTTTGTAAATTTTGGTCGAAATATTAGAACTTGAAAAGAAAAATTATGATTTTCACTAAACTTAAAGTAAAAAAATATTAAATAAAATGAAAAAAATTGAAAGCAAAACGAATGCGAATAACGCGGATCGAACCTGCGGCCACTGTTTAGCAAGCCGATACTCAGTCCACTATGTTACATACGACTCGTCGTGAGAGAGAATTTAAAGCCCAATGTTTATTTATTACTTTAAACTATAATTGTGCAAATCCCTGAATAAAAGCCGTGTGGATACGAGCAAGAATATGTCTGCGCTTGCTCAGAATCTCTAATCGAATTTAGGCTTTTATTTCTAAAATTTCTTTAATTTGGAAGTATTTTTAAATAAAATATTGAAATCTTTGTAAATTTTGGTCGAAATATTAGTACTTGAAAAGAAAAATTATGATTTTCACTAAACGTAAAGTAAAAAAATATAAAATAAAATGAAAAAAATTGAAAGCAAAACGAATGCGAATAACGCGGATCGAACCTGCGGCCACTGTTTAGCAAGAAGATACTCAGTCCACAAGATTACATACGACCCGTCGTGAGAGAGAATTTAAAGCCAAATGTTTATTTATTAGTTTAAACTCTATATTTGTGCAAATCCCTGCTTGAAAGCCATGTGTATCCGAGAAGGAAAACGTCTGCGCATGCCCAGAATCTCGGAGCAAAATAATGCTTTTATTTCTAAAATTTCTTTAATTTGGAAGTATTTTTAAATAAACTATTGAAAACTTTGTAAATTTTGGTCGAAATATTAGTACTTGAAAAGAAAAATTATGATTTTCACTAAACTTAAAGTAAAAAAATATTAAATAAAATGAAAAAAATTGAAAGCAAAACGAACGCGAATAACGCGAACCGAACCTGCGCCCACTGCTTGGCAAGCCTTTACTCAGTCCACAAGGCTACATACGACCCGTCATGAAAAAGAATTTAAAGCCAAATGTTTATTTATTACTTTAAACTTTATAATTGTGCAAATCCCTGCATGAAAGCCATGTGGATACGAGAAGCAATATGTCTGCGCATGCTCAGAATCTCTAATCGAATTTAGGCTTTTATTTCTAAAATTTCTTTAATTTGGAAGTATTTTTAAATAAAATATTGAAATCTTTGTAAATTTTGGTCGGAATATTAGTACTTGAAAAGAAAAATTATGATTTTCACTAAACGTAAAGTAAATGAATATTAAATAAAATGAAAAAAAGTGAAAGCAAAACGAATGCGAAAACCGATGATCGAAATAACGGCCACTGCTTGGCACGCCGATACTCAGCCCAGAAGGCTACATACGACTCGTCGTGAGAGAGAATTTAAAGCCCAATGTTTATTTATTACTTTAAACTATAATTGTGCAAATCCCTGAATAAAAGCCATGTGGATACGAGCAAGAATATGTCTGCGCATGCTCCGAATCTCTAATCGAATTTAGGCTTTTATTTCTAAAATTTCTTTAATTTGGAAGTATTTTTAAATAAAATATTGAAATCTTTGTAAATTTTGGTCGAAATGTTAGTACTTGAAAAGAAAAATTATGATTTTCACTAAACTTAAAGTAAAAAAATATTAAATAAAATGAAAAAAAGTGAAAGCAAAACGAATGCGAATAACGCGGATCGAAATAGCGGCCACTGCTTGGCACGCCTTTACTCAGTCCAGAAGGCTACATACGACCCGTCGTGAGAGAGAATTTAAAGCTAAATGTTTATTTATTACTTTAAACTTTATAATTGTGCAAATCCCTGCATGAAAGCCATGTGGATACGAGAATCAATATGTCTGCGCATGCTCAGAATCTCGGAGCAAAATAAGGATTTTGTTTCTAAAATTTCTTTAATTTGGAAGTATTTTGAAATAAAATATTGAAATCTTTGCAAATTTTGGTCGAAATATTAGAACTTGAAAAGAAAAATTATGATTTTCACTAAACTTAAAGTAAAAAAATATTAAATAAAATGAAAAAAAGTGAAAGCAAAACGAATGCGAAAAACGCGGATCGAAATAGCGGCCACTGCTTGGCACGCCATTACTCAGTCCAGAAGGCTACATACGACCCGTCGTGAGAGAGAATTTAAAGCTAAATGTTTATTTATTACTTTAAACTTTATAATTGTGCAAATCCCTGCATGAAAGCCATGTGGATACGAGAATCAATATGTCTGCGCATGCTCAGAATCTCGGAGCAAAATAAGGATTTTGTTTCTAAAATTTCTTTATTTGGAAGTATTTTGAAATAAAATATTGAAATCTTTGTAAATTTTGGTCGAAATATTAGAACTTGAAAAGAAAAATTATGATTTTCACTAAACTTAAAGTAAAAAAATATTAAATAAAATGAAAAAAATTGAAAGCAAAACGAATGCGAATAACGCGGATCGAACCTGCGGCCACTGTTTGGCAAGCCGATACTCAGTCCACTAGGCTACATACGACTCGTCGTGAGAGAGAATTTAAAGCCCAATGTTTATGTATTACTTTAAACTATAATTGTGCAAATCCCTGAATAAATGCCATGTGGATAAGAGAAGCAATATGTCTGCGCATGCTCAGATTCTCTAATCGAATTTAGGCTTTTATTTCTAAAATTTCTTTAATTTGGAAGTATTTTTAAATAAAATATTGAAATCTTTGTAAATTTTGGTCGAAATGTTAGTACTTGAAAAGAAAAATTATGATTTTCACTAAACTTAAAGTAAAAAAATATTAAATAAAAGGAAAAAAAGTGAAAGCAAAACGAATGCGAAAAACGCGGATCGAAATAGCGGCCACTGCTTGGCACGCCATTACTCAGTCCAGAATTCTACATACGACCCGGCGTGAGAGAGAATTTAAAGCTAAATGTTTATTTATTACTTTAAACTCTATAATTGTGCAAATCCCTGCATGAAAGCCATGTGGATACGAGAATCAATATGTCTGCGCATGCTCAGAATCTCGGATCAAAATAAGGATTTTGTTTCTAAAATTTCTTTAATTTGGAAGTATTTTGAAATAAAATATTGAAATCTTTGTAAATTTTGGTCGAAATATTAGAACTTGAAAAGAAAAATTATGATTTTCACTAAATTTAAAGTAAAAAAATATTAAATAAAATGAAAAAAAGTGAAAGCAAAACGAATGCGAAAAACGCGGATCGAAATAGCGGCCCTTACTTGGCACGCCATTACTCAGTCCAGAAGGCTACATACGACCCGTCGTGAGAGAGAATTTAAAGCTAAATGTTTATTTATTACTTTAAACTTTATAATTGTGCAAATCCCTGCATGAAAGCCATGTGGATACGAGAATCAATATGTCTGCGCATGCTCAGAATCTCGGAGCAAAATAAGGATTTTGTTTCTAAAATTTCTTTAATTTGGAAGTATTTTGAAATAAAATATTGAAATCTTTGTAAATTTTGGTCGAAATATTAGAACTTGAAAAGAAAAATTATGATTTTCACTAAACGTAAAGTAAAAAAATATTAAATAAAATGAAAAAAATTGAAAGCAAAACGAATGCGAATAACGCGGATCGAACCTGCGGCCACTGTTTAGCAAGCCGATACTCAGTCCACTAGGCTACATACGGCTCGTCGTGAGAGAGAATTTAAAGCCCAATG
Source organism: Argiope bruennichi (assembly GCF_947563725.1). Lineage (NCBI taxonomy): Eukaryota > Metazoa > Arthropoda > Arachnida > Araneae > Araneidae > Argiope > Argiope bruennichi. The sequence goes on along the minus strand of NC_079154.1, from coordinate 131,923,063 downwards.
TTTATTTATTACTTTAAACTATAATTGTGCAAATCCCTGAATAAACGCCATGTGGATACGAGCAAGAATATGTCTGCGCATGCTCAGAATCTCTAATCGAATTTAGGCTTTTATTTCTAAAATTTCTTTAATTTGGAAGTATTTTTAAATAAAATATTGAAATCTTTGTAAATTTTGGTCGAAATGTTAGTACTTGAAAAGAAAAATTATGATTTTCACTAAACTTAAAGTAAAAAAATATTATATAAAATGAAAAAAATTGAAAGCAAAACGAACGCGAATAACGAGGATCGAACCTGCGGCCACTGTTTAGCAAGCCGATACTCAGTCCAGAAGGCTACATACGACCCGTCGTGAGAGAGAATTTAAAGCTAAATGTTTATTTATTACTTTAAACTTTATAATTGTGCAAATCCCTGCATGAAAGCCATGTGGATACGAGAATCAATATGTCTGCGCATGCTCAGAATCTCGGAGCAAAATAAGGATTTTGTTTCTAAAATTTCTTTAATTTGGAAGTATTTTGAAAAAAAATATTGAAATCTTTGCAAATTTTGGTCGAAATATTAGAACTTGAAAAGAAAAATTATGATTTTCACTAAACTTAAAGTAAAAAAATATTAAATAAAATGAAAAAAAGTGAAAGCAAAACGAATGCGAATAACGCGGATCGAACCTGCGGCCACTGTTTAGCAAGCCGATACTCAGTCCACTAGGCTACATACGACTCGTCGTGAGAGAGAATTTAAAGCCCAATGTTTATTTATTACTTTAAACTATAATTGTGCAAATCCCTGAATAAACGCCATGTGGATACGAGCAAGAATATGTCTGCGCATGCTCAGAATCTCTAATCGAATTTAGGCTTTTATTTCTAAAATTTCTTTAATTTGGAAGTATTTTTAAATAAAATATTGAAATCTTTGTAAATTTTGGTCGAAATGTTAGTACTTGAAAAGAAAAATTATGATTTTCACTAAACTTAAAGTAAAAAAATATTAAATAAAAGGAAAAAAAGTGAAAGCAAAACGAATGCGAAAAACGCGGATCGAAATAGCGGCCACTGCTTGGCACGCCATTACTCAGTCCAGAATTCTACATACGACCCGGCGTGAGAGAGAATTTAAAGCTAAATGTTTATTTATTACTTTAAACTCTATAATTGTGCAAATCCCTGCATGAAAGCCATGTGGATACGAGAATCAATATGTCTGCGCATGCTCAGAATCTCGGATCAAAATAAGGATTTTGTTTCTAAAATTTCTTTAATTTGGAAGTATTTTGAAATAAAATATTGAAATCTTTGTAAATTTTGGTCGAAATATTAGAACTTGAAAAGAAAAATTATGATTTTCACTAAATTTAAAGTAAAAAAATATTAAATAAAATGAAAAAAAGTGAAAGCAAAACGAAAGCGAAAAACGCGGATCGAAATAGCGGCCCTTACTTGGCACGCCATTACTCAGTCCAGAAGGCTACATACGACCCGTCGTGAGAGAGAATTTAAAGCTAAATGTTTATTTATTACTTTAAACTTTATAATTGTGCAAATCCCTGCATGAAAGCCATGTGGATACGAGAATCAATATGTCTGCGCATGCTCAGAATCTCGGAGCAAAATAAGGATTTTGTTTCTAAAATTTCTTTAATTTGGAAGTATTTTGAAATAAAATATTGAAATCTTTGTAAATTTTGGTCGAAATATTAGAACTTGAAAAGAAAAATTATGATTTTCACTAAACGTAAAGTAAAAAAATATTAAATAAAATGAAAAAAATTGAAAGCAAAACGAATGCGAATAACGCGGATCGAACCTGCGGCCACTGTTTAGCAAGCCGATACTCAGTCCACTAGGCTACATACGACTCATCGTGAGAGAGAATTTAAAGCCCAATGTTTATTTATTACTTTAAACTATAATTGTGCAAATCCCTGAATAAACGCCATGTGGATACGAGCAAGAATATGTCTGCGCATGCTCAGAATCTCGAATCGAATTTAGGCTTTTATTTCTAAAATTTCTTTAATTTGGAAGTATTTTTAAATAAAATATTGAAATCTTTGTAAATTTTGGTCGAAATGTTAGTACTTGAAAAGAAAAATTATGATTTTCACTAAACTTAAAGTAAAAAAATATTATATAAAATGAAAAAAATTGAAAGCAAAACGAACGCGAATAACGAGGATCGAACCTGCGGCCACTGTTTAGCAAGAAGATACTCAGTCCACAAGGTTACATACGACCCGTCGTGAGAGAGAATTTAAAGCCAAATGTATATTTATTACTTTAAACTTTATAATTGTGCAAATCCCTGCATGAAAGCCATGTGGATACGAGAAGCAATATGTCTACGCATGCTCAGAATCTCTAATCGAATTTAGGCTTTTATTTCTAAAATTTCTTTAATTTGGAAGTATTTTGAAATAAAATATTGAAATCTTTGTAAATTTTGGTCGAAATATTAGAACTTGAAAAGAAAAATTATGATTTTCACTAATCTTAAAGTAAAAAAATATTAAATAAAATAAAAAAAAAATCGAAAGCAAAGAGAACGCGAATAACGAGGATCGAACCTGCGGCCACTGCTTTGCAAGCCGATACTCAGTCCACAAGGCTACATACGACCCGTCGTGAGAGAGAATTTAAAGCCAAATGTTTATTTATTACTTTAAACTTTATAATTGTGCAAATCCCTGCATGAAAGCCATGTGGATACGAGAATCAATATGTCTGCGCATGCTCAGAATCTCGGATCAAAATAAGGATTTTGTTTCTAAAATTTCTTTAATTTGGAAGTATTTTGAAATAAAATATTGAAATCTTTGTAAATTTTGGTCGAAATATTAGAACTTGAAAAGAAAAATTATGATTTTCACTAAATTTAAAGTAAAAAAATATTAAATAAAATGAAAAAAAGTGAAAGCAAAACGAATGCGAAAAACGCGGATCGAAATAGCGGCCCTTACTTGGCACGCCATTACTCAGTCCAGAAGGCTACATACGACCCGTCGTGAGAGAGAATTTAAAGCTAAATGTTTATTTATTACTTTAAACTTTATAATTGTGCAAATCCCTGCATGAAAGCCATGTGGATACGAGAATCAATATGTCTGCGCATGCTCAGAATCTCGGAGCAAAATAAGGATTTTGTTTCTAAAATTTCTTTAATTTGGAAGTATTTTGAAAAAAAATATTGAAATCTTTGCAAATTTTGGTCGAAATATTAGAACTTGAAAAGAAAAATTATGATTTTCACTAAACTTAAAGTAAAAAAATATTAAATAAAATGAAAAAAAGTGAAAGCAAAACGAATGCGAATAACGCGGATCGAACCTGCGGCCACTGTTTAGCAAGCCGATACTCAGTCCACTAGGCTACATACGACTCGTCGTGAGAGAGAATTTAAAGCCCAATGTTTATTTATTACTTTAAACTATAATTGTGCAAATCCCTGAATAAACGCCATGTGGATACGAGCAAGAATATGTCTGCGCATGCTCAGAATCTCTAATCGAATTTAGGCTTTTATTTCTAAAATTTCTTTAATTTGGAAGTATTTTTAAATAAAATATTGAAATCTTTGTAAATTTTGGTCGAAATGTTAGTACTTGAAAAGAAAAATTATGATTTTCACTAAACTTAAAGTAAAAAAATATTAAATAAAAGGAAAAAAAGTGAAAGCAAAACGAATGCGAAAAACGCGGATCGAAATAGCGGCCACTGCTTGGCACGCCATTACTCAGTCCAGAATTCTACATACGACCCGGCGTGAGAGAGAATTTAAAGCTAAATGTTTATTTATTACTTTAAACTCTATAATTGTGCAAATCCCTGCATGAAAGCCATGTGGATACGAGAATCAATATGTCTGCGCATGCTCAGAATCTCGGATCAAAATAAGGATTTTGTTTCTAAAATTTCTTTAATTTGGAAGTATTTTGAAATAAAATATTGAAATCTTTGTAAATTTTGGTCGAAATATTAGAACTTGAAAAGAAAAATTATGATTTTCACTAAATTTAAAGTAAAAAAATATTAAATAAAATGAAAAAAAGTGAAAGCAAAACGAAAGCGAAAAACGCGGATCGAAATAGCGGCCCTTACTTGGCACGCCATTACTCAGTCCAGAAGGCTACATACGACCCGTCGTGAGAGAGAATTTAAAGCTAAATGTTTATTTATTACTTTAAACTTTATAATTGTGCAAATCCCTGCATGAAAGCCATGTGGATACGAGAATCAATATGTCTGCGCATGCTCAGAATCTCGGAGCAAAATAAGGATTTTGTTTCTAAAATTTCTTTAATTTGGAAGTATTTTGAAATAAAATATTGAAATCTTTGTAAATTTTGGTCGAAATATTAGAACTTGAAAAGAAAAATTATGATTTTCACTAAACGTAAAGTAAAAAAATATTAAATAAAATGAAAAAAATTGAAAGCAAAACGAATGCGAATAACGCGGATCGAACCTGCGGCCACTGTTTAGCAAGCCGATACTCAGTCCACTAGGCTACATACGACTCGTCGTGAGAGAGAATTTAAAGCCCAATGTTTATTTATTACTTTAAACTATAATTGTGCAAATCCCTGAATAAACGCCATGTGGATACGAGCAAGAATATGTCTGCGCATGCTCAGAATCTCGAATCGAATTTAGGCTTTTATTTCTAAAATTTCTTTAATTTGGAAGTATTTTTAAATAAAATATTGAAATCTTTGTAAATTTTGGTCGAAATGTTAGTACTTGAAAAGAAAAATTATGATTTTCACTAAACTTAAAGTAAAAAAATATTATATAAAATGAAAAAAATTGAAAGCAAAACGAACGCGAATAACGAGGATCGAACCTGCGGCCACTGTTTAGCAAGAAGATACTCAGTCCACAAGGTTACATACGACCCGTCGTGAGAGAGAATTTAAAGCCAAATGTATATTTATTACTTTAAACTTTATAATTGTGCAAATCCCTGCATGAAAGCCATGTGGATACGAGAAGCAATATGTCTACGCATGCTCAGAATCTCTAATCGAATTTAGGCTTTTATTTCTAAAATTTCTTTAATTTGGAAGTATTTTGAAATAAAATATTGAAATCTTTGTAAATTTTGGTCGAAATATTAGAACTTGAAAAGAAAAATTATGATTTTCACTAATCTTAAAGTAAAAAAATATTAAATAAAATAAAAAAAAAATCGAAAGCAAAGAGAACGCGAATAACGAGGATCGAACCTGCGGCCACTGCTTTGCAAGCCGATACTCAGTCCACAAGGCTACATACGACCCGTCGTGAGAGAGAATTTAAAGCCAAATGTTTATTTATTACTTTAAACTTTATAATTGTGCAAATCCCTGCATGAAAGCCATGTGGATACGAGAAGCAATATGTCTGCGCATGCTCAGAATCTCGGAGCAAAATAAGGATTTTGTTTCTAAAATTTCTTTAATTTGGAAGTATTTTGAAATAAAATATTGAAATCTTTGTAAATTTTGGTCGAAATATTAGAACTTGAAAAGAAAAATTATGATTTTCACTAAACTTAAAGTAAAAAAATATTAAATAAAATGAAAAAAATTGAAAGCAAAACGAATGCGAATAACGCGGATCGAACCTGCGGTCACTGTTTAGCAAGCCGATACTCAGTCCACTAGGCTACATACGACTCGTCGTGAGAGAGAATTTAAAGCCCAATGTTTATTTATTACTTTAAACTATAATTGTGCAAATCCCTGAATAAACGCCATGTGGATACGAGCAAGAATATGTCTGCGCATGCTCAGAATCTCGAATCGAATTTAGGCTTTTATTTCTAAAATTTCTTTAATTTGGAAGTATTTTTAAATAAAATATTGAAATCTTTGTAAATTTTGGTCGAAATGTTAGTACTTGAAAAGAAAAATTATGATTTTCACTAAACTTAAAGTAAAAAAATATTATATAAAATGAAAAAAATTGAAAGCAAAACGAACGCGAATAACGAGGATCGAACCTGCGGCCACTGTTTAGCAAGAAGATACTCAGTCCACAAGGTTACATACGACCCGTCGTGAGAGAGAATTTAAAGCCAAATGTATATTTATTACTTTAAACTTTATAATTGTGCAAATCCCTGCATGAAAGCCATGTGGATACGAGAAGCAATATGTCTACGCATGCTCAGAATCTCTAATCGAATTTAGGCTTTTATTTCTAAAATTTCTTTAATTTGGAAGTATTTTGAAATAAAATATTGAAATCTTTGTAAATTTTGGTCGAAATATTAGAACTTGAAAAGAAAAATTATGATTTTCACTAATCTTAAAGTAAAAAAATATTAAATAAAATAAAAAAAAATTGAAAGCAAAGAGAACGCGAATAACGAGGATCGAACCTGCGGCCACTGCTTTGCAAGCCGATACTCAGTCCACAAGGCTACATACGACCCGTCGTGAGAGAGAATTTAGAGCCAAATGTTTATTTATTACTTTAAACTTTATAATTGTGCAAATCCCTGCATGAAGGCCATGTGGATACGAGAAGCAATATGTCTGCGCATGCTCAGAATCTCGGAGCAAAATAAGGATTTTGTTTTAAAATTTCTTTAATTTGGAAGTATTTTGAAATAAAATATTGAAATCTTTGTAAATTTTGGTCGAAATATTAGAACTTGAAAAGAAAAATTACGATTTTCACTAAACTGAAAGTAAAAAAATATTAAATAAAATGAAAAAAGTTGAAAGCAAAATGAATGCGAATAACGCGGATAGAACCTGCGGCCACTGTTTAGCAAGCCGATACTCAGTCCACTAGGCTACATACGACTAGTCGTGAGAGAGAATTTAAAGCCCAATGTTTATTTATTACTTTAAACTATAATTGTGCAAATCCCTGAATAAAAGCCATGTGGATACGAGCAAGAATATGTCTGCGCATGCTCAGAATCTCTAATCGAATTTAGGCTTTTATTTCTAAAATTTCTTTAATTTGGAAGTATTTTTAAATAAAATATTGAAATCTTTGTAAATTTTGGTCGAAATGTTAGTACTTGAAAAGAAAAATTATGATTTTCACTAAACTTAAAGTAAAAAAATATTAAATAAAATGAAAAAAAGTGAAAGCAAAACGAATGCGAATAACGCGGATCGAAATAGCGGCCACTGCTTGGCACGCCTTTACTCAGTCCAGAAGGCTACATACGACCCGTCGTGAGAGAGAATTTAAAGCTAAATGTTTATTTATTACTTTAAACTTTATAATTGTGCAAATCCCTGCATGAAAGCCATGTGGATACGAGAATCAATATGTCTGCGCATGCTCAGAATCTCGGAGCAAAATAAGGATTTTGTTTCTAAAATTTCTTTAATTTGGAAGTATTTTGAAATAAAATATTGAAATCTTTGTAAATTTTGGTCGAAATATTAGAACTTGAAAAGAAAAATTATGATTTTCACTAAACTTAAAGTAAAAAAATATTAAATAAAATGAAAAAAATTGAAAGCAAAACGAATGCGAATAACGCGGATCGAACCTGCGGCCACTGTTTAGCAAGCCGATACTCAGTCCACTAGGCTACATACGACTCGTCGTGAGAGAGAATTTAAAGCCCAATGTTTATTTATTACTTTAAACTATAATTGTGCAAATCCCTGAATAAACGCCATGTGGATACGAGCAAGAATATGTCTGCGCATGCTCAGAATCTCGAATCGATTTTGGCTTTTATTTCTAAAATTTCTTTAATTTGGAAGTATTTTTAAATAAAATATTGAAATCTTTGTAAATTTTGGTCGAAATGTTAGTACTTGAAAAGAAAAATTATGATTTTCACTAAACTTAAAGTAAAAAAATATTATATAAAATGAAAAAAATTGAAAGCAAAACGAACGCGAATAACGAGGATCGAACCTGCGGCCACTGTTTAGCAAGAAGATACTCAGTCCACAAGGTTACATACGACCCGTCGTGAGAGAGAATTTAAAGCCAAATGTATATTTATTACTTTAAACTTTATAATTGTGCAAATCCCTGCATGAAAGCCATGTGGATACGAGAAGCAATATGTCTACGCATGCTCAGAATCTCTAATCGAATTTAGGCTTTTATTTCTAAAATTTCTTTAATTTGGAAGTATTTTGAAATAAAATATTGAAATCTTTGTAAATTTTGGTCGAAATATTAGAACTTGAAAAGAAAAATTATGATTTTCACTAATCTTAAAGTAAAAAAATATTAAATAAAATAAAAATAAAAAATTGAAAGCAAAGAGAACGCGAATAACGAGGATCGAACCAGCGGCCACTGCTTTGCAAGCCGATACTCAGTCCACAAGGCTACATACGACCCGTCGTGAGAGAGAATTTAAAGCCAAATGTTTATTTATTACTTTAAACTTTATAATTGTGCAAATCCCTGCATGAAAGCCATGTGGATACGAGAAGCAATATGTCTGCGCATGCTCAGAATCTCGGAGCAAAATAAGGATTTTGTTTTAAAATTTCTTTAATTTGGAAGTATTTTGAAATAAAATATTGAAATCTTTGTAAATTTTGGTCGAAATATTAGAACTTGAAAAGAAAAATTATGATTTTCACTAAACTGAAAGTAAAAAAATATTAAATAAAATGAAAAAAGTTGAAAGCAAAACGAATGCGAATAACGCGGATAGAACCTGCGGCCACTGTTTAGCAAGCCGATACTCAGTCCACTAGGCTACATACGACTAGTCGTGAGAGAGAATTTAAAGCCCAATGTTTATTTATTACTTTAAACTATAATTGTGCAAATCCCTGAATAAAAGCCATGTGGATACGAGCAAGAATATGTCTGCGCATGCTCAGAATCTCTAATCGAATTTAGGCTTTTATTTCTAAAATTTCTTTAATTTGGAAGTATTTTGAAATAAAATATTGAAATCTTTGTAAATTTTAGTCGAAATATTAGAACTTGAAAAGAAAAATTACGATTTTCACTAAACTGAAAGTAAAAAAATATTAAATAAAATGAAAAAAGTTGAAAGCAAAACGAATGCGAATAACGCGGATAGAACCTGCGGCCACTGTTTAGCAAGCCGATACTCAGTCCACTAGGCTACATACGACTAGTCGTGAGAGAGAATTTAAAGCCCAATGTTTATTTATTACTTTAAACTATAATTGTGCAAATCCCTGAATAAAAGCCATGTGGATACGAGCAAGAATATGTCTGCGCATGCTCAGAATCTCTAATCGAATTTAGGCTTTTATTTCTAAAATTTCTTTAATTTGGAAGTATTTTTAAATAAAATATTGAAATCTTTGTAAATTTTGGTCGAAATGTTAGTACTTGAAAAGAAAAATTATGATTTTCACTAAACTTAAAGTAAAAAAATATTAAATAAAATGAAAAAAAGTGAAAGCAAAACGAATGCGAATAACGCGGATCGAAATAGCGGCCACTGCTTGGCACGCCATTACTCAGTCCAGAAGGCTACATACGACCCGTCGTGAGAGAGAATTTAAAGCTAAATGTTTATTTATTACTTTAAACTTTATAATTGTGCAAATCCCTGCATGAAAGCCATGTGGATACGAGAATCAATATGTCTGCGCATGCTCAGAATCTCGGAGCAAAATAAGGATTTTGTTTCTAAAATTTCTTTAATTTGGAAGTATTTTGAAATAAAATATTGAAATCTTTGTAAATTTTGGTCGAAATGTTAGTACTTGAAAAGAAAAATTATGATTTTCACTAAACGTAAAGTAAAAAAATATTATATAAAATGAAAAAAATTGAAAGCAAAACGAACGCGAATAACGAGGATCGAACCTGCGGCCACTGTTTAGCACGAAGATACTCAGTCCACAAGGTTACATACGACCCGTCGTGAGAGAGAATTTAAAGCCAAATGTATATTTATTACTTTAAACTTTATAATTGTGCAAATCCCTGCATGAAAGCCATGTGGATACGAGAAGCAATATGTCTACGCATGCTCAGAATCTCTAATCGAATTTAGGCTTTTATTTCTAAAATTTCTTTAATTTGGAAGTATTTTGAAATAAAATATTGAAATCTTTGTAAATTTTGGTCGAAATATTAGAACTTGAAAAGAAAAATTATGATTTTCACTAATCTTAAAGTAAAAAAATATTAAATAAAATAAAAAAAAATTGAAAGCAAAGAGAACGCGAATAACGAGGATCGAACCTGCGGCCACTGCTTTGCAAGCCGATACTCAGTCCACAAGGCTACATACGACCCGTCGTGAGAGAGAATTTAAAGCCAAATGTTTATTTATTACTTTAAACTTTATAATTGTGCAAATCCCTGCATGAAAGCCATGTGGATACGAGAAGCAATATGTCTGCGCATGCTCAGAATCTCGGAGCAAAATAAGGATTTTGTTTTAAAATTTCTTTAATTTGGAAGTATTTTGAAATAAAATATTGAAATCTTTGTAAATTTTGGTCGAAATATTAGAACTTGAAAAGAAAAATTATGATTTTCACTAAACTGAAAGTAAAAAAATATTAAATAAAATGAAAAAAGTTGAAAGCAAAACGAATGCGAATAACGCGGATAGAACCTGCGGCCACTGTTTAGCAAGCCGATACTCAGTCCACTAGGCTACATACGACTAGTCGTGAGAGAGAATTTAAAGCCCAATGTTTATTTATTACTTTAAACTATAATTGTGCAAATCTCTGAATAAAAGCCATGTGGATACGAGCAAGAATATGTCTGCGCATGCTCAGAATCTCGAATCGAATTTAGGCTTTTATTTCTAAAATTTCTTTAATTTGGAAGTATTTTTAAATAAAATAATGAAATCTTTGTAAATTTCGGTCGAAATATTAGTACTTGAAAAGAAAAATTATGATTTTCACTAAAATTAAAGTAAAAAAATATTAAATAAAATGAAAAAAATTGAAAGCAAAGCGAACGCCAATAACGAGGATCGAACCTGCGGCCACTGCTTTGCAAGCCGATACTCAGTCCTGAACTACATACGACTCGTCGTGAGAGAGAATTTAAAGCCCAATGTTTATTTATTACTTTAAACTATAATTGTGCAAATCCCTGAATAAAAGCCATGTGGATACGAGCAAGAATATGTCTGCGCATGCTCAGAATCTCTAATCGAATTTAGGCTTTTATTTCTAAAATTTCTTTAATTTGGAAGTATTTTGAAATAAAATATTGAAATCTTTGTAAATTTTAGTCGAAATATTAGAACTTGAAAAGAAAAATTATGATTTTCACTAAACTTAAAGTAAAAAAATATTAAATAAAATGAAAAAAATTGTAAGCAAAACGAATGCGAATAACGCGGATCGAACCTGCGGCCACTATTTAGCAAGCCGATACTCAGTCCACTAGGCTACATACAACTCGTCGTGAGAGAGAATTTAAAGCCCAATGTTTATTTATTACTTTAAACTATAATCGTGCAAATCCCTGAATAAAAGCCATGTGGATACGAGCAAGAATATGTCTGCGCATGCTCAGAATCTCTAATCGAATTTAGGCTTTTATTTCTAAAATTTCTTTAATTTGGAAGTATTTTTAAATAAAATATTGAAATCTTTGTAAATTTTGGTCGAAATGTTAGTACTTGAAAAGAAAAATTATGATTTTCACTAAACTTAAAGTAAAAAAATATTAAATAAAATGAAAAAAAGTGAAAGCAAAACGAATGCGAATAACGCGGATCGAAATAGCGGCCACTGCTTGGCACGCCTTTACTCAGTCCAGAAGGCTACATACGACCCGTCGTGAGAGAGAATTTAAAGCTAAATGTTTATTTATTACTTTAAACTTTATAATTGTGCAAATCCCTGCATGAAAGCCATGTGGATACGAGAATCAATATGTCTGCGCATGCTCAGAATCTCGGAGCAAAATAAGGATTTTGTTTCTAAAATTTCTTTAATTTGGAAGTATTTTGAAATAAAATATTGAAATCTTTGCAAATTTTGGTCGAAATATTAGAACTTGAAAAGAAAAATTATGATTTTCACTAAACTTAAAGTAAAAAAATATTAAATAAAATGAAAAAAAGTGAAAGCAAAACGAATGCGAAAAACGCGGATCGAAATAGCGGCCCTTACTTGGCACGCCATTACTCAGTCCAGAAGACTACATACGACCCGTCGTGAGAGAGAATTTAAAGCTAAATGTTTATTTATTACTTTAAACTTTATAATTGTGCAAATCCCTGCATGAAAGCCATGTGGATACGAGAATCAATATGTCTGCGCATGCTCAGAATCTCGGAGCAAAATAAGGATTTTGTTTCTAAAATTTCTTTAATTTGGAAGTATTTTGAAATAAAATATTGAAATCTTTGTAAATTTTGGTCGAAATATTAGAACTTGAAAAGAAAAATTATGATTTTCACTAAACTTAAAGTAAAAAAATATTAAATAAAATGAAAAAAATTGAAAGCAAAACGAATGCGAATAACGCGGATCGAACCTGCGGCCACTGTTTAGCAAGCCGATACTCAGTCCACTAGGCTACATACGACTCGTCGTGAGAGAGAATTTAAAGCCCAATGTTTATTTATTACTTTAAACTATAATTGTGCAAATCCCTGAATAAACGCCATGTGGATACGAGCAAGAATATGTCTGCGCATGCTCAGAATCTCTCATCGAATTTAGGCTTTTATTTCTAAAATTTCTTTAATTTGGAAGTATTTTTAAATAAAATATTGAAATCTTTGTAAATTTTGGTCGAAATGTTAGTACTTGAAAAGAAAAATTATGATTTTCACTAAACTTAAAGTAAAAAAATATTATATAAAATGAAAAAAATTGAAAGCAAAACGAACGCGAATAACGAGGATCGAACCTGCGGCCACTGTTTAGCAAGAAGATACACAGTCCACTAGGCTACATACGACTAGTCGTGAGAGAGAATTTAAAGCCCAATGTTTATTTATTACTTTAAACTATAATTGTGCAAATCCCTGAATAAAAGCCATGTGGATACGAGCAAGAATATGTCTGCGCATGCTCAGAATCTCTAATCGAATTTAGGCTTTTATTTCTAAAATTTCTTTAATTTGGAAGTATTTTGAAATAAAATATTGAAATCTTTGTAAATTTTGGTCGAAATATTAGAACTTGAAAAGAAAAATTATGATTTTCACTAAACTTAAAGTAAAAAAAATATTAAATAAAATGAAAAAAGTTGAAAGCAAAACGAATGCGAATAACGCGGATCGAACCTGCGGCCACTGCTTTGCAAGCCGATACTCAGTCTACAAGGCTACATACGACCCGTCGTGAGAGAGAATTTAAAGCCCAATGTTTATTTATTACTTTAAACTATAATTGTGCAAATCCCTGAATAAAAGTCATGTGGATACGAGCAAGAATATGTCTGCGCATGCTCAGAATCTCTAATCGAATTTAGGCTTTTATTTCTAAAATTTCTTTAATTTAGAAGTATTTTGAAATAAAATAATGAAATCTTTGTAAATTTCGGTCGAAATATTAGTACTTGAAAAGAAAAATTATGATTTTCACTAAACTTAAAGTAAAAAAATATTAAATAAAATGAAAAAAATTGAAAGCAAAGCTAACGCGAATAACGAGGATCGAACCTGCGGCCACTGCTTTGCAAGCCGATACTCATTCCACTAGGCTACATACGACTCGTCGTGAGAGAGAATTTAAAGCCCAATGTCTATTTATTACTTTAAACTATAATTGTGCAAATCCCTGAATAAAAGCCATGTGGATACGAGCAAGAATATGTCTGCGCATGCTCAGAATCTCTAATCGAATTTAGGCTTTTATTTCTAAAATTTCTTTAATTTGGAAGTATTTTGAAATAAAATATTGAAATCTTTGTAAATTTTGGTCGAAATATTTGAACTTGAAAAGAAAAATTATGATTTTCACTAAACTGAAAGTGAAAAAATATTAAATAAAATGAAAAAAATTGAAAGCAAAACGAATGCGAATAACGCGGAGCGAACCTGCGGCCACTGTTTAGCAAGCCGATACTCAGTCCACTAGGCTACATACGACTCGTCGTGAGAGAGAATTTAAAGCCCAATGTTTATTTATTACTTTAAACTATAATTGTGCAAATCCCTGAATAAAAGCCATGTGGATACGAGCAAGAATATGTCTGCGCATGCTCCGAATCTCTAATCGAATTTAGGCTTTTATTTCTAAATTTTCTTTAATTTGGAAGTATTTTGAAATAAAATATTGAAATCTTTGTAAATTTTGGTCGAAATATTAGAACTTGAAAAGAAAAATGATGATTTTCACTAAACTTAAAGTAAAAAAATATTAAATAAAATGAACAAAATTGAAAGCAAAGCGAACGCGAATAACGATTATCGAACCTGCGGCCACTGCTTTGCAAGCCGATACTCAGTCCACAAGGCTACATACGACCCGTCGTGAGAGAGAATTTAAAGCCAAATGTTTATTTATTACTTTAAACTTTATAATTGTGCAAATCCCTGCATGAAAGCCATGTGGATACGAGAAGCAATATGTCTGCGCATGCTCAGAATCTCGGAGCAAAATAAGGATTTTGTTTCTAAAATTTCTTTAATTTGGAAGTATTTTGAAATAAAATATTGAAATCTTTGTAAATTTTGGTCGAAATATTAGAACTTGAAAAGAAAAATTATGATTTTCACTAAACGTAAAGTAAAAAAATATTAAATAAAATGAAAAAAATTGAAAGCAAAACGAATGCGAATAACGCGGAGCGAACCTGCGGCCACTGTTTAGCAAGCCGATACTCAGTCCACTAGGCTACATACGACTCGTCGTGAGAGAGAATTTAAAGCCCAATGTTTATTTATTACTTTAAACTATAATTGTGCAAATCCCTGAATAAAAGCCATGTGGATACGAGCAAGAATATGTCTGCGCATGCTCAGAATCTCTAATCGAATTTAGGCTTTTATTTCTAAAATTTCTTTAATTTGGAAGTATTTTTAAATAAAATAATGAAATCTTTGTAAATTTTGGTCGAAATATTAGTACTTGAAAAGAAAAATTATGATTTTCACTAAACTTAAAGTAAAAAAATATTAAATAAAATGAAAAAAATTGAAAGCAAAGCGAACGCGAATAACGAGGATCGAACCTGCGGCCACTGCTTTGCAAGCCGATACTCAGTCCACTAGGCTACATACGACTCGTAGTGGGAGAGAATTTAAAGCCCAATGTTTATTTATTACTTGAAACTATAATTGTGCAAATCCCTGAATAAAAGCCATGTGGATACGAGCCAGAATATATCTGCGCATGCTCAGAATCTCGGAGCAAAATAAGGATTTTGTTTCTAAAATTTCTTTAATTTGGAAGTATTTTGAAATAAAATATTGAAATCTTTGTAAATTTTGGTCGAAATATTAGAACTTGAAAAGAAAAATTATGATTTTCACTAAACTTAAAGTAAAAAATATTCAATAAAATGAAAAAAATTGAAAGCAAAGCGAACGCGAATAACGAGGATCGAACCTGCGGCCACTGCTTTGCAAGCCGATACTCAGTTAACAAGGCTACATACGACCCGTCGTGAGAGAGAATTTAAAGCCAAATGTTTAATTATTACTTTAAACTTTATAATTGTGCAAATCCCTGCATGAAAGCCATGTGGATACGAGAAGCAATATGTCTGCGCATGCTCAGAATCTCTTAGCAAAATAAGGATTTTGTTTTGAAATTTCTTTAATTTGGAAGTATTTTTAAATAAAATAATGAAATCTTTGTAAATTTTGGTCGAAATATTAGTACTTGAAAAGAAAAATTATGATTTTCACTAAACTTAAAGTAAAAAAATATTAAATAAAATGAAAAAAATTGAAAGCAAAGCGAACGCGAATAACGAGGATCGAACCTGCGGCCACTGCTTTGCAAGCCGATACTCAGTCCACTAGGCTACATACGACTCGTAGTGGGAGAGAATTTAAAGCCCAATGTTTATTTATTACTTGAAACTATAATTGTGCAAATCCCTGAATAAAAGCCATGTGGATACGAGCCAGAATATATCTGCGCATGCTCAGAATCTCGGAGCAAAATAAGGATTTTGTTTCTAAAATTTCTTTAATTTGGAAGTATTTTGAAATAAAATATTGAAATCTTTGTAAATTTTGGTCGAAATATTAGAACTTGAAAAGAAAAATTATGATTTTCACTAAACTTAAAGTAAAAAATATTCAATAAAATGAAAAAAATTGAAAGCAAAGCGAACGCGAATAACGAGGATCGAACCTGCGGCCACTGCTTTGCAAGCCGATACTCAGTTAACAAGGCTACATACGACCCGTCGTGAGAGAGAATTTAAAGCCAAATGTTTAATTATTACTTTAAACTTTATAATTGTGCAAATCCCTGCATGAAAGCCATGTGGATACGAGAAGCAATATGTCTGCGCATGCTCAGAATCTCGGAGCAAAATAAGGATTTTGTTTTGAAATTTCTTTAATTTGGAAGTATTTTGAAATAAAATATTGAAATCTTTGTAAATTTTGGTCGAAATATTAGAACTTGAAAAGAAAAATTATGATTTTCACTAAACTTAAAGTAAAAAAATATTAAATAAAATGAAAAAAATTGAAAGCAAAACGAATGCGAATAACGCGGAGCGAACCTGCGGCCACGGTTTAGCAAGCCCACACTCAGTCCACTAGGCTACATACGACTCGTAGTGAGAGAGAATTTAAAGCCCAATGTTTATTTATTACTTTAAACTATAATTGTGCAAATCCCTGAATAAAAGCCATGTGGATACGAGCAAGAATATGTCTGCGCATGCTCCGAATCTCTAATCGAATTTAGGCTTTTATTTCTAAATTTTCTTTAATTTGGAAGTATTTTGAAAAAAATTATGAAATCTTTGTAAATTTTGGTCGAAATATTAGAACTTGAAAAGAAAAATTATGATTTTCACTAAACTTAAAGTAAAAAAATATTAAATAAAAAGAAAAAAATTGAAAGCAAAGCGAACGCGAATAACGATTATCGAACCTGCGGCCACTGCTTTGCAAGCCGATACTCAGTCCACAAGGCTACATACGACCCGTCGTGAGAGAGAATTTAAAGCCAAATGTTTATTTATTACTTTAAACTTTATAATTGTGCAAATCCCTGCATGAAAGCCATGTGGATAAGAGAAGCAATATGTCTGCGCATGCTCAGAATCTCGGAGCAAAATAAGGATTTTGTTTTAAAATTACTTTAATTTAGAAGTATTTTGAAATAAAATATTGAAATCTTTGTAAATTTTGGTCGAAATATTAGAACTTGAAAAGAAAAATTATGATTTTCACTAAACTTAAAGTAAAAAAATATTAAATAAAATGAAAAAAATTGAAAGCAAAACGAATGCGAATAACGCGGAGCGAACCTGCGGCCACTGTTTAGCAAGCCGATACTCAGTCCACTAGGCTACATACGACTCGTCGTGAGAGAGAATTTAAAGCCCAATGTTTATTTATTACTTTAAACTATAATTGTGCAAATCCCTGAATAAAAGCCATGTGGATACGAGCAAGAATATGTCTGCGCATGCTCAGAATCTCGAATCGAATTTAGGCTTTTATTTCTAAAATTTCTTTAATTTGGAAGTATTTTTAAATAAAATATTGAAATCTTTGTAAATTTTGGTCGAAATATTAGAACTTGAAAAGAAAAATTATGATTTTCACTAAACTTAAAGTAAAAAAATATTCAATAAAATGAAAAAAATTGAAAGCAAAGCGAACGCGAATAACGAGGATCGAACCTGCGGCCACTGCTTTGCAAGCCGATACTCAGTTAACAAGGCTACATACGACCCGTCGTGAGAGAGAATTTAAAGCAAAATGTTTAATTATTACTTTAAACTTTATAATTGTGCAAATCCCTGCATGAAAGCCATGTGGATACGAGAAGCAATATGTCTGCGCATGCTCAGAATCTCGGAGCAAAATAAGGATTTTGTTTTGAAATTTCTTTAATTTGGAAGTATTTTAAAATAAAATATTGAAATCTTTGTAAATTTTGGTCGAAATATTAGAACTTGAAAAGAAAAATTATGATTTTCACTAAACTTAAAGTAAAAAAATATTAAATAAAATGAAAAAAATTGAAAGCAAAACGAATGCGAATAACGCGGAGCGAACCGGCGGCCACTGCTTAGCAAGCCGATACTCAGTCCACTAGGCTACATACGACTCGTCGTGAGAGAGAATTTAAAGCCCAATGTTTATTTATTACTTTAAACTATAATTGTGCAAATCCCTGAATAAAAGCCATGTGGATACGAGCAAGAATATGTCTGCGCATGCTCAGAATCTCTAATCGAATTTAGGCTTTTATTTCTAAAATTTCTTTAATTTGGAAGTATTTTTAAATAAAATATTGAAATCTTTGTAAATTTTGGTCGAAATATTAGAACTTGAAAAGAAAAATTATGATTTTCACTAAACTTAAAGTAAAAAAATATTAAATAAAATGAAAAAAGTTGAAAGCAAAACGAATGCGAATAACGCGGATAGAACCTGCGGCCACTGTTTAGCAAGCCGATACTCAGTCCACTAGGCTACATACGACTAGTCGTGAGAGAGAATTTAAAGCCCAATGTTTATTTATTACTTTAAACTATGTGCAAATCCCTGAATAAAAGCCATGTGGATACGAGCAAGAATATGTCTGCGCATGCTCAGAATCTCGAATCGAATTTAGGCTTTTATTTCTAAAATTTCTTTAATTTGGAAGTATTTTTAAATAAAATAATGAAATCTTTGTAAATTTTGGTCGAAATATTAGTACTTGAAAAGAAAAATTATGATTTTCACTAAACTTAAAGTAAAAAAATATTAAATAAAATGAAAAAAATTGAAAGCAAAGCGAACGCGAATAACGAGGATCGAACCTGCGGCCACTGCTTTGCAAGCCGATACTCAGTCCACTAGGCTACATACGACTCGTAGTGGGAGAGAATTTAAAGCCCAATGTTTATTTATTACTTTAAACTATAATTGTGCAAATCCCTGAATAAAAGCCATGTGGATACGAGCAAGAATATATCTGCGCATGCTCAGAATCTCGGAGCAAAATAAGGATTTTGTTTCTAAAATTTCTTTAATTTGGAAGTATTTTGAAATAAAATATTGAAATTTTTGTAAATTTTGGTCGAAATATTAGAACTTGAAAAGAAAAATTATGATTTTCACTAAACTTAAAGTAAAAAATATCCAATAAAATGAAAAAAATTGAAAGCAAAGCGAACGCGAATAACGAGGATCGAACCTGCGGCCACTGCTTTGCAAGCCGATACTCAGTTAACAAGGCTACATACGACCCGTCGTGAGAGAGAATTTAAAGCCAAATGTTTAATTATTACTTTAAACTTTATAATTGTGCAAATCCCTGCATGAAAGCCATGTGGATACGAGAAGCAATATGTCTGCGCATGCTCAGAATCTCGGAGCAAAATAAGGATTTTGTTTTGAAATTTCTTTAATTTGGAAGTATTTTGAAATAAAATATTGAAATCTTTGTAAATTTTGGTCGAAATGTTAGAACTTGAAAAGAAAAATTATGATTTTCACTAAACTTAAAGTAAAAAAATATTAAATAAAATGAAAAAAATTGAAAGCAAAACGAATGCGAATAACGCGGAGCGAACCTGCGGCCACTGTTTAGCAAGCCGACACTCAGTCCACTAGGCTACATACGACTCGTCGTGAGAGAAAATTTAAAGCCCAATGTTTATTTATTACTTTAAACTATAATTGTGCAAATCCCTGAATAAAAGCCATGTGGATACGAGCAAGAATATGTCTGCGCATGCTCAGAATCTCTAATCGAATTTAGGCTTTTATTTCTAAAATTTCTTTAATTTGGAAGTATTTTGAAAAAAATTATGAAATCTTTGTAAATTTTGGTCGAAATATTAGAACTTGAAAAGAAAAATTATGATTTTCACTAAACTTAAAGTAAAAAAATATTAAATAAAATGAAAAAAATTGAAAGCAAAGCGAACGCGAATAACGAGGATCGAACCTGCGGCCACTGCTTTGCAAGCCGATACTCAGTCCACAAGGCTACTACGACCCGTCGTGAGAGAGAATTTAAAGCCAAATGTTTATTTATTACTTTAAACTATATAATTGTGCAAATCCCTGCATGAAAGCCATGTGGATACGAGAAGCAATATGTCTGCGCATGCTCAGAATCTCGGAGCAAAATAAGGATTTTGTTTCTAAAATTTCTTTAGTTTGGAAGTATTTTGAAATAAAATATTGAAATCTTTGTAAATTTTGGTCGAAATATTAGAACTTGAAAAGAAAAATTATGATTTTCACTAAACTTAAAGTAAAAAAATATTCAATGAAATGAAAAAAATTGAAAGCAAAGCGAACGCGAATAACGAGGATCGAACCTGCGGCCACTGCTTTGCAAGCCGATACTCAGTTAACAAGGCTACATACGACCCGTCCTGAGAGAGAATTTAAAGCAAAATGTTTAATTATTACTTTAAACTTTATAATTGTGCAAATCCCTGCATGAAAGCCATGTGGATACGAGAAGCAATATGTCTGCGCATGCTCAGAATCTCGGAGCAAAATAAGGATTTTGTTTTGAAATTTCTTTAATTTGGAAGTATTTTAAAATAAAATATTGAAATCTTTGTAAATTTTGGTCGAAATATTAGAACTTGAAAAGAAAAATTATGATTTTCACTAAACTTAAAGTAAAAAAATATTAAATAAAATGAAAAAAATTGAAAGCAAAACGAATGCGAATAACGCGGAGCGAACCTGCGGCCACTGTTTAGCAAGCCGATACTCAGTCCACTAGGCTACATACGACTCGTCGTGAGAGAGAATTTAAAGTTCAATGTTTATTTATTACTTTAAACTATAATTGTGCAAATCCCTGAATAAAAGACATGTGGATACGAGCAAGAATATATCTGCGCATGCTCAGAATCTCGGAGCAAAATAAGGATTTTGTATCTAAAATTTCTTTAATTTGGAAGTATATTGAAATAAAATATTGAAATCTTTGTAAAATTTGGTCGAAATATTAGAACTTGAAAAGAAAAATTATGATTTTCACTAAACTTAAAGTAAAAAAATATTCAATAAAATGAAAAAAATTGAAAGCAAAGCGAACGCGAATAACGAGGATCGAACCTGCGGCCACTGCTTTGCAAGCCGATACTGAGTTAACAAGGCTACATACGACCCGTCGTGAGAGAGAATTTAAAGCCAAATGTTTAATTATTACTTTAAACTTTATAATTGTGCAAATCCCTGCATGAAAGCCATGTGGATACGAGAAGCAATATGTCTGCGCATGCTCAGAATCTCGGAGCAAAATAAGGATTTTGTTTTGAAATTTCTTTAATTTGGAAGTATTTTGAAATAAAATATTGAAATCTTTGTAAATTTTGGTCGAAATATTAGAACTTGAAAAGAAAAATTATGATTTTCACTAAACTTAAAGTAAAAAAATATTAAATAAAATGAAAAAAATTGAAAGCAAAACGAATGCGAATAACGCGGAGCGAACCTGCGGCCACTGTTTAGCAAGCCGACACTCAGTCCACTAGGCTACATACGACTCGTCGTGAGAGAGAATTTAAAGCCCAATGTTTATTTATTACTTTAAACTATAATTGTGCAAATCCCTGAATAAAAGCCATGTGGATACGAGCAAGAATATGTCTGCGCATGCTCCGAATCTCTAATCGAATTTAGGCTTTTATTTCTAAATTTTCTTTAATTTGGAAGTATTTTGAAATAAAATATTGAAATCTTTGTAAATTTTGGTCGAAATATTAGAACTTGAAAAGAAAAATTATGATTTTCACTAAACTTAAAGTAAAAAAATATGAAATAAAATGAAAAAAATTGAAAGCAAAGCGAACGCGAATAACGATTATCGAACCTGCGGCCACTGCTTTGCAAGCCGATACTCAGTCCACAAGGCTACATACGACCCGTCGTGAGAGAGAATTTAAAGCCAAATGTTTATTTATTACTTTAAACTTTATAATTGTGCAAATCCCTGCATGAAAGCCATGTGGATAAGAGAAGCAATATGTCTGCGGATGCTCAGAATCTCGGAGCAAAATAAGGATTTTGTTTTAAAATTTCTTTAATTTGGAAGTATTTTGAAATAAAATATTGAAATCTTTGTAAATTTTGGTCGAAATATTAGAACTTGAAAAGAAAAATTATGATTTTCACTAAACTTAAAGTAAAAAAATATTAAATAAAATGAAAAAAATTGAAAGCAAAACGAATGCGAATAACGCGGAGCGAACCTGCGGCCACTGTTTAGCAAGCCGATACTCAGTCCACTAGGCTACATACGACTCGTCGTGAGAGAGAATTTAAAGCCCAATGTTTATTTATTACTTTAAACTATAATTGTGCAAATCCCTGAATAAAAGCCATGTGGATACGAGCAATAATATGTCTGCGCATGCTCCGAATCTCTAATCGAATTTAGGCTTTTATTTCTAAATTTTCTTTAATTTGGAAGTATTTTGAAATAAAATATTGAAATCTTTGTAAATTTTGGTCGAAATATTAGAACTTGAAAAGAAAAATTATGATTTTCACTAAACTTAAAGTAAAAAAATATTAAATAAAATGAAAAAAGTTGAAAGCAAAGCGAACGCGAATAACGATTATCGAACCTGCGGCCACTGCTTTG
Source organism: Argiope bruennichi (assembly GCF_947563725.1). Taxonomy (NCBI): domain Eukaryota; kingdom Metazoa; phylum Arthropoda; class Arachnida; order Araneae; family Araneidae; genus Argiope; species Argiope bruennichi. The sequence goes on along the minus strand of NC_079154.1, from coordinate 131,900,401 downwards.
CAAGCCGATACTCAGTCCACAAGGCTACATACGACCCGTCTTGAGAGAGAATTTAAAGCCAAATGTTTATTTATTACTTTAAACTTTATAATTGTGCAAATCCCTGCATGAAAGCCATGTGGATAAGAGAAGCAATATGTCTGCGCATGCTCAGAATCTCGGAGCAAAATAAGGGTTTTGTTTTAAAATTTCTTTAATTTGGAAGTATTTTGAAATAAAATATTGAAATCTTTGTAAATTTTGGTCGAAATATTAGAACTTGAAAGAAAAATTATGATTTTCACTAAACTTAAAGTAAAAAAATATTAAATAAAATGAAAAAAATTGAAAGTAAAACGAATGCGAATAACGCGGATCGAACCTGCGGCCACTGTTTAGCAAGCCGATACTCAGTCCACTAGGCTACATACGGCTCGTCGTGAGAGAGAATTTAAAGCCCAATGTTTATTTATTACTTTAAACTATAATTGTGCAAATCCCTGAATAAAAGCCATGTGGATACGAACAAGAATATGTCTGCGCATGCTCCGAATCTCTAATCGAATTTAGGCTTTTATTTCTAAATTTTCTTTAATTTGGAAGTATTTTGAAATAAAATATTGAAATCTTTGTAAATTTTGGTCGAAATATTAGAACTTGAAAAGAAAAATTATGATTTTCACTAAACTTAAAGTAAAAAAATATTAAATAAAATGAAAAAAGTTGAAAGCAAAGCGAACGCGAATAACGAGGATCGAACCTGCGGCCACTGCTTTGCAAGCCGATACTCAGTTAACAAGGCTACATACGACCCGTCGGGAGAGAGAATTTAAAGCAAAATGTTTAATTATTACTTTAAACTTTATAATTGTGCAAATCCCTGCATGAAAGCCATGTGGATACGAGAAGCAATATGTCTGCGCATGCTCAGAATCTCGGAGCAAAATAAGGATTTTGTTTTGAAATTTCTTTAATTTGGAAGTATTTTGAAATAAAATATTGAAATCTTTGTAAATTTTGGTCGAAATATTAGAACTTGAAAAGTAAATTTATGATTTTCACTAAACTTAAAGTAAAAAAATATTAAATAAAATGAAAAAAATTGAAAGCAAAGCGAACGCGAATAACGATTATCGAACCTTCGGCCACTGCTTTGCAAGCCGATACTCAGTCCACAAGGCTACATACGACCCGTCGTGAGAGAGAATTTAAAGCCAAATGTTTATTTATTACTTTAAACTTTATAATTGTGCAAATCCCTGCATGAAAGCCATGTGGATAAGAGAAGCAATATGTCTGCGCATGCTCAGAATCTAGGAGCAAAATAAGGATTTTGTTTCTAAAATTTCTTTAATTTGGAAGTATTTTGAAATAAAATATTGAAATCTTTGTAAATTTTGGTCGAAATATTAGAACTTGAAAAGAAAAATTATGATTTTCACTAAACTTAAAGTAAAAAAATATTCAATAAAATGAAAAAAATTGAAAGCAAAGCGAACGCAAATAACGAGGATCGAACCTGCCGCCACTGCTTTGCAAGCCGATACTCAGTCCACAAGGCTACTACGACCCGTCGTGAGAGAGAATTTAAAGCCAAATGTTTATTTATTACTTTAAACTTTATAATTGTGCAAATCCCTGCATGAAAGCCATGTGGATACGAGAAGCAATATGTCTGCGCATGCTCAGAATCTCGGAGCAAAATAAGGATTTTGTTTCTAAAATTTCTTTAATTTGGAAGTATTTTGAAATAAAATATTGAAATCTTTGTAAATTTTGGTCGAAATATTAGAACTTGAAAAGAAAAATTATGATTTTCACTAAACTTAAAGTAAAAAAATATTAAATAAAATGAAAAAAATTGAAAGCAAAACGAATGCGAATAACGCGGAGCGAACCTGCGGCCACTGTTTAGCAAGCCGATATTCAGTCCACTAGGCTACATACGACTCGTCGTGAGAGAGAATTTAAAGCCCAATGTTTATTTATTACTTTAAACTATAATTGTGCAAATCCCTGAATAAAAGCCATGTGGATACGAGCAAGAATATGTCTGCGCATGCTCAGAATCTCTAATCGAATTTAGGCTTTTATTTCTAAAATTTCTTTAATTTGGAAGTATTTTTAAATAAAATATTGAAATCTTTGTAAATTTTGGTCGAAATATTAGTACTTGAAAAGAAAAATTATGATTTTCACTAAACTGAAAGTAAAAAAATATTAAATAAAATGAAAAAAATTGAAAGCAAAGCGAACGCAAATAACGAGGATCGAACCTGCCGCCACTGCTTTGCAAGCCGATACTCAGTCCACAAGGCTACTACGACCCGTCGTGAGAGAGAATTTAAAGCCAAATGTTTATTTATTACTTTAAACTTTATAATTGTGCAAATCCCTGCATGAAAGCCATGTGGATACGAGAAGCAATATGTCTGCGCATGCTCAGAATCTCGGAGCAAAATAAGGATTTTGTTTCTAAAATTTCTTTAATTTGGAAGTATTTTGAAATAAAATATTGAAATCTTTGTAAATTTTGGTCGAAATATTAGAACTTGAAAAGAAAAATTATGATTTTCACTAAACTTAAAGTAAAAAAATATTCAATAAAATGAAAAAAATTGAAAGCAAAGCGAACGCGAATAACGAGGATCGAACCTGCGGCCACTGCTTTGCAAGCCGATACTCAGTTAACAAGGCTACATACGACCCGTCGTGAGAGAGAATTTAAAGCAAAATGTTTAATTATTACTTTAAACTTTATAATTGTGCAAATCCCTGCATGAAAGCCATGTGGATACGAGAAGCAATATGTCTGCGCATGCTCAGAATCTCGGAGCAAAATAAGGATTTTGTTTTGAAATTTCTTTAATTTGGAAGTATTTTAAAATAAAATATTGAAATCTTTGTAAAATTTGGTCGAAATATTAGAACTTGAAAAGAAAAATTATGATTTTCACTAAACTTAAAGTAAAAAAATATTAAATAAAATGAAAAAAATTGAAAGCAAAACGAATGCGAATAACGCGGAGCGAACCTGCGGCCACTGTTTAGCAAGCCGATACTCAGTCCACTAGGCTACATACGACTCGTCGTGAGAGAGAATTTAAAGCCCAATGTTTATTTATTACTTTAAACTATAATTGTGCAAATCCCTGAATAAAAGCCATGTGGATACGAGCAAGAATATGTCTGCGCATGCTCAGAATCTCTAATCGAATTTAGGCTTTTATTTCTAAAATTTCTTTAATTTGGAAGTATTTTTAAATAAAATATTGAAATCTTTGTAAATTTTGGTCGAAATATTAGAACTTGAAAAGAAAAATTAAGATTTTCACTAAACTTAAAGTGAAAAAATATTAAATAAAATGAAAAAAATTGAAAACAAAGCGAACGCGAATAACGAGGATCGAACCTGCGGCCACTGCTTTGCAAGCCGATACTCAGTCCACAAGGCTACATACGACCCGTCGTGAGAGAGAATTTAAAGCCAAATGTTTATTTATTACTTTAAACTTTATAATTGTGCAAATCCCTGCATGAAAGCCATGTGGATACGAGAAGCAATATGTCTGCGCATGCTCAGAATTTCGGAGCAAAATAAGGATTTTGTTTCTAAAATTTCTTTAATTTGGAAGTATTTTGAAATAAAATATTGAAATCTTTGTAAATTTTGGTCGAAATATTAGAACTTGAAAAGAAAAATTATGATTTTCACTAAACTTAAAGTAAAAAAATATTCAATAAAATGAAAAAAATTGAAAGCAAAGCGAACGCGAATAACGAGGATCGAACCTGCGGCCACTGCTTTGCAAGCCGATACTCAGTTAACAAGGCTACATACGACCCGTCGTGAGAGAGAATTTAAAGCCAAATGTTTAATTATTACTTTAAACTTTATAATTGTGCAAATCCCTGCATGAAAGCCATGTGGATACGAGAAGCAATATGTCTGCGCATGCTCAGAATCTCGGAGCAAAATAAGGATTTTGTTTTGAAATTTCTTTAATTTGGAAGTATTTTGAAATAAAATATTGAAATCTTTGTAAATTTTGGTCGAAATATTAGAACTTGAAAAGAAAAATTATGATTTTCACTAAACTTAAAGTAAAAAAATATTCAATAAAATGAAAAAAATTGAAAGCGAACGAACGCGAATAACGAGGATCGAACCTGCGGCCACTGCTTTGCAAGCCGATACTCAGTTAACAAGGCAACATACGACCCGTCGTGAGAGAGAATTTAAAGCAAAATGTTTAATTATTACTTTAAACTTTATAATTGTGCAAATCCCTGCATGAAAGCCATGTGGATACGAGAAGCAATATGTCTGCGCATGCTCAGAATCTCGGAGCAAAATAAGGATTTTGTTTTGAAATTTCTTTAATTTGGAAGTATTTAAAAATAAAATATTGAAATCTTTGTAAATTTTGGTCGAAATATTAGAACTTGAAAAGAAAAATTATGATTTTCACTAAACTTAAAGTAAAAAAATATTAAATAAAATGAAAAAAATTGAAAGCAAAACGAATGCGAATAACGCGGAGCGAACCTGCGGCCACTGTTTAGCAAGCCGACACTCAGTCCACTAGGCTACATACGACTCGTCGTGAGAGAGAATTTAAAGCCCAATGTTTATTTATTACTTTAAACTATAATTGTGCAAATCCCTGAATAAAAGCCATGTGGATACGAGCAAGAATATGTCTGCGCATGCTCAGAATCTCTAATCGAATTTAGGCTTTTATTTCTAAAATTTCTTTAATTTGGAAGTATTTTTAAATAAAATATTGAAATCTTTGTAAATTTTGGTCGAAATATTAGAACTTGAAAAGAAAAATTATGATTTTCACTAAACTTAAAGTGAAAAAATATTAAATAAAATGAAAAAAATTGAAAAAAAAGCGAACGCGAATAACGAGGATCGAACCTGCGGCCACTGCTTTGCAAGCCGATACTCAGTCTACAGGGCTACATACGACCCGTCGTGAGAGAGAATTTAAAGCCAAATGTTTATTTATTACTTTACACTTTATAATTGTGCAAATCCCTGCATGAAAGCCATGTGGATAAGAGAAGCAATATGTCTGCGCATGCTCAGAATCTCGGAGCAAAATAAGGATTTTGTTTTAAAATTTCTTTAATATGGAAGTATTTTGAAATAAAATATTGAAATCTTTGTAAATTTTGGTCGAAATATTAGAACTTGAAAAGAAAAATTATGATTTTCACTAAACTTAAAGTGAAAAAATATTAAATAAAATGAAAAAAATTGAAAACAAAGCGAACGCGAATAACGAGGATCGAACCTGCGGCCACTGCTTTGCAAGCCGATACTCAGTCCACAAGGCTACATACGACCCGTCGTGAGAGAGAATTTAAAGCCAAATGTTTATTTATTACTTTAAACTTTATAATTGTGCAAATCCCTGCATGAAAGCCATGTGGATACGAGAAGCAATATGTCTGCGCATGCTCAGAATCTCGGAGCAAAATAAGGATTTTGTTTCTAAAATTTCTTTAATTTAGAAGTATTTTGAAATAAAATATTGAAATCTTTGTAAATTTTGGTCGAAATATTAGAACTTGAAAAGAAAAATTATGTTTTTCACTAAACTTAAAGTAAAAAAATATTCAATAAAATGAAAAAAATTGAAAGCAAAGCGAACGCGAATAACGAGGATCGAACTTGCGGCCACGGCTTTGCAAGCCGATACTCAGTTAACAAGGCTACATACGACCCGTCGTGAGAGAGAATTTAAAGCCAAATGTTTAATTATTACTTTAAACTTAATAATTGTGCAAATCCCTGCATGAAAGCCATGTGGATACGAGAAGCAATATGTCTGCGCATGCTCAGAATCTCGGAGCAAAATAAGGATTTTGTTTTGAAATTTCTTTAATTTGGAAGTATTTTGAAATAAAATATTGAAATCTTTGTAAATTTTGGTCGAAATATTAGAACTTGAAAAGAAAAATTATGATTTTCACTAAACTTAAAGTAAAAAAATATTAAATAAAATGAAAAAAATTGAAAGCAAAACGAATGCGAATAACGCGGAGCGAACCTGCGGCCACTGTTTAGCAAGCCGATACTCAGTCCACTAGGCTACATACGACTCGTCGTGAGAGAGAATTTAAAGCCCAATGTTTATTTATTACTTTAAACTATAATTGTGCAAATCCCTGAATAAAAGCCATGTGGATACGAGCAAGAATATGTCTGCGCATGCTCAGAATGTCTAATCGAGTTTAGGCTTTTATTTCTAAAATTTCTTTAATTTGGAAGTATTTTTAAATAAAATTTTGAAATCTTTGTAAATTTTGGTCGAAATATTAGTACTTGAAAAGAAAAATTATGATTTTCACTAAACTTAAAGTAAAAAAATATTAAATAAAATGAAAAAAGTTGAAAACAAAGCGAACGCGAATAACGAGGATCGAACCTGCGGCCACTGCTTTGCAAGCCGATACTCAGTCCACAAGGCTACATACGACCCGTCGTGAGAGAGAATTTAAAGCCAAATGTTTATTTATTACTTTAAACTTTATAATTGTGCAAATCCCTGAATAAAAGCCATGTGGATACGAGCAAGAATATATCTGCGCATGCTCAGAATCTCGGAGCAAAATAAGGATTTTGTTTCTAAAATTTCTTTAATTTGGAAGTATTTTGAAATAAAATATTGAAATCTTTGTAAATTTTGGTCGAAATATTAGAACTTGAAAAGAAAAATTATGATTTTCACTAAACTTAAAGTAAAAAAATATTCAATAAAATGAAAAAAATTGAAAGCAAAGCGAACGCGAATAACGAGGATCGAACCTGCGGCCACTGCTTTGCAAGCCGATACTCAGTTAACAAGGCTACATACGACCCGTCGTGAGAGAGAATTTAAAGCCAAATGTTTAATTATTACTTTAAACTTTATAATTGTGCAAATCCCTGCATGAAAGCCATGTGGATACGAGAAGCAATATGTCTGCGCATGCTCAGAATCTCGGAGCAAAATAAGGATTTTGTTTTGAAATTTCTTTAATTTGGAAGTATTTTGAAATAAAATATTGAAATCTTTGTAAATTTTGGTCGAAATATTAGAACTTGAAAAGAAAAATTATGATTTTCACTAAACTTAAAGTAAAAAAATATTCAATAAAATGAAAAAAATTGAAAGCGAACGAACGCGAATAACGAGGATCGAACCTGCGGCCACTGCTTTGCAAGCCGATACTCAGTTAACAAGGCAACATACGACCCGTCGTGAGAGAGAATTTAAAGCAAAATGTTTAATTATTACTTTAAACTTTATAATTGTGCAAATCCCTGCATGAAAGCCATGTGGATACGAGAAGCAATATGTCTGCGCATGCTCAGAATCTCGGAGCAAAATAAGGATTTTGTTTTGAAATTTCTTTAATTTGGATGTATTTAAAAATAAAATATTGAAATCTTTGTAAATTTTGGTCGAAATATTAGAACTTGAAAAGAAAAATTATGATTTTCACTAAACTTAAAGTGAAAAAATATTAAATAAAATGAAAAAAATTGAAAAAAAAGCGAACGCGAATAACGAGGATCGAACCTGCGGCCACTGCTTTGCAAGCCGATACTCAGTCCACAGGGCTACATACGACCCGTCGTGAGAGAGAATTTAAAGCCAAATGTTTATTTATTACTTTACACTTTATAATTGTGCAAATCCCTGCATGAAAGCCATGTGGATAAGAGAAGCAATATGTCTGCGCATGCTCAGAATCTCGGAGCAAAATAAGGATTTTGTTTTAAAATTTCTTTAATATGGAAGTATTTTGAAATAAAATATTGAAATCTTTGTAAATTTTGGTCGAAATATTAGAACTTGAAAAGAAAAATTATGATTTTCACTAAACTTAAAGTGAAAAAATATTAAATAAAATGAAAAAAATTGAAAACAAAGCGAACGCGAATAACGAGGATCGAACCTGCTGCCACTGCTTTGCAAGCCGATACTCAGTCCACAAGGCTACATACGACCCGTCGTGAGAGAGAATTTAAAGCCAAATGTTTATTTATTACTTTAAACTTTATAATTGTGCAAATCCCTGCATGAAAGCCATGTGGATACGAGAAGCAATATGTCTGCGCATGCTCAGAATCTCGGAGCAAAATAAGGATTTTGTTTCTAAAATTTCTTTAATTTAGAAGTATTTTGAAATAAAATATTGAAATCTTTGTAAATTTTGGTCGAAATATTAGAACTTGAAAAGAAAAATTATGTTTTTCACTAAACTTAAAGTAAAAAAATATTCAATAAAATGAAAAAAATTGAAAGCAAAGCGAACGCGAATAACGAGGATCGAACCTGCGGCCACGGCTTTGCAAGCCGATACTCAGTTAACAAGGCTACATACGACCCGTCGTGAGAGAGAATTTAAAGCCAAATGTTTAATTATTACTTTAAACTTAATAATTGTGCAAATCCCTGCATGAAAGCCATGTGGATACGAGAAGCAATATGTCTGCGCATGCTCAGAATCTCGGAGCAAAATAAGGATTTTGTTTTGAAATTTCTTTAATTTGGAAGTATTTTGAAATAAAATATTGAAATCTTTGTAAATTTTGGTCGAAATATTAGAACTTGAAAAGAAAAATTATGATTTTCACTAAACTTAAAGTAAAAAAATATTAAATAAAATGAAAAAAATTGAAGGCAAAACGAATGCGAATAACGCGGAGCGAACCTGCGGCCACTGTTTAGCAAGCCGATACTCAGTCCACTAGGCTACATACGACTCGTCGTGAGAGAGAATTTAAAGCCCAATGTTTATTTATTACTTTAAACTATAATTGTGCAAATCCCTGAATAAAAGCCATGTGGATACGAGCAAGAATATGTCTGCGCATGCTCAGAATGTCTAATCGAGTTTAGGCTTTTATTTCTAAAATTTCTTTAATTTGGAAGTATTTTTAAATAAAATTTTGAAATCTTTGTAAATTTTGGTCGAAATATTAGTACTTGAAAAGAAAAATTATGATTTTCACTAAACTTAAAGTAAAAAAATATTAAATAAAATGAAAAAAGTTGAAAACAAAGCGAACGCGAATAACGAGGATCGAACCTGCGGCCACTGCTTTGCAAGCCGATACTCAGTCCACAGGGCTACATACGACCCGTCGTGAGAGAGAATTTAAAGCCAAATGTTTATTTATTACTTTACACTTTATAATTGTGCAAATCCCTGCATGAAAGCCATGTGGATAAGAGAAGCAATATGTCTGCGCATGCTCAGAATCTCGGAGCAAAATAAGGATTTTGTTTTAAAATTTCTTTAATATGGAAGTATTTTGAAATAAAATATTGAAATCTTTGTAAATTTTGGTCGAAATATTAGAACTTGAAAAGAAAAATTATGATTTTCACTAAACTTAAAGTGAAAAAATATTAAATAAAATGAAAAAAATTGAAAACAAAGCGAACGCGAATAACGAGGATCGAACCTGCTGCCACTGCTTTGCAAGCCGATACTCAGTCCACAAGGCTACATACGACCCGTCGTGAGAGAGAATTTAAAGCCAAATGTTTATTTATTACTTTAAACTTTATAATTGTGCAAATCCCTGCATGAAAGCCATGTGGATACGAGAAGCAATATGTCTGCGCATGCTCAGAATCTCGGAGCAAAATAAGGATTTTGTTTCTAAAATTTCTTTAATTTAGAAGTATTTTGAAATAAAATATTGAAATCTTTGTAAATTTTGGTCGAAATATTAGAACTTGAAAAGAAAAATTATGTTTTTCACTAAACTTAAAGTAAAAAAATATTCAATAAAATGAAAAAAATTGAAAGCAAAGCGAACGCGAATAACGAGGATCGAACCTGCGGCCACGGCTTTGCAAGCCGATACTCAGTTAACAAGGCTACATACGACCCGTCGTGAGAGAGAATTTAAAGCCAAATGTTTAATTATTACTTTAAACTTAATAATTGTGCAAATCCCTGCATGAAAGCCATGTGGATACGAGAAGCAATATGTCTGCGCATGCTCAGAATCTCGGAGCAAAATAAGGATTTTGTTTTGAAATTTCTTTAATTTGGAAGTATTTTGAAATAAAATATTGAAATCTTTGTAAATTTTGGTCGAAATATTAGAACTTGAAAAGAAAAATTATGATTTTCACTAAACTTAAAGTAAAAAAATATTAAATAAAATGAAAAAAATTGAAAGCAAAACGAATGCGAATAACGCGGAGCGAACCTGCGGCCACTGTTTAGCAAGCCGATACTCAGTCCACTAGGCTACATACGACTCGTCGTGAGAGAGAATTTAAAGCCCAATGTTTATTTATTACTTTAAACTATAATTGTGCAAATCCCTGAATAAAAGCCATGTGGATACGAGCAAGAATATGTCTGCGCATGCTCAGAATGTCTAATCGAGTTTAGGCTTTTATTTCTAAAATTTCTTTAATTTGGAAGTATTTTTAAATAAAATTTTGAAATCTTTGTAAATTTTGGTCGAAATATTAGTACTTGAAAAGAAAAATTATGATTTTCACTAAACTTAAAGTAAAAAAATATTAAATAAAATGAAAAAAGTTGAAAACAAAGCGAACGCGAATAACGAGGATCGAACCTGCGGCCACTGCTTTGCAAGCCGATACTCAGTCCACAAAGCTACATACGACCCGTCGTGAGAGAGAATTTAAAGCCAAATGTTTATTTATTACTTTAAACTTTATAATTGTGCAAATCCCTGAATAAAAGCCATGTGGATACGAGCAAGAATATATCTGCGCATGCTCAGAATCTCGGAGCAAAATAAGGATTTTGTTTCTAAAATTTCTTTAATTTGGAAGTATTTTGAAATAAAATATTGAAATCTTTGTAAATTTTGGTCGAAATATTAGAACTTGAAAAGAAAAATTATGATTTTCACTAAACTTAAAGTAAAAAAATATTCAATAAAATGAAAAAAATTGAAAGCAAAGCGAACGCGAATAACGAGGATCGAACCTGCGGCCACTGCTTTGCAAGCCGATACTCAGTTAACAAGGCTACATACGACCCGTCGTGAGAGAGAATTTAAAGCCAAATGTTTATTTATTACTTTAAACTTTATAATTCTGCAAATCCCTGCATGAAAGCCATGTGGATAAGAGAAGCAATATGTCTGCGCATGCTCAGAATCTCGGAGCAAAATAAGGATTTTGTTTTAAAATTTCTTTAATTTGGAAGTATTTTGAAATAAAATATTGAAATCTTTGTAAATTTTGGTCGAAATATTAGAACTTGAAAAGAAAAATTATGATTTTCACTAAACTTAAAGTAAAAAAATATTAAATAAAATGAAAAAAATTGAAAGCAAAACGAATGCGAATAACGCGGAGCGAACCTGCGGCCACTGTTTAGCAAGCCGATACTCAGGCCACTAGGCTACATACGACTCGTCGTGAGAGAGAATTTAAAGCCCAATGTTTATTTATTACTTTAAACTATAATTGTGCAAATCCCTGAATAAAAGCCATGTGGATACGAGCAAGAATATGTCTGCGCATGCTCCGAATCTCTAATCGAATTTAGGCTTTTATTTCTAAATTTTCTTTAATTTGCAAGTATTTTGAAATAAAATATTGAAATCTTTGTAAATTTTGGTCGAAATATTAGAACTTGAAAAGAAAAATTATGATTTTCACTAAACTTAAAGTAAAAAAATATTAAATAAAGTGAAAAAAATTGAAAGCAAAGCGAACGCGAATAACGATTATCGAACCTGCGGCCACTGCTTTGCAAGCCGATACTCAGTCCACAAGGCTACATACGACCCGTCGTGAGAGAGAATTTAAAGCCCAATGTTTATTTATTACTTTAAACTATAATTGTGCAAATCCCTGAATAAAAGCCATGTGGATACGAGCAAGAATATGTCTGCGCATGCTCCGAATCTCTAATCGAATTTAGGCTTTTATTTCTAAATTTTCTTTAATTTGCAAGTATTTTGAAATAAAATATTGAAATCTTTGTAAATTTTGGTCGAAATATTAGAACTTGAAAAGAAAAATTATGATTTTCACTAAACTTAAAGTAAAAAAATATTAAATAAAATGAAAAAAGTTGAAAACAAAGCGAACGCGAATAACGAGGATCGAACCTGCGGCCACTGCTTTGCAAGCCGATACTCAGTCCACAGGGCTACATACGACCCGTCGTGAGAGAGAATTTAAAGCCAAATGTTTATTTATTACTTTACACTTTATAATTGTGCAAATCCCTGCATGAAAGCCATGTGGATAAGAGAAGCAATATGTCTGCGCATGCTCAGAATCTCGGAGCAAAATAAGGATTTTGTTTTAAAATTTCTTTAATATGGAAGTATTTTGAAATAAAATATTGAAATCTTTGTAAATTTTGGTCGAAATATTAGAACTTGAAAAGAAAAATTATGATTTTCACTAAACTTAAAGTGAAAAAATATTAAATAAAATGAAAAAAATTGAAAACAAAGCGAACGCGAATAACGAGGATCGAACCTGCTGCCACTGCTTTGCAAGCCGATACTCAGTCCACAAGGCTACATACGACCCGTCGTGAGAGAGAATTTAAAGCCAAATGTTTATTTATTACTTTAAACTTTATAATTGTGCAAATCCCTGCATGAAAGCCATGTGGATACGAGAAGCAATATGTCTGCGCATGCTCAGAATCTCGGAGCAAAATAAGGATTTTGTTTCTAAAATTTCTTTAATTTAGAAGTATTTTGAAATAAAATATTGAAATCTTTGTAAATTTTGGTCGAAATATTAGAACTTGAAAAGAAAAATTATGTTTTTCACTAAACTTAAAGTAAAAAAATATTCAATAAAATGAAAAAAATTGAAAGCAAAGCGAACGCGAATAACGAGGATCGAACCTGCGGCCACGGCTTTGCAAGCCGATACTCAGTTAACAAGGCTACATACGACCCGTCGTGAGAGAGAATTTAAAGCCAAATGTTTAATTATTACTTTAAACTTAATAATTGTGCAAATCCCTGCATGAAAGCCATGTGGATACGAGAAGCAATATGTCTGCGCATGCTCAGAATCTCGGAGCAAAATAAGGATTTTGTTTTGAAATTTCTTTAATTTGGAAGTATTTTGAAATAAAATATTGAAATCTTTGTAAATTTTGGTCGAAATATTAGAACTTGAAAAGAAAAATTATGATTTTCACTAAACTTAAAGTAAAAAAATATTAAATAAAATGAAAAAAATTGAAAGCAAAACGAATGCGAATAACGCGGAGCGAACCTGCGGCCACTGTTTAGCAAGCCGATACTCAGTCCACTAGGCTACATACGACTCGTCGTGAGAGAGAATTTAAAGCCCAATGTTTATTTATTACTTTAAACTATAATTGTGCAAATCCCTGAATAAAAGCCATGTGGATACGAGCAAGAATATGTCTGCGCATGCTCAGAATGTCTAATCGAGTTTAGGCTTTTATTTCTAAAATTTCTTTAATTTGGAAGTATTTTTAAATAAAATTTTGAAATCTTTGTAAATTTTGGTCGAAATATTAGTACTTGAAAAGAAAAATTATGATTTTCACTAAACTTAAAGTAAAAAAATATTAAATAAAATGAAAAAAGTTGAAAACAAAGCGAACGCGAATAACGAGGATCGAACCTGCGGCCACTGCTTTGCAAGCCGATACTCAGTCCACAAAGCTACATACGACCCGTCGTGAGAGAGAATTTAAAGCCAAATGTTTATTTATTACTTTAAACTTTATAATTGTGCAAATCCCTGAATAAAAGCCATGTGGATACGAGCAAGAATATATCTGCGCATGCTCAGAATCTCGGAGCAAAATAAGGATTTTGTTTCTAAAATTTCTTTAATTTGGAAGTATTTTGAAATAAAATATTGAAATCTTTGTAAATTTTGGTCGAAATATTAGAACTTGAAAAGAAAAATTATGATTTTCACTAAACTTAAAGTAAAAAAATATTCAATAAAATGAAAAAAATTGAAAGCAAAGCGAACGCGAATAACGAGGATCGAACCTGCGGCCACTGCTTTGCAAGCCGATACTCAGTTAACAAGGCTACATACGACCCGTCGTGAGAGAGAATTTAAAGCCAAATGTTTATTTATTACTTTAAACTTTATAATTCTGCAAATCCCTGCATGAAAGCCATGTGGATAAGAGAAGCAATATGTCTGCGCATGCTCAGAATCTCGGAGCAAAATAAGGATTTTGTTTTAAAATTTCTTTAATTTGGAAGTATTTTGAAATAAAATATTGAAATCTTTGTAAATTTTGGTCGAAATATTAGAACTTGAAAAGAAAAATTATGATTTTCACTAAACTTAAAGTAAAAAAATATTAAATAAAATGAAAAAAATTGAAAGCAAAACGAATGCGAATAACGCGGAGCGAACCTGCGGCCACTGTTTAGCAAGCCGATACTCAGGCCACTAGGCTACATACGACTCGTCGTGAGAGAGAATTTAAAGCCCAATGTTTATTTATTACTTTAAACTATAATTGTGCAAATCCCTGAATAAAAGCCATGTGGATACGAGCAAGAATATGTCTGCGCATGCTCCGAATCTCTAATCGAATTTAGGCTTTTATTTCTAAATTTTCTTTAATTTGCAAGTATTTTGAAATAAAATATTGAAATCTTTGTAAATTTTGGTCGAAATATTAGAACTTGAAAAGAAAAATTATGATTTTCACTAAACTTAAAGTAAAAAAATATTAAATAAAGTGAAAAAAATTGAAAGCAAAGCGAACGCGAATAACGATTATCGAACCTGCGGCCACTGCTTTGCAAGCCGATACTCAGTCCACAAGGCTACATACGACCCGTCGTGAGAGAGAATTTAAAGCCAAATGTTTATTTATTACTTTAAACTTTATAATTGTGCAAATCCCTGCATGAAAGCCATGTGGATAAGAGAAGCAATATGTCTGCGCATGCTCAGAATCTCGGAGCAAAATAAGGATTTTGTTTTAAAATTTCTTTAATTTGGAAGTATTTTGAAATAAAATATTGAAATCTTTGTAAATTTTGGTCGAAATATTAGAACTTGAAAGAAAAATTATGATTTTCACTAAACTTAAAGTAAAAAAATATTAAATAAAATGAAAAAAATTGAAAGTAAAACGAATGCGAATAACGCGGATCGAACCTGCGGCCACTGTTTAGCAAGCCGATACTCAGTCCACTAGGCTACATACGGCTCGTCGTGAGAGAGAATTTAAAGCCCAATGTTTATTTATTACTTTAAACTATAATTGTGCAAATCCCTGAATAAAAGCCATGTGGATACGAGCAAGAATATGTCTGCGCATGCTCAGAATCTCTAATCGAATTTAGGCTTTTATTTCTAAAATTTCTTTAATTTGGAAGTATTTTTAAATAAAATATTGAAATCTTTGTAAATTTTGGTCGAAATATTAGTACTTGAAAAGAAAAATTATGATTTTCACTAAACTTAAAGTAAAAAAATATTAAATAAAATGAAAAAAATTGAAAACAAAGCGAACGCGAATAACGAGGATCGAACCTGCGGCCACTGCTTTGCAAGCCGATACTCAGCCCACAGGGCTACATACGACCCGTCGTGAGAGAGAATTTAAAGCCAAATGTTTATTTATTACTTTACACTTTATAATTGTGCAAATCCCTGCATGAAAGCCATGTGGATAAGAGAAGCAATATGTCTGCGCATGATCAGAATCTCGGAGCAAAATAAGGATTTTGTTTTAAAATTTCTTTAATATGGAAGTATTTTGAAATAAAATATTGAAATCTTTGTAAATTTTCGTCGAAATATTAGAACTTGAAAAGAAAAATTATGATTTTCACTAAACTTAAAGTAAAAAAATATTAAATAAAATGAAAAAAATTGAAAGCAAAACGAATGCGAATAACGCGGATCGAACCTGCGGCCACTGTTTAGCAAGCCGCTACTCAGTCCACAAGGCTACATACGACCCGTCGTGAGAGAGAATTTAAAGCCAAATGTTTATTTATTACTTTAAACTTTATAATTGTGCAAATCCCTGCATGAAAGCCATGTGGATACGAGAAGCAATATGTCTGCGCATGCTCAGAATCTCGGAGCAAAATAAGGATTTTGTTTCTAAAATTTCTTTAATTTGGAAGTATTTTGAAATAAAATATTGAAATCTTTGTAAATTTTGGTCGAAATATTAGAACTTGAAAAGAAAAATTATGATTTTCACTAAACTTAAAGTAAAAAAATATTCAATAAAATGAAAAAAATTGAAAGCAAAGCGAACGCGAATAACGAGGATCGAACCTGCGGCCACGGCTTTGCAAGCCGATACTCAGTCCACAAGGCTACATACGACCCGTCGTGAGAGAGAATTTAAAGCCAAATGTTTATTTATTACTTTAAACTTTATAATTGTGCAAATCCCTGCATGAAAGCCATGTGGATAAGAGAAGCAATATGTCTGCGCATGCTCAGAATCTCGGAGCAAAATAAGGATTTTGTTTTAAAATTTCTTTAATTTGGAAGTATTTTGAAATAAAATATTGAAATCTTTGTAAATTTTGGTCGAAATATTAGAACTTGAAAAGAAAAATTATGATTTTCACTAAACTTAAAGTAAAAAAATATTAAATAAAATGAAAAAAATTGAAAGCAAAACGAATGCGAATAACGCGGAGCGAACCTGCGGCCACTGTTTAGCAAGCCGATACTCAGGCCACTAGGCTACATACGACTCGTCGTGAGAGAGAATTTAAAGCCCAATGTTTATTTATTACTTTAAACTATAATTGTGCAAATCCCTGAATAAAAGCCATGTGGATACGAGCAAGAATATGTCTGCGCATGCTCCGAATCTCTAATCGAATTTAGGCTTTTATTTCTAAATTTTCTTTAATTTGCAAGTATTTTGAAATAAAATATTGAAATCTTTGTAAATTTTGGTCGAAATATTAGAACTTGAAAAGAAAAATTATGATTTTCACTAAACTTAAAGTAAAAAAATATTAAATAAAGTGAAAAAAATTGAAAGCAAAGCGAACGCGAATAACGATTATCGAACCTGCGGCCACTGCTTTGCAAGCCGATACTCAGTCCACAAGGCTACATACGACCCGTCGTGAGAGAGAATTTAAAGCCAAATGTTTATTTATTACTTTAAACTTTATAATTGTGCAAATCCCTGCATGAAAGCCATGTGGATAAGAGAAGCAATATGTCTGCGCATGCTCAGAATCTCGGAGCAAAATAAGGATTTTGTTTTAAAATTTCTTTAATTTGGAAGTATTTTGAAATAAAATATTGAAATCTTTGTAAATTTTGGTCGAAATATTAGAACTTGAAAGAAAAATTATGATTTTCACTAAACTTAAAGTAAAAAAATATTAAATAAAATGAAAAAAATTGAAAGTAAAACGAATGCGAATAACGCGGATCGAACCTGCGGCCACTGTTTAGCAAGCCGATACTCAGTCCACTAGGCTACATACGGCTCGTCGTGAGAGAGAATTTAAAGCCCAATGTTTATTTATTACTTTAAACTATAATTGTGCAAATCCCTGAATAAAAGCCATGTGGATACGAGCAAGAATATGTCTGCGCATGCTCAGAATCTCTAATCGAATTTAGGCTTTTATTTCTAAAATTTCTTTAATTTGGAAGTATTTTTAAATAAAATATTGAAATCTTTGTAAATTTTGGTCGAAATATTAGTACTTGAAAAGAAAAATTATGATTTTCACTAAACTTAAAGTAAAAAAATATTAAATAAAATGAAAAAAATTGAAAACAAAGCGAACGCGAATAACGAGGATCGAACCTGCGGCCACTGCTTTGCAAGCCGATACTCAGTCCACAGGGCTACATACGACCCGTCGTGAGAGAGAATTTAAAGCCAAATGTTTATTTATTACTTTACACTTTATAATTTTGCAAATCCCTGCATGAAAGCCATGTGGATAAGAGAAGCAATATGTCTGCGCATGATCAGAATCTCGGAGCAAAATAAGGATTTTGTTTTAAAATTTCTTTAATATGGAAGTATTTTGAAATAAAATATTGAAATCTTTGTAAATTTTGGTCGAAATATTAGAACTTGAAAAGAAAAATTATGATTTTCACTAAACTTAAAGTAAAAAAATATTAAATAAAATGAAAAAAATTGAAAGCAAAACGAATGCGAATAACGCGGATCGAACCTGCGGCCACTGTTTAGCAAGCCGCTACTCAGTCCACAAGGCTACATACGACCCGTCGTGAGAGAGAATTTAAAGCCAAATGTTTATTTATTACTTTAAACTTTATAATTGTGCAAATCCCTGCATGAAAGCCATGTGGATACGAGAAGCAATATGTCTGCGCATGCTCAGTATCTCGGAGCAAAATAAGGATTTTGTTTCTAAAATTTCTTTAATTTGGAAGTATTTTGAAATAAAATATTGAAATCTTTGTAAATTTTGGTCGAAATATTAGAACTTGAAAAGAAAAATTATGATTTTCACTAAACTTAAAGTAAAAAAATATTCAATAAAATGAAAAAAATTGAAAGCAAAGCGAACGCGAATAACGAGGATCGAACCTGCGGCCACGGCTTTGCAAGCCGATACTCAGTCCACAAGGCTACATACGACCCGTCGTGAGAGAGAATTTAAAGCCAAATGTTTATTTATTACTTTAAACTTTATAATTGTGCAAATCCCTGCATGAAAGCCATGTGGATAAGAGAAGCAATATGTCTGCGCATGCTCAGAATCTCGGAGCAAAATAAGGATTTTGTTTTAAAATTTCTTTAATTTGGAAGTATTTTGAAATAAAATATTGAAATCTTTGTAAATTTTGGTCGAAATATTAGAACTTGAAAGAAAAATTATGATTTTCACTAAACTTAAAGTAAAAAAATATTAAATAAAATGAAAAAAATTGAAAGTAAAACGAATGCGAATAACGCGGACCGAACCTGCGGCCACTGTTTAGCAAGCCGATACTCAGTCCACTAGGCTACATACGGCTCGTCGTGAGAGAGAATTTAAAGCCCAATGTTTATTTATTACTTTAAACTATAATTGTGCAAATCCCTGAATAAAAGCCATGTGGATACGAGCAAGAATATGTCTGCGCATGCTCAGAATCTCTAATCGAATTTAGGCTTTTATTTCTAAAATTTCTTTAATTTGGAAGTATTTTTAAATAAAATATTGAAATCTTTGTAAATTTTGGTCGAAATATTAGTACTTGAAAAGAAAAATTATGATTTTCACTAAACTTAAAGTAAAAAAATATTAAATAAAATTGAAAACAAAGCGAACGCGAATAACGAGGATCGAACCTGCGGCCACTGCTTTGCAAGCCGATACTCAGTCCACAGGGCTACATACGACCCGTCGTGAGAGAGAATTTAAAGCCAAATGTTTATTTATTACTTTACACTTTATAATTGTGGAAATCCCTGCATGAAAGCCATGTGGATAAGAGAAGCAATATGTCTGCGCATGATCAGAATCTCGGAGCAAAATAAGGATTTTGTTTTAAAATTTCTTTAATATGGAAGTATTTTGAAATAAAATATTGAAATCTTTGTAAATTTTGGTCGAAATATTAGAACTTGAAAAGAAAAATTATGATTTTCACTAAACTTAAAGTAAAAAAATATTAAATAAAATGAAAAAAATTGAAAGCAAAACGAATGCGAATAACGCGGATCGAACCTGCGGCCACTGTTTAGCAAGCCGCTACTCAGTCCACAAGGCTACATACGACCCGTCGTGAGAGAGAATTTAAAGCCAAATGTTTATTTATTACTTTAAACTTTATAATTGTGCAAATCCCTGCATGAAAGCCATGTGGATACGAGAAGCAATATGTCTGCGCATGCTCAGAATCTCGGAGCAAAATAAGGATTTTGTTTCTAAAATTTCTTTAATTTGGAAGTATTTTGAAATAAAATATTGAAATCTTTGTAAATTTTGGTCGAAATATTAGAACTTGAAAAGAAAAATTATGATTTTCACTAAACTTAAAGTAAAAAAATATTCAATGAAATGAAAAAAATTGAAAGCAAAGCGAACGCGAATAACGAGGATCGAACCTGCGGCCACGGCTTTGCAAGCCGATACTCAGTTAACAAGGCTACATACGACCCGTCGTGAGAGAGAATTTAAAGCCAAATGTTTAATTATTACTTTAAACTTAATAATTGTTCAAATCCCTGCATGAAAGCCATGTGGATAAGAGAAGCAATATGTCTGCGCATGCTCAGAATCTCGGAGCAAAATAAGGATTTTGTTTTAAAATTTCTTTAATTTGGAAGTATTTTGAAATAAAATATTGAAATCTTTGTAAATTTTGGTCGAAATATTAGAACTTGAAAGAAAAATTATGATTTTCACTAAACTTAAAGTAAAAAAATATTAAATAAAATGAAAAAAATTGAAAGTAAAACGAATGGGAATAACGCGGATCGAACCTGCGGCCACTGTTTAGCAAGCCGATACTCAGTCCACTAGGCTACATACGGCTCGTCGTGAGAGAGAATTTAAAGCCCAATGTTTATTTATTACTTTAAACTATAATTGTGCAAATCCCTGAATAAAAGCCATGTGGATACGAGCAAGAATATGTCTGCGCATGCTCAGAATCTCTAATCGAATTTAGGCTTTTATTTCTAAAATTTCTTTAATTTGGAAGTATTTTTAAATAAAATATTGAAATCTTTGTAAATTTTGGTCGAAATATTAGTACTTGAAAAGAAAAATTATGATTTTCACTAAACTTAAAGTAAAAAAATATTAAATAAAATGAAAAAAATTGAAAACAAAGCGAACGCGAATAACGAGGATCGAACCTGCGGCCACTGCTTTGCAAGCCGATACTCAGTCCACAAGGCTACATACGACCCGTCGTGAGAGAGAATTTAAAGCCAAATGTTTATTTATTACTTTAAACTTTATAATTGTGCAAATCCCTGCATGAAAGCCATGTGGATACGAGAAGCAATATGTCTGCGCATGCTCAGAATCTCGGAGCAAAATAAGGATTTTGTTTCTAAAATTTCTTTAATTTGGAAGTATTTTGAAATAAAATATTGAAATCTTTGTAAATTTTGGTCGAAATATTAGAACTTGAAAAGAAAAATTATGATTTTCACTAAACTTAAAGTAAAAAAATATTCAATGAAATGAAAAAAATTGAAAGCAAAGCGAACGCGAATAACGAGGATCGAACCTGCGGCCACGGCTTTGCAAGCCGATACTCAGTTAACAAGGCTACATACGACCCGTCGTGAGAGAGAATTTAAAGCCAAATGTTTAATTATTACTTTAAACTTAATAATTGTGCAAATCCCTGCATGAAAGCCATATGGATAAGAGAAGCAATATGTCTGCGCATGCTCAGAATCTCGGAGCAAAATAAGGATTTTGTTTTAAAATTTCTTTAATTTGGAAGTATTTTGAAATAAAATATTGAAATCTTTGTAAATTTTGGTCGAAATATTAGAACTTGAAAGAAAAATTATGATTTTCACTAAACTTAAAGTAAAAAAATATTAAATAAAATGAAAAAAATTGAAAGTAAAACGAATGCGAATAACGCGGATCGAACCTGCGGCCACTGTTTAGCAAGCCGATACTCAGTCCACTAGGCTACATACGGCTCGTCGTGAGAGAGAATTTAAAGCCCAATGTTTATTTATTACTTTAAACTATAATTGTGCAAATCCCTGAATAAAAGCCATGTGGATACGAGCAAGAATATGTCTGCGCATGCTCAGAATCTCTAATCGAATTTAGGCTTTTATTTCTAAAATTTCTTTAATTTGGAAGTATTTTTAAATAAAATATTGAAATCTTTGTAAATTTTGGTCGAAATATTAGTACTTGAAAAGAAAAATTATGATTTTCACTAAACTTAAAGTAAAAAAATATTAAATAAAATGAAAAAAATTGAAAACAAAGCGAACGCGAATAACGAGGATCGAACCTGCGGCCACTGCTTTGCAAGCCGATACTCAGTCCACAGGGCTACATACGACCCGTCGTGAGAGAGAATTTAAAGCCAAATGTTTATTTATTACTTTACACTTTATAATTGTGCAAATCCCTGCATGAAAGCCATGTGGATAAGAGAAGCAATATGTCTGCGCATGATCAGAATCTCGGAGCAAAATAAGGATTTTGTTT
This sequence comes from Argiope bruennichi, assembly GCF_947563725.1. NCBI lineage: Eukaryota > Metazoa > Arthropoda > Arachnida > Araneae > Araneidae > Argiope > Argiope bruennichi. The sequence continues at coordinate 131,878,257 of NC_079154.1, read as the reverse complement.
TAAAATTTCTTTAATATGGAAGTATTTTGAAATAAAATATTGAAATCTTTGTAAATTTTGGTCGAAATATTAGAACTTGAAAAGAAAAATTATGATTTTCACTAAACTTAAAGTAAAAAAATATTAAATAAAATGAAAAAAATTGAAAGCAAAACGAATGCGAATAACGCGGATCGAACCTGCGGCCACTGTTTAGCAAGCCGCTACTCAGTCCACAAGGCTACATACGACCCGTCGTGAGAGAGAATTTAAAGCCAAATGTTTATTTATTACTTTAAACTTTATAATTGTGCAAATCCCTGCATGAAAGCCATGTGGATACGAGAAGCAATATGTCTGCGCATGCTCAGAATCTCGGAGCAAAATAAGGATTTTGTTTCTAAAATTTCTTTAATTTGGAAGTATTTTGAAATAAAATATTGAAATCTTTGTAAATTTTGGTCGAAATATTAGAACTTGAAAAGAAAAATTATGATTTTCACTAAACTTAAAGTAAAAAAATATTCAATAAAATGAAAAAAATTGAAAGCAAAGCGAACGCGAATAACGAGGATCGAACCTGCGGCCACGGCTTTGCAAGCCGATACTCAGTCCACAAGGCTACATACGACCCGTCGTGAGAGAGAATTTAAAGCCAAATGTTTATTTATTACTTTAAACTTTATAATTGTGCAAATCCCTGCATGAAAGCCATGTGGATAAGAGAAGCAATATGTCTGCGCATGATCAGAATCTCGGAGCAAAATAAGGATTTTGTTTTAAAATTTCTTTAATATGGAAGTATTTTGAAATAAAATATTGAAATCTTTGTAAATTTTGGTCGAAATATTAGAACTTGAAAAGAAAAATTATGATTTTCACTAAACTTAAAGTAAAAAAATATTAAATAAAATGAAAAAAATTGAAAGCAAAACGAATGCGAATAACGCGGATCGAACCTGCGGCCACTGTTTAGCAAGCCGCTACTCAGTCCACAAGGCTACATACGACCCGTCGTGAGAGAGAATTTAAAGCCAAATGTTTATTTATTACTTTAAACTTTATAATTGTGCAAATCCCTGCATGAAAGCCATGTGGATACGAGCAAGAATATGTCTGCGCATGCTCAGAATCTCTAATCGAATTTAGGCTTTTATTTCTAAAATTTCTTTAATTTGGAAGTATTTTTAAATAAAATATTGAAATCTTTGTAAATTTTGGTCGAAATATTAGTACTTGAAAAGAAAAATTATGATTTTCACTAAACTTAAAGTAAAAAAATATTAAATAAAATGAAAAAAATTGAAAACAAAGCGAACGCGAATAACGAGGATCGAACCTGCGGCCACTGCTTTGCAAGCCGATACTCAGTCCACAGGGCTACATACGACCCGTCGTGAGAGAGAATTTAAAGCCAAATGTTTATTTATTACTTTACACTTTATAATTGTGGAAATCCCTGCATGAAAGCCATGTGGATAAGAGAAGCAATATGTCTGCGCATGATCAGAATCTCGGAGCAAAATAAGGATTTTGTTTTAAAATTTCTTTAATATGGAAGTATTTTGAAATAAAATATTGAAATCTTTGTAAATTTTGGTCGAAATATTAGAACTTGAAAAGAAAAATTATGATTTTCACTAAACTTAAAGTAAAAAAATATTAAATAAAATGAAAAAAATTGAAAGCAAAACGAATGCGAATAACGCGGATCGAACCTGCGGCCACTGTTTAGCAAGCCGCTACTCAGTCCACAAGGCTACATACGACCCGTCGTGAGAGAGAATTTAAAGCCAAATGTTTATTTATTACTTTAAACTTTATAATTGTGCAAATCCCTGCATGAAAGCCATGTGGATACGAGAAGCAATATGTCTGCGCATGCTCAGAATCTCGGAGCAAAATAAGGATTTTGTTTCTAAAATTTCTTTAATTTGGAAGTATTTTGAAATAAAATATTGAAATCTTTGTAAATTTTGGTCGAAATATTAGAACTTGAAAAGAAAAATTATGATTTTCACTAAACTTAAAGTAAAAAAATATTCAATGAAATGAAAAAAATTGAAAGCAAAGCGAACGCGAATAACGAGGATCGAACCTGCGGCCACGGCTTTGCAAGCCGATACTCAGTTAACAAGGCTACATACGACCCGTCGTGAGAAAGAATTTAAAGCCAAATGTTTAATTATTACTTTAAACTTAATAATTGTGCAAATCCCTGCATGAAAGCCATGTGGATACGAGAAGCAATATGTCTGCGCATGCTCAGAATCTCGGAGCAAAATAAGGATTTTGTTTTGAAATTTCTTTAATTTGGAAGTATTTTGAAATAAAATATTGAAATCTTTGTAAATTTTGGTCGAAATATTAGAACTTGAAAAGAAAAATTATGATTTTCACTAAACTTAAAGTAAAAAAATATTAAATAAAATGAAAAAAATTGAAAGCAAAACGAATGCGAATAACGCGGAGCGAACCTGCGGCCACTGTTTAGCAAGCCGATACTCAGTCCACTAGGCTACATACGACTCGTCGTGAGAGAGAATTTAAAGCCCAATGTTTATTTATTACTTTAAACTATAATTGTGCAAATCCCTGAATAAAAGCCATGTGGATACGAGCAAGAATATGTCTGCGCATGCTCAGAATGTCTAATCGAATTTAGGCTTTTATTTCTAAAATTTCTTTAATTTGGAAGTATTTTTAAATAAAATTTTGAAATCTTTGTAAATTTTGGTCGAAATATTAGTACTTGAAAAGAAAAATTATGATTTTCACTAAACTTAAAGTAAAAAAATATTAAATAAAATGAAAAAAGTTGAAAACAAAGCGAACGCGAATAACGAGGATCGAACCTGCGGCCACTGATTTGCAAGCCGATACTCAGTCCACAAGGCTACATACGACCCGTCGTGAGAGAGAATTTAAAGCCAAATGTTTATTTATTACTTTAAACTTTATAATTGTGCAAATCCCTGAATAAAAGCCATGTGGATACGAGCAAGAATATATCTGCGCATGCTCAGAATCTCGGAGCAAAATAAGGATTTTGTTTCTAAAATTTCTTTAATTTGGAAGTATTTTGAAATAAAATATTGAAATCTTTGTAAATTTTGGTCGAAATATTAGAACTTGAAAAGAAAAATTATGATTTTCACTAAACTTAAAGTAAAAAAATATTCAATAAAATGAAAAAAATTGAAAGCAAAGCGAACGCGAATAACGAGGATCGAACCTGCGGCCACTGCTTTGCAAGCCGATACTCAGTTAACAAGGCTACATACGACCCGTCGTGAGAGAGAATTTAAAGCCAAATGTTTATTTATTACTTTAAACTTTATAATTCTGCAAATCCCTGCATGAAAGCCATGTGGATAAGAGAAGCAATATGTCTGCGCATGCTCAGAATCTCGGAGCAAAATAAGGATTTTGTTTTAAAATTTCTTTAATTTGGAAGTATTTTGAAATAAAATATTGAAATCTTTGTAAATTTTGGTCGAAATATTAGAACTTGAAAAGAAAAATTATGATTTTCACTAAACTTAAAGTAAAAAAATATTAAATAAAATGAAAAAAATTGAAAGCAAAACGAATGCGAATAACGCGGAGCGAACCTGCGGCCACTGTTTAGCAAGCCGATACTCAGGCCACTAGGCTACATACGACTCGTCGTGAGAGAGAATTTAAAGCCCAATGTTTATTTATTACTTTAAACTATAATTGTGCAAATCCCTGAATAAAAGCCATGTGGATACGAGCAAGAATATGTCTGCGCATGCTCCGAATCTCTAATCGAATTTAGGCTTTTATTTCTAAATTTTCTTTAATTTGCAAGTATTTTGAAATAAAATATTGAAATCTTTGTAAATTTTGGTCGAAATATTAGAACTTGAAAAGAAAAATTATGATTTTCACTAAACTTAAAGTAAAAAAATATTAAATAAAGTGAAAAAAATTGAAAGCAAAGCGAACGCGAATAACGATTATCGAACCTGCGGCCACTGCTTTGCAAGCCGATACTCAGTCCACAAGGCTACATACGACCCGTCGTGAGAGAGAATTTAAAGCCAAATGTTTATTTATTACTTTAAACTTTATAATTGTGCAAATCCCTGCATGAAAGCCATGTGGATAAGAGAAGCAATATGTCTGCGCATGCTCAGAATCTCGGAGCAAAATAAGGATTTTGTTTTAAAATTTCTTTAATTTGGAAGTATTTTTAAATAAAATATTGAAATCTTTGTAAATTTTGGTCGAAATATTAGAACTTGAAAAGAAAAATTATGATTTTCACTAAACTTAAAGTAAAAAAATATTAAATAAAATGAAAAAAATTGAAAGCAAAACGAATGCGAATAACGCGGATCGAACCTGCGGCCACTGTTTAGCAAGCCGCTACTCAGTCCACAAGGCTACATACGACCCGTCGTGAGAGAGAATTTAAAGCCAAATGTTTATTTATTACTTTAAACTTTATAATTCTGCAAATCCCTGCATGAAAGCCATGTGGATAAGAGAAGCAATATGTCTGCGCATGCTCAGAATCTCGGAGCAAAATAAGGATTTTGTTTTAAAATTTCTTTAATTTGGAAGTATTTTGAAATAAAATATTGAAATCTTTGTAAATTTTGGTCGAAATATTAGAACTTGAAAAGAAAAATTATGATTTTCACTAAACTTAAAGTAAAAAAATATTAAATAAAATGAAAAAAATTGAAAGCAAAACGAATGCGAATAACGCGGAGCGAACCTGCGGCCACTGTTTAGCAAGCCGATACTCAGGCCACTAGGCTACATACGACTCGTCGTGAGAGAGAATTTAAAGCCCAATGTTTATTTATTACTTTAAACTATAATTGTGCAAATCCCTGAATAAAAGCCATGTGGATACGAGCAAGAATATGTCTGCGCATGCTCCGAATCTCTAATCGAATTTAGGCTTTTATTTCTAAATTTTCTTTAATTTGCAAGTATTTTGAAATAAAATATTGAAATCTTTGTAAATTTTGGTCGAAATATTAGAACTTGAAAAGAAAAATTATGATTTTCACTAAACTTAAAGTAAAAAAATATTAAATAAAGTGAAAAAAATTGAAAGCAAAGCGAACGCGAATAACGATTATCGAACCTGCGGCCACTGCTTTGCAAGCCGATACTCAGTCCACAAGGCTACATACGACCCGTCGTGAGAGAGAATTTAAAGCCAAATGTTTATTTATTACTTTAAACTTTATAATTGTGCAAATCCCTGCATGAAAGCCATGTGGATAAGAGAAGCAATATGTCTGCGCATGCTCAGAATCTCGGAGCAAAATAAGGATTTTGTTTTAAAATTTCTTTAATTTGGAAGTATTTTGAAATAAAATATTGAAATCTTTGTAAATTTTGGTCGAAATATTAGAACTTGAAAGAAAAATTATGATTTTCACTAAACTTAAAGTAAAAAAATATTAAATAAAATGAAAAAAATTGAAAGTAAAACGAATGCGAATAACGCGGATCGAACCTGCGGCCACTGTTTAGCAAGCCGATACTCAGTCCACTAGGCTACATACGGCTCGTCGTGAGAGAGAATTTAAAGCCCAATGTTTATTTATTACTTTAAACTATAATTGTGCAAATCCCTGAATAAAAGCCATGTGGATACGAGCAAGAATATGTCTGCGCATGCTCAGAATCTCTAATCGAATTTAGGCTTTTATTTCTAAAATTTCTTTAATTTGGAAGTATTTTTAAATAAAATATTGAAATCTTTGTAAATTTTGGTCGAAATATTAGTACTTGAAAAGAAAAATTATGATTTTCACTAAACTTAAAGTAAAAAAATATTAAATAAAATGAAAAAAATTGAAAACAAAGCGAACGCGAATAACGAGGATCGAACCTGCGGCCACTGCTTTGCAAGCCGATACTCAGTCCACAGGGCTACATACGACCCGTCGTGAGAGAGAATTTAAAGCCAAATGTTTATTTATTACTTTACACTTTATAATTGTGCAAATCCCTGCATGAAAGCCATGTGGATAAGAGAAGCAATATGTCTGCGCATGATCAGAATCTCGGAGCAAAATAAGGATTTTGTTTTAAAATTTCTTTAATATAGAAGTATTTTGAAATAAAATATTGAAATCTTTGTAAATTTTGGTCGAAATATTAGAACTTGAAAAGAAAAATTATGATTTTCACTAAACTTAAAGTAAAAAAATATTAAATAAAATGAAAAAAATTGAAAGCAAAACGAATGCGAATAACGCGGATCGAACCTGCGGCCACTGTTTAGCAAGCCGCTACTCAGTCCACAAGGCTACATACGACCCGTCGTGAGAGAGAATTTAAAGCCAAATGTTTATTTATTACTTTAAACTTTATAATTGTGCAAATCCCTGCATGAAAGCCATGTGGATACGAGAAGCAATATGTCTGCGCATGCTCAGAATCTCGGAGCAAAATAAGGATTTTGTTTCTAAAATTTCTTTAATTTGGAAGTATTTTGAAATAAAATATTGAAATCTTTGTAAATTTTGGTCGAAATATTAGAACTTGAAAAGAAAAATTATGATTTTCACTAAACTTAAAGTAAAAAAATATTCAATAAAATGAAAAAAATTGAAAGCAAAGCGAACGCGAATAACGAAGATCGAACCTGCGGCCACTGCTTTGCAAGCCGATACTTAGTCCACAAGGCTACATACGACCCGTCGTGAGAGAGAATTTAAAGCCAAATGTTTATTTATTACTTTAAACTTTATAATTGTGCAAATCCCTGCATGAAAGCCATGTGGATACGAGAAGCAATATGTCTGCGCATGCTCAGAATCTCGGAGCAAAATAAGGATTTTGTTTCTAAAATTTCTTTAATTTAGAAGTATTTTGAAATAAAATATTGAAATCTTTGTAAATTTTGGTCGAAATATTAGAACTTGAAAAGAAAAATTATGATTTTCACTAAACTTAAAGTAAAAAAATATTAAATAAAATGAAAAAAATTGAAAGCAAAACGAATGCGAATAACGCGGAGCGAACCTGCGGCCACTGTTTAGCAAGCCGATACTCACTCCACTAGGTTACATACGACTCGTCGTGAGAGAGAATTTAAAGCCCAATGTTTATTTATTACTTTAAACTATAATTGTGCAAATCCCTGAATAAAAGCCATGTGGATACGAGCAAGAATATGTCTGCGCATGCTCCGAATCTCTAATCGAATTTAGGCTTTTATTTCTAAATTTTCTTTAATTTGGAAGTATTTTGAAATAAAATATTGAAATCTTTGTAAATTTTGGTCGAAATATTAGAACTTGAAAAGTAAATTTATGATTTTCACTAAACTTAAAGTAAAAAAATATTAAATAAAATGAAAAAAATTGAAAACAAAGCGAACGCGAATAACGAGGATCGAACCTGCGGCCACTGCTTTGCAAGCCGATACTCAGTCCACAAGGCTACATACGACCCGTCGTGAGAGAGAATTTAAAGCCAAATGTTTATTTATTACTTTAAACTTTATAATTGTGCAAATCCCTGCATGAAAGCCATGTGGATACGAGAAGCAATATGTCTGCGCATGCTCAGAATCTCGGAGCAAAATAAGGATTTTTTTTCTAAAATTTCTTTAATTTGGAAGTATTTTGAAATAAAATATTGAAATCTTTGTAAATTTTGGTCGAAATATTAGAACTTGAAAAGAAAAATTATGATTTTCACTAAACTTAAAGTAAAAAAATATTCAATAAAATGAAAAAAATTGAAAGCAAAGCGAACGCGAATAACGAGGATCGAACCTGCGGTCACTGCTTTGCAAGCCGATACTCAGTTAACAAGGCTACATACGTCCCGTCGTGAGAGAGAATTTAAAGCCAAATGTTTAATTATTACTTTAAACTTTATAATTGTGCAAATCCCTGCATGAAAGCCATGTGGATACGAGCAAGAATATGTCTGCGCATGCTCAGAATCTCGAATCGAATTTAGGCTTTTATTTCTAAAATTTCTTTAATTTGGAAGTATTTTTAAATAAAATTTTGAAATCTTTGTAAATTTTGGTCGAAATATTAGTACTTGAAAAGAAAAATTATGATTTTCACTAAACTTAAAGTAAAAAAATATTAAATAAAATGAAAAAAATTGAAAACAAAGCGAACGCGAATAACGAGGATCGAACCTGCGGCCACTGCTTTGCAAGCCGATACTCAGTCCACAAGGTTACATACGACCCGTCGTGAGAGAGAATTTAAAGCCAAATGTTTATTTATTACTTTAAACTTTATAATTGTGCAAATCCCTGCATGAAAGCCATGTGGATAAGAGAAGCAATATGTCTGCGCATGCTCAGAATCTCGGAGCAAAATAAGGATTTTGTTTTAAAATTTCTTTAATATGGAAGTATTTTGAAATAAAATATTGAAATCTTTGTAAATTTTGGTCGAAATATTAGAACTTGAAAAGAAAAATTATGATTTTCACTAAACTTAAAGTAAAAAAATATTAAATAAAATGAAAAAAATTGAAAGCAAAACGAATGCGAATAACGCGGATCGAACCTGCGGCCACTGTTTAGCAAGCCGTTACTCAGTCCACAGGGCTACATACGACCCGTCGTGAGAGAGAATTTAAAGCCAAATGTTTATTTATTACTTTAAACTTTATAATTGTGCAAATCCCTGCATGAAAGCCATGTGGATACGAGAAGCAATATGTCTGCGCATGCTCAGAATCTCGGAGCAAAATAAGGATTTTGTTTCTAAAATTTCTTTAATTTAGAAGTATTTTGAAATAAAATATTGAAATCTTTGTAAATTTTGGTCGAAATATTAGAACTTGAAAAGAAAAATTATGATTTTCACTAAACTTAAAGTAAAAAAATATTCAATAAAATGAAAAAAATTGAAAGCAAAGCGAACGCGAATAACGAGGATCGAACCTGCGGCCACGGCTTTGCAAGCCGATACTCAGTTAACAAGGCTACATACGACCCGTCGTGAGAGAGAATTTAAAGCCAAATGTTTAATTATTACTTTAAACTTAATAATTGTGCAAATCCCTGCATGAAAGCCATGTGGATACGAGAAGCAATATGTCTGCGCATGCTCAGAATCTCGGAGCAAAATAAGGATTTTGTTTTGAAATTTCTTTAATTTGGAAGTATTTTGAAATAAAATATTGAAATCTTTGTAAATTTTGGTCGAAATATTAGAACTTGAAAAGAAAAATTATGATTTTCACTAAACTTAAAGTAAAAAAATATTAAATAAAATGAAAAAAATTGAAAGCAAAACGAATGCGAATAACGCGGAGCGAACCTGCGGCCACTGTTTAGCAAGCCGATACTCAGTCCACTAGGCTACATACGACTCGTCGTGAGAGAGAATTTAAAGCCCAATGTTTATTTATTACTTTAAACTATAATTGTGCAAATCCCTGAATAAAAGCCATGTGGATAGGAGCAAGAATATGTCTGCGCATGCTCAGAATGTCTAATCGAATTTAGGCTTTTATTTCTAAAATTTCTTTAATTTGGAAGTATTTTTAAATAAAATTTTGAAATCTTTGTAAATTTTGGTCGAAATATTAGTACTTGAAAAGAAAAATTATGATTTTCACTAAACTTAAAGTAAAAAAATATTAAATAAAATGAAAATTTGAAAACAAAGCGAACGCGAATAACGAGGATCGAACCTGCGGCCACTGCTTTGCAAGCCGATACTCAGTCCACAAGGCTACATACGACCCGTCGTGAGAGAGAATTTAAAGCCAAATGTTTATTTATTACTTTAAACTTTATAATTGTGCAAATCCCTGTAGAAAGCCATGTGGATACGAGAAGCAATATGTCTGCGCATGCTCAGAATCTCGGAGCAAAATAAGGATTTTGTTTCCAAAATTCCTTTAATTTGGAAGTATTTTGAAATAAAATATTGAAATCTTTGTAAATTTTGGTCGAAATATTAGTACTTGAAAAGAAAAATTATGATTTTCACTAAACTTAAAGTAAAAAAATATTAAATAAAATGAAAAAAAATTGAAAACAAAGCGAACGCGAATAACGAGGATCGAACCTGCGGCCACTGCTTTGCAAGCCGATACTCAGTCCACAAGGCTACATACGACCCGTCGTGAGAGAGAATTTAAAGCCCAATGTTTATTTATTACTTTAAACTATAATTGTGCAAATCCCTGAATAAAAGCCATGTGGATACGAGCAAGAATATATCTGCGCATGCTCAGAATCTCGGAGCAAAATAAGGATTTTGTTTCTAAAATTTCTTTAATTTGGAAGTATTTTGAAATAAAATATTGAAATCTTTGTAAATTTTGGTCGAAATATTAGAACTTGAAAAGAAAAATTATGATTTTCACTAAACTTAAAGTAAAAAAATATTCAATAAAATGAAAAAAATTGAAAGCAAAGCGAACGCGAATAATGAGGATCGAACCTGCGGCCACTGCTTTGCAAGCCGATACTCAGTTAACAAGGCTACATACGACCCGTCGTGAGAGAGAATTTAAAGCCAAATGTTTATTTATTACTTTAAACTTTATAATTCTGCAAATCCCTGCATGAAAGCCATGTGGATAAGAGAAGCAATATGTCTGCGCATGCTCAGAATCTCGGAGCAAAATAAGGATTTTGTTTTAAAATTTCTTTAATTTGGAAGTATTTTGAAATAAAATATTGAAATCTTTGTAAATTTTGGTCGAAATATTAGAACTTGAAAAGAAAAATTATGATTTTCACTAAACTTAAAGTAAAAAAATATTAAATAAAATGAAAAAAATTGAAAGCAAAACGAATGCGAATAACGCGGAGCGAACCTGCGGCCACTGTTTAGCAAGCCGATACTCAGTCCACTAGGCTACATACGACTCGTCGTGAGAGAGAATTTAAAGCCCAATGTTTATTTATTACTTTAAACTATAATTGTGCAAATCCCTGAATAAAAGCCATGTGGATACGAGCAAGAATATGTCTGCGCATGCTCCGAATCTCTAATCGAATTTAGGCTTTTATTTCTAAATTTTCTTTAATTTGCAAGTATTTTGAAATAAAATATTGAAATCTTTGTAAATTTTGGTCGAAATATTAGAACTTGAAAAGAAAAATTATGATTTTCACTAAACTTAAAGTAAAAAAATATTAAATAAAGTGAAAAAAATTGAAAGCAAAGCGAACGCGAATAACGAACCTGCGGCCACTGCTTTGCAAGCCGATACTCAGTCCACAAGGCTACATACGACCCGTCGTGAGAGAGAATTTAAAGCCAAATGTTTATTTATTACTTTAAACTTTATAATTGTGCAAATCCCTGCATGAAAGCCATGTGGATAAGAGAAGCAATATGTCTGCGCATGCTCAGAATCTCGGAGCAAAATAAGGATTTTGTTTCCAAAATTCCTTTAATTTGGAAGTATTTTGAAATAAAATATTGAAATCTTTGTAAATTTTGGTCGAAATATTAGTACTTGAAAAGAAAAATTATGATTTTCACTAAACTTAAAGTAAAAAAATATTAAATAAAATGAAAAAAAATTGAAAACAAAGCGAACAACGAGGATCGAACCTGCGGCCACTGCTTTGCAAGCCGATACTCAGTCCACAAGGCTACATACGACCCGTCGTGAGAGAGAATTTAAAGCCCAATGTTTATTTATTACTTTAAACTATAATTGTGCAAATCCCTGAATAAAAGCCATGTGGATACGAGCAAGAATATATCTGCGCATGCTCAGAATCTCGGAGCAAAATAAGGATTTTGTTTCTAAAATTTCTTTAATTTGGAAGTATTTTGAAATAAAATATTGAAATCTTTGTAAATTTTGGTCGAAATATTAGAACTTGAAAAGAAAAATTATGATTTTCACTAAACTTAAAGTAAAAAAATATTCAATAAAATGAAAAAAATTGAAAGCAAAGCGAACGCGAATAATGAGGATCGAACCTGCGGCCACTGCTTTGCAAGCCGATACTCAGTTAACAAGGCTACATACGACCCGTCGTGAGAGAGAATTTAAAGCCAAATGTTTATTTATTACTTTAAACTTTATAATTCTGCAAATCCCTGCATGAAAGCCATGTGGATAAGAGAAGCAATATGTCTGCGCATGCTCAGAATCTCGGAGCAAAATAAGGATTTTGTTTTAAAATTTCTTTAATTTGGAAGTATTTTGAAATAAAATATTGAAATCTTTGTAAATTTTGGTCGAAATATTAGAACTTGAAAAGAAATATTATGATTTTCACTAAACTTAAAGTAAAAAAATATTAAATAAAATGAAAAAAATTGAAAGCAAAACGAATGCGAATAACGCGGAGCGAACCTGCGGCCACTGTTTAGCAAGCCGATACTCAGTCCACTAGGCTACATACGACTCGTCGTGAGAGAGAATTTAAAGCCCAATGTTTATTTATTACTTTAAACTATAATTGTGCAAATCCCTGAATAAAAGCCATGTGGATACGAGCAAGAATATGTCTGCGCATGCTCCGAATCTCTAATCGAATTTAGGCTTTTATTTCTAAATTTTCTTTAATTTGCAAGTATTTTGAAATAAAATATTGAAATCTTTGTAAATTTTGGTCGAAATATTAGAACTTGAAAAGAAAAATTATGATTTTCACTAAACTTAAAGTAAAAAAATATTAAATAAAGTGAAAAAAATTGAAAGCAAAGCGAACGCGAATAACGAACCTGCGGCCACTGCTTTGCAAGCCGATACTCAGTCCACAAGGCTACATACGACCCGTCGTGAGAGAGAATTTAAAGCCAAATGTTTATTTATTACTTTAAACTTTATAATTGTGCAAATCCCTGCATGAAAGCCATGTGGATAAGAGAAGCAATATGTCTGCGCATGCTCAGAATCTCGGAGCAAAATAAGGATTTTGTTTCCAAAATTCCTTTAATTTGGAAGTATTTTGAAATAAAATATTGAAATCTTTGTAAATTTTGGTCGAAATATTAGTACTTGAAAAGAAAAATTATGATTTTCACTAAACTTAAAGTAAAAAAATATTAAATAAAATGAAAAAAAATTGAAAACAAAGCGAACAACGAGGATCGAACCTGCGGCCACTGCTTTGCAAGCCGATACTCAGTCCACAAGGCTACATACGACCCGTCGTGAGAGAGAATTTAAAGCCCAATGTTTATTTATTACTTTAAACTATAATTGTGCAAATCCCTGAATAAAAGCCATGTGGATACGAGCAAGAATATATCTGCGCATGCTCAGAATCTCGGAGCAAAATAAGGATTTTGTTTCTAAAATTTCTTTAATTTGGAAGTATTTTGAAATAAAATATTGAAATCTTTGTAAATTTTGGTCGAAATATTAGAACTTGAAAAGAAAAATTATGATTTTCACTAAACTTAAAGTAAAAAAATATTCAATAAAATGAAAAAAATTGAAAGCAAAGCGAACGCGAATAATGAGGATCGAACCTGCGGCCACTGCTTTGCAAGCCGATACTCAGTTAACAAGGCTACATACGACCCGTCGTGAGAGAGAATTTAAAGCCAAATGTTTATTTATTACTTTAAACTTTATAATTCTGCAAATCCCTGCATGAAAGCCATGTGGATAAGAGAAGCAATATGTCTGCGCATGCTCAGAATCTCGGAGCAAAATAAGGATTTTGTTTTAAAATTTCTTTAATTTGGAAGTATTTTGAAATAAAATATTGAAATCTTTGTAAATTTTGGTCGAAATATTAGAACTTGAAAAGAAAAATTATGATTTTCACTAAACTTAAAGTAAAAAAATATTAAATAAAATGAAAAAAATTGAAAGCAAAACGAATGCGAATAACGCGGAGCGAACCTGCGGCCACTGTTTAGCAAGCCGATACTCAGTCCACTAGGCTACATACGACTCGTCGTGAGAGAGAATTTAAAGCCCAATGTTTATTTATTACTTTAAACTATAATTGTGCAAATCCCTGAATAAAAGCCATGTGGATACGAGCAAGAATATGTCTGCGCATGCTCCGAATCTCTAATCGAATTTAGGCTTTTATTTCTAAATTTTCTTTAATTTGCAAGTATTTTGAAATAAAATATTGAAATCTTTGTAAATTTTGGTCGAAATATTAGAACTTGAAAAGAAAAATTATGATTTTCACTAAACTTAAAGTAAAAAAATATTAAATAAAGTGAAAAAAATTGAAAGCAAAGCGAACGCGAATAACGATTATCGAACCTGCGGCCACTGCTTTGCAAGCCGATACTCAGTCCACAAGGCTACATACGACCCGTCGTGAGAGAGAATTTAAAGCCAAATGTTTATTTATTACTTTAAACTTTATAATTGTGCAAATCCCTGCATGAAAGCCATGTGGATAAGAGAAGCAATATGTCTGCGCATGCTCAGAATCTCGGAGCAAAATAAGGATTTTGTTTTAAAATTTCTTTAATTTGGAAGTATTTTGAAATAAAATATTGAAATCTTTGTAAATTTTGGTCGAAATATTAGAACTTGAAAAGAAAAATTATGATTTTCACTAAACTTAAAGTAAAAAAATATTCAATAAAATGAAAAAAATTGAAAGCAAAGCGAACGCGAATAATGAGGATCGAACCTGCGGCCACTGCTTTGCAAGCCGATACTCAGTTAACAAGGCTACATACGACCCGTCGTGAGAGAGAATTTAAAGCCAAATGTTTATTTATTACTTTAAACTTTATAATTCTGCAAATCCCTGCATGAAAGCCATGTGGATAAGAGAAGCAATATGTCTGCGCATGCTCAGAATCTCGGAGCAAAATAAGGATTTTGTTTTAAAATTTCTTTAATTTGGAAGTATTTTGAAATAAAATATTGAAATCTTTGTAAATTTTGGTCGAAATATTAGAACTTGAAAAGAAAAATTATGATTTTCACTAAACTTAAAGTAAAAAAATATTAAATAAAATGAAAAAAATTGAAAGCAAAACGAATGCGAATAACGCGGAGCGAACCTGCGGCCACTGTTTAGCAAGCCGATACTCAGTCCACTAGGCTACATACGACTCGTCGTGAGAGAGAATTTAAAGCCCAATGTTTATTTATTACTTTAAACTATAATTGTGCAAATCCCTGAATAAAAGCCATGTGGATACGAGCAAGAATATGTCTGCGCATGCTCCGAATCTCTAATCGAATTTAGGCTTTTATTTCTAAATTTTCTTTAATTTGCAAGTATTTTGAAATAAAATATTGAAATCTTTGTAAATTTTGGTCGAAATATTAGAACTTGAAAAGAAAAATTATGATTTTCACTAAACTTAAAGTAAAAAAATATTAAATAAAGTGAAAAAAATTGAAAGCAAAGCGAACGCGAATAACGAACCTGCGGCCACTGCTTTGCAAGCCGATACTCAGTCCACAAGGCTACATACGACCCGTCGTGAGAGAGAATTTAAAGCCAAATGTTTATTTATTACTTTAAACTTTATAATTGTGCAAATCCCTGCATGAAAGCCATGTGGATAAGAGAAGCAATATGTCTGCGCATGCTCAGAATCTCGGAGCAAAATAAGGATTTTGTTTCCAAAATTCCTTTAATTTGGAAGTATTTTGAAATAAAATATTGAAATCTTTGTAAATTTTGGTCGAAATATTAGTACTTGAAAAGAAAAATTATGATTTTCACTAAACTTAAAGTAAAAAAATATTAAATAAAATGAAAAAAAATTGAAAACAAAGCGAACAACGAGGATCGAACCTGCGGCCACTGCTTTGCAAGCCGATACTCAGTCCACAAGGCTACATACGACCCGTCGTGAGAGAGAATTTAAAGCCCAATGTTTATTTATTACTTTAAACTATAATTGTGCAAATCCCTGAATAAAAGCCATGTGGATACGAGCAAGAATATATCTGCGCATGCTCAGAATCTCGGAGCAAAATAAGGATTTTGTTTCTAAAATTTCTTTAATTTGGAAGTATTTTGAAATAAAATATTGAAATCTTTGTAAATTTTGGTCGAAATATTAGAACTTGAAAAGAAAAATTATGATTTTCACTAAACTTAAAGTAAAAAAATATTCAATAAAATGAAAAAAATTGAAAGCAAAGCGAACGCGAATAATGAGGATCGAACCTGCGGCCACTGCTTTGCAAGCCGATACTCAGTTAACAAGGCTACATACGACCCGTCGTGAGAGAGAATTTAAAGCCAAATGTTTATTTATTACTTTAAACTTTATAATTCTGCAAATCCCTGCATGAAAGCCATGTGGATAAGAGAAGCAATATGTCTGCGCATGCTCAGAATCTCGGAGCAAAATAAGGATTTTGTTTTAAAATTTCTTTAATTTGGAAGTATTTTGAAATAAAATATTGAAATCTTTGTAAATTTTGGTCGAAATATTAGAACTTGAAAAGAAAAATTATGATTTTCACTAAACTTAAAGTAAAAAAATATTAAATAAAATGAAAAAAATTGAAAGCAAAACGAATGCGAATAACGCGGAGCGAACCTGCGGCCACTGTTTAGCAAGCCGATACTCAGTCCACTAGGCTACATACGACTCGTCGTGAGAGAGAATTTAAAGCCCAATGTTTATTTATTACTTTAAACTATAATTGTGCAAATCCCTGAATAAAAGCCATGTGGATACGAGCAAGAATATGTCTGCGCATGCTCAGAATGTCTAATCGAATTTAGGCTTTTATTTCTAAAATTTCTTTAATTTGGAAGTATTTTGAAATAAAATATTGAAATCTTTGTAAATTTTGGTCGAAATATTAGAACTTGAAAAGAAAAATTATGATTTTCACTAAACTTAAAGTAAAAAAATATTCAATAAAATGAAAAAAATTGAAAGCAAAGCGAACGCGAATAACGAGGATCGAACCTGCGGCCACTGCTTTGCAAGCCGATACTTAGTCCACAAGGCTACATACGACCCGTCGTGAGAGAGAATTTAAAGCCAAATGTTTATTTATTACTTTAAACTTTATAATTGTGCAAATCCCTGCATGAAAGCCATGTGGATAAGAGAAGCAATATGTCTGCGCATGCTCAGAATCTCGGAGCAAAATAAGGATTTTGTTTTAAAATTTCTTTAATATGGAAGTATTTTGAAATAAAATATTGAAATCTTTGTAAATTTTGGTCGAAATATTAGAACTTGAAAAGAAAAATTATGATTTTCACTAAACTTAAAGTAAAAAAATATTAAATAAAATGAAAAAAATTGAAAGCAAAACGAATGCGAATAACGCGGAGCGAACCTGCGGC
Source organism: Argiope bruennichi (assembly GCF_947563725.1). Classification (NCBI taxonomy): domain Eukaryota; kingdom Metazoa; phylum Arthropoda; class Arachnida; order Araneae; family Araneidae; genus Argiope; species Argiope bruennichi. The sequence goes on along the minus strand of NC_079154.1, from coordinate 131,861,057 downwards.
CACTGTTTAGCAAGCCGATACTCAGTCCACTAGGCTACATACGACTCGTCGTGAGAGAGAATTTAAAGCCCAATGTTTATTTATTACTTTAAACTATAATTGTGCAAATCCCTGAATAAAAGCCATGTGGATACGAGCAAGAATATGTATGCGCATGCTCCGAATCTCTAATCGAATTTAGGCTTTTATTTCTAAATTTTCTTTAATTTGGAAGTATTTTGAAATAAAATATTGAAATCTTTGTAAATTTTGGTCGAAATATTAGAACTTGAAAAGTAAATTTATGATTTTCACTAAACTTAAAGTAAAAAAATATTAAATAAAATGAAAAAAATTGAAAACAAAGCGAACGCGAATAACGAGGATAGAACCTGCGGCCACTGCTTTGCAAGCCGATACTCAGTCCACAAGGCTACATACGACCCGTCGTGAGAGAGAATTTAAAGCCAAATGTTTATTTATTACTTTAAACTTTATAATTGTGCAAATCCCTGCATGAAAGCCATGTGGATAAGAGAAGCAATATGTCTGCGCATGCTCAGAATCTCGGAGCAAAATAAGGATTTTGTTTTAAAATTTCTTTAATATGGAAGTATTTTGAAATAAAATATTGAAATCTTTGTAAATTTTGGTCGAAATATTAGAACTTGAAAAGAAAAATTATGATTTTCACTAAACTTAAAGTAAAAAAATATTAAATAAAATGAAAAAAATTGAAAGCAAAGCGAACGCGAATAACGAGGATCGAACCTGCGGCCACTGCTTTGCAAGCCGATACTTAGTCCACAAGGCTACATACGACCCGTCGTGAGAGAGAATTTAAAGCCAAATGTTTATTTATTACTTTAAACTTTATAATTGTGCAAATCCCTGCATGAAAGCCATGTGGATAAGAGAAGCAATATGTCTGCGCATGCTCAGAATCTCGGAGCAAAATAAGGATTTTGTTTTAAAATTTCTTTAATATGGAAGTATTTTGAAATAAAATATTGAAATCTTTGTAAATTTTGGTCGAAATATTAGAACTTGAAAAGAAAAATTATGATTTTCACTAAACTTAAAGTAAAAAAATATTAAATAAAATGAAAAAAATTGAAAGCAAAACGAATGCGAATAACGCGGAGCGAACCTGCGGCCACTGTTTAGCAAGCCGATACTCAGTCCACTAGGCTACATACGACTCGTCGTGAGAGAGAATTTAAAGCCCAATGTTTATTTATTACTTTAAACTATAATTGTGCAAATCCCTGAATAAAAGCCATGTGGATACGAGCAAGAATATGTATGCGCATGCTCCGAATCTCTAATCGAATTTAGGCTTTTATTTCTAAATTTTCTTTAATTTGGAAGTATTTTGAAATAAAATATTGAAATCTTTGTAAATTTTGGTCGAAATATTAGAACTTGAAAAGTAAATTTATGATTTTCACTAAACTTAAAGTAAAAAAATATTAAATAAAATGAAAAAAATTGAAAACAAAGCGAACGCGAATAACGAGGATAGAACCTGCGGCCACTGCTTTGCAAGCCGATACTCAGTCCACAAGGCTACATACGACCCGTCGTGAGAGAGAATTTAAAGCCAAATGTTTATTTATTACTTTAAACTTTATAATTGTGCAAATCCCTGCATGAAAGCCATGTGGATACGAGAAGCAATATGTCTGCGCATGCTCAGAATCTCGGAGCAAAATAAGGATTTTGTTTCTAAAATTTCTTTAATTTGGAAGTATTTTGAAATAAAATATTGAAATCTTTGTAAATTTTGGTCGAAATATTAGAACTTGAAAAGAAAAATTATGATTTTCACTAAACTTAAAGTAAAAAAATATTCAATAAAATGAAAAAAATTGAAAGCAAAGCGAACGCGAATAACGAGGATCGAACCTGCGGCCACTGCTTTGCAAGCCGATACTTAGTCCACAAGGCTACATACGACCCGTCGTGAGAGAGAATTTAAAGCCAAATGTTTATTATTACTTTAAACTTTATAATTGTGCAAATCCCTGCATGAAAGCCATGTGGATAAGAGAAGCAATATGTCTGCGCATGCTCAGAATCTCGGAGCAAAATAAGGATTTTGTTTTAAAATTTCTTTAATATGGAAGTATTTTGAAATAAAATATTGAAATCTTTGTAAATTTTGGTCGAAATATTAGAACTTGAAAAGAAAAATTATGATTTTCACTAAACTTAAAGTAAAAAAATATTAAATAAAATGAAAAAAATTGAAAGCAAAACGAATGCGAATAACGCGGAGCGAACCTGCGGCCACTGTTTAGCAAGCCGATACTCAGTCCACTAGGCTACATACGACTCGTCGTGAGAGAGAATTTAAAGCCCAATGTTTATTTATTACTTTAAACTATAATTGTGCAAATCCCTGAATAAAAGCCATGTGGATACGAGCAAGAATATGTATGCGCATGCTCCGAATCTCTAATCGAATTTAGGCTTTTATTTCTAAATTTTCTTTAATTTGGAAGTATTTTGAAATAAAATATTGAAATCTTTGTAAATTTTGGTCGAAATATTAGAACTTGAAAAGTAAATTTATGATTTTCACTAAACTTAAAGTAAAAAAATATTAAATAAAATTAAAAAAATTGAAAACAAAGCGAACGCGAATAACGAGGATCGAACCTGCGGCCACTGCTTTGCAAGCCGATACTCAGTCCACAAGGCTACATACGACCCGTCGTGAGAGAGAATTTAAAGCCAAATGTTTATTTATTACTTTAAACTTTATAATTGTGCAAATCCCTGCTTGAAAGCCATGTGGATACGAGAAGCAATATGTCTGCGCATGCTCAGAATCTCGGAGCAAAATAAGGATTTTGTTTCTAAAATTTCTTTAATTTGGAAATATTTTGAAATAAAATATTGAAATCTTTGTAAATTTTGGTCGAAATATTAGAACTTGAAAAGAAAAATTATGATTTTCACTAAACTTAAAGTAAAAAAATATTCAATAAAATGAAAAAAATTGAAAGCAAAGCGAACGCGAATAACGAGGATCGAACCTGCGGTCACTGCTTTGCAAGCCGATACTCAGTTAACAAGGCTACATACGACCCGTCGTGAGAGAGAATTTAAAGCCAAATGTTTAATTATTACTTTAAACTTTATAATTGTGCAAATCCCTGCATGAAAGCCATGTGGATACGAGCAAGAATATGTCTGCGCATGCTCAGAATCTCGAATCGAATTTAGGCTTTTATTTCTAAAATTTCTTTAATTTGGAAGTATTTTTAAATAAAATTTTGAAATCTTTGTAAATTTTGGTCGAAATATTAGTACTTGAAAAGAAAAATTATGATTTTCACTAAACTTAAAGTAAAAAAATATTCAATAAAATGAAAAAAATTGAAAGCAAAGCGAACGCGAATAACGAGGATCGAACCTGCGGCCACTGCTTTGCAAGCCGATACTTAGTCCACAAGGCTACATACGACCCGTCGTGAGAGAGAATTTAAAGCCAAATGTTTATTTATTACTTTAAACTTTATAATTGTGCAAATCCCTGCATGAAAGCCATGTGGATAAGAGAAGCAATATGTCTGCGCATGCTCAGAATCTCGGAGCAAAATAAGGATTTTGTTTTAAAATTTCTTTAATATGGAAGTATTTTGAAATAAAATATTGAAATCTTTGTAAATTTTGGTCGAAATATTAGAACTTGAAAAGAAAAATTATGATTTTCACTAAACTTAAAGTAAAAAAATATTAAATAAAATGAAAAAAATTGAAAGCAAAACGAATGCGAATAACGCGGAGCGAACCTGCGGCCACTGTTTAGCAAGCCGATACTCAGTCCACTAGGCTACATACGACTCGTCGTGAGAGAGAATTTAAAGCCCAATGTTTATTTATTACTTTAAACTATAATTGTGCAAATCCCTGAATAAAAGCCATGTGGATACGAGCAAGAATATGTATGCGCATGCTCCGAATCTCTAATCGAATTTAGGCTTTTATTTCTAAATTTTCTTTAATTTGGAAGTATTTTGAAATAAAATATTGAAATCTTTGTAAATTTTGGTCGAAATATTAGAACTTGAAAAGTAAATTTATGATTTTCACTAAACTTAAAGTAAAAAAATATTAAATAAAATGAAAAAAATTGAAAACAAAGCGAACGCGAATAACGAGGATCGAACCTGCGGCCACTGCTTTGCAAGCCGATACTCAGTCCACAAGGCTACATATGACCCGTCGTGAGAGAGAATTTAAAGCCAAATGTTTATTTATTACTTTAAACTTTATAATTGTGCAAATCCCTGCATGAAAGCCATGTGGATACGAGAAGCAATATGTCTGCGCATGCTCTGAATCTCGGAGCAAAATAAGGATTTTGTTTCTAAAATTTCTTTAATTTGGAAGTATTTTGAAATAAAATATTGAAATCTTTGTAAATTTTGGTCGAAATATTAGAACTTGAAAAGAAAAATTATGATTTTCACTAAACTTAAAGTAAAAAAATATTCAATAAAATGAAAAAAATTGAAAGCAAAGCGAACGCGAATAACGAGGATCGAACCTGCGGCCACTGCTTTGCAAGCCGATACTTAGTCCACTAGGCTACATACGACCCGTCGTGAGAGAGAATTTAAAGCCAAATGTTTATTTATTACTTTAAACTTTATAATTGTGCAAATCCCTGCATGAAAGCCATGTGGATAAGAGAAGCAATATGTCTGCGCATGCTCAGAATCTCGGAGCAAAATAAGGATTTTGTTTTAAAATTTCTTTAATATGGAAGTATTTTGAAATAAAATATTGAAATCTTTGTAAATTTTGGTCGAAATATTAGAACTTGAAAAGAAAAATTATGATTTTCACTAAACTTAAAGTAAAAAAATATTAAATAAAATGAAAAAAATTGAAAGCAAAACGAATGCGAATAACGCGGAGCGAACCTGCGGCCACTGTTTAGCAAGCCGATACTCAGTCCACTAGGCTACATACGACTCGTCGTGAGAGAGAATTTAAAGCCCAATGTTTATTTATTACTTTAAACTATAATTGTGCAAATCCCTGAATAAAAGCCATGTGGATACGAGCAAGAATATGTATGCGCATGCTCCGAATCTCTAATCGAATTTAGGCTTTTATTTCTAAATTTTCTTTAATTTGGAAGTATTTTGAAATAAAATATTGAAATCTTTGTAAATTTTGGTCGAAATATTAGAACTTGAAAAGTAAATTTATGATTTTCACTAAACTTAAAGTAAAAAAATATTAAATAAAATTAAAAAAATTGAAAACAAAGCGAACGCGAATAACGAGGATCGAACCTGCGGCCACTGCTTTGCAAGCCGATACTCAGTCCACAAGGCTACATACGACCCGTCGTGAGAGAGAATTTAAAGCCAAATGTTTATTTATTACTTTAAACTTTATAATTGTGCAAATCCCTGCATGAAAGCCATGTGGATAAGAGAAGCAATATGTCTGCGCATGCTCAGAATCTCGGAGCAAAATAAGGATTTTGTTTTAAAATTTCTTTAATATGGAAGTATTTTGAAATAAAATATTGAAATCTTTGTAAATTTTGGTCGAAATATTAGAACTTGAAAAGAAAAATTATGATTTTCACTAAACTTAAAGTAAAAAAATATTAAATAAAATGAAAAAAATTGAAAGCAAAACGAATGCGAATAACGCGGAGCGAACCTGCGGCCACTGTTTAGCAAGCCGATACTCAGTCCACTAGGCTACATACGACTCGTCGTGAGAGAGAATTTAAAGCCCAATGTTTATTTATTACTTTAAACTATAATTGTGCAAATCCCTGAATAAAAGCCATGTGGATACGAGCAAGAATATGTATGCGCATGCTCCGAATCTCTAATCGAATTTAGGCTTTTATTTCTAAATTTTCTTTAATTTGGAAGTATTTTGAAATAAAATATTGAAATCTTTGTAAATTTTGGTCGAAATATTAGAACTTGAAAAGTAAATTTATGATTTTCACTAAACTTAAAGTAAAAAAATATTAAATAAAATGAAAAAAATTGAAAACAAAGCGAACGCGAATAACGAGGATAGAACCTGCGGCCACTGCTTTGCAAGCCGATACTCAGTCCACAAGGCTACATACGACCCGTCGTGAGAGAGAATTTAAAGCCAAATGTTTATTTATTACTTTAAACTTTATAATTGTGCAAATCCCTGCATGAAAGCCATGTGGATACGAGAAGCAATATGTCTGCGCATGCTCAGAATCTCGGAGCAAAATAAGGATTTTGTTTCTAAAATTTCTTTAATTTGGAAGTATTTTGAAATAAAATATTGAAATCTTTGTAAATTTTGGTCGAAATATTAGAACTTGAAAAGAAAAATTATGATTTTCACTAAACTTAAAGTAAAAAAATATTCAATAAAATGAAAAAAATTGAAAGCAAAGCGAACGCGAATAACGAGGATCGAACCTGCGGCCACTGCTTTGCAAGCCGATACTTAGTCCACAAGGCTACATACGACCCGTCGTGAGAGAGAATTTAAAGCCAAATGTTTATTATTACTTTAAACTTTATAATTGTGCAAATCCCTGCATGAAAGCCATGTGGATAAGAGAAGCAATATGTCTGCGCATGCTCAGAATCTCGGAGCAAAATAAGGATTTTGTTTTAAAATTTCTTTAATATGGAAGTATTTTGAAATAAAATATTGAAATCTTTGTAAATTTTGGTCGAAATATTAGAACTTGAAAAGAAAAATTATGATTTTCACTAAACTTAAAGTAAAAAAATATTAAATAAAATGAAAAAAATTGAAAGCAAAACGAATGCGAATAACGCGGAGCGAACCTGCGGCCACTGTTTAGCAAGCCGATACTCAGTCCACTAGGCTACATACGACTCGTCGTGAGAGAGAATTTAAAGCCCAATGTTTATTTATTACTTTAAACTATAATTGTGCAAATCCCTGAATAAAAGCCATGTGGATACGAGCAAGAATATGTATGCGCATGCTCCGAATCTCTAATCGAATTTAGGCTTTTATTTCTAAATTTTCTTTAATTTGGAAGTATTTTGAAATAAAATATTGAAATCTTTGTAAATTTTGGTCGAAATATTAGAACTTGAAAAGTAAATTTATGATTTTCACTAAACTTAAAGTAAAAAAATATTAAATAAAATTAAAAAAATTGAAAACAAAGCGAACGCGAATAACGAGGATCGAACCTGCGGCCACTGCTTTGCAAGCCGATACTCAGTCCACAAGGCTACATACGACCCGTCGTGAGAGAGAATTTAAAGCCAAATGTTTATTTATTACTTTAAACTTTATAATTGTGCAAATCCCTGCTTGAAAGCCATGTGGATACGAGAAGCAATATGTCTGCGCATGCTCAGAATCTCGGAGCAAAATAAGGATTTTGTTTCTAAAATTTCTTTAATTTGGAAATATTTTGAAATAAAATATTGAAATCTTTGTAAATTTTGGTCGAAATATTAGAACTTGAAAAGAAAAATTATGATTTTCACTAAACTTAAAGTAAAAAAATATTCAATAAAATGAAAAAAATTGAAAGCAAAGCGAACGCGAATAACGAGGATCGAACCTGCGGTCACTGCTTTGCAAGCCGATACTCAGTTAACAAGGCTACATACGACCCGTCGTGAGAGAGAATTTAAAGCCAAATGTTTAATTATTACTTTAAACTTTATAATTGTGCAAATCCCTGCATGAAAGCCATGTGGATACGAGCAAGAATATGTCTGCGCATGCTCAGAATCTCGAATCGAATTTAGGCTTTTATTTCTAAAATTTCTTTAATTTGGAAGTATTTTTAAATAAAATTTTGAAATCTTTGTAAATTTTGGTCGAAATATTAGTACTTGAAAAGAAAAATTATGATTTTCACTAAACTTAAAGTAAAAAAATATTCAATAAAATGAAAAAAATTGAAAGCAAAGCGAACGCGAATAACGAGGATCGAACCTGCGGCCACTGCTTTGCAAGCCGATACTTAGTCCACAAGGCTACATACGACCCGTCGTGAGAGAGAATTTAAAGCCAAATGTTTATTTATTACTTTAAACTTTATAATTGTGCAAATCCCTGCATGAAAGCCATGTGGATAAGAGAAGCAATATGTCTGCGCATGCTCAGAATCTCGGAGCAAAATAAGGATTTTGTTTTAAAATTTCTTTAATATGGAAGTATTTTGAAATAAAATATTGAAATCTTTGTAAATTTTGGTCGAAATATTAGAACTTGAAAAGAAAAATTATGATTTTCACTAAACTTAAAGTAAAAAAATATTAAATAAAATGAAAAAAATTGAAAGCAAAACGAATGCGAATAACGCGGAGCGAACCTGCGGCCACTGTTTAGCAAGCCGATACTCAGTCCACTAGGCTACATACGACTCGTCGTGAGAGAGAATTTAAAGCCCAATGTTTATTTATTACTTTAAACTATAATTGTGCAAATCCCTGAATAAAAGCCATGTGGATACGAGCAAGAATATGTATGCGCATGCTCCGAATCTCTAATCGAATTTAGGCTTTTATTTCTAAATTTTCTTTAATTTGGAAGTATTTTGAAATAAAATATTGAAATCTTTGTAAATTTTGGTCGAAATATTAGAACTTGAAAAGTAAATTTATGATTTTCACTAAACTTAAAGTAAAAAAATATTAAATAAAATGAAAAAAATTGAAAACAAAGCGAACGCGAATAACGAGGATCGAACCTGCGGCCACTGCTTTGCAAGCCGATACTCAGTCCACAAGGCTACATATGACCCGTCGTGAGAGAGAATTTAAAGCCAAATGTTTATTTATTACTTTAAACTTTATAATTGTGCAAATCCCTGCATGAAAGCCATGTGGATACGAGAAGCAATATGTCTGCGCATGCTCTGAATCTCGGAGCAAAATAAGGATTTTGTTTCTAAAATTTCTTTAATTTGGAAGTATTTTGAAATAAAATATTGAAATCTTTGTAAATTTTGGTCGAAATATTAGAACTTGAAAAGAAAAATTATGATTTTCACTAAACTTAAAGTAAAAAAATATTCAATAAAATGAAAAAAATTGAAAGCAAAGCGAACGCGAATAACGAGGATCGAACCTGCGGCCACTGCTTTGCAAGCCGATACTTAGTCCACTAGGCTACATACGACCCGTCGTGAGAGAGAATTTAAAGCCAAATGTTTATTTATTACTTTAAACTTTATAATTGTGCAAATCCCTGCATGAAAGCCATGTGGATAAGAGAAGCAATATGTCTGCGCATGCTCAGAATCTCGGAGCAAAATAAGGATTTTGTTTTAAAATTTCTTTAATATGGAAGTATTTTGAAATAAAATATTGAAATCTTTGTAAATTTTGGTCGAAATATTAGAACTTGAAAAGAAAAATTATGATTTTCACTAAACTTAAAGTAAAAAAATATTAAATAAAATGAAAAAAATTGAAAGCAAAACGAATGCGAATAACGCGGAGCGAACCTGCGGCCACTGTTTAGCAAGCCGATACTCAGTCCACTAGGCTACATACGACTCGTCGTGAGAGAGAATTTAAAGCCCAATGTTTATTTATTACTTTAAACTATAATTGTGCAAATCCCTGAATAAAAGCCATGTGGATACGAGCAAGAATATGTATGCGCATGCTCCGAATCTCTAATCGAATTTAGGCTTTTATTTCTAAATTTTCTTTAATTTGGAAGTATTTTGAAATAAAATATTGAAATCTTTGTAAATTTTGGTCGAAATATTAGAACTTGAAAAGTAAATTTATGATTTTCACTAAACTTAAAGTAAAAAAATATTAAATAAAATTAAAAAAATTGAAAACAAAGCGAACGCGAATAACGAGGATCGAACCTGCGGCCACTGCTTTGCAAGCCGATACTCAGTCCACAAGGCTACATACGACCCGTCGTGAGAGAGAATTTAAAGCCAAATGTTTATTTATTACTTTAAACTTTATAATTGTGCAAATCCCTGCATGAAAGCCATGTGGATACGAGAAGCAATATGTCTGCGCATGCTCAGAATCTCGGAGCAAAATAAGGATTTTGTTTCTAAAATTTCTTTAATTTGGAAGTATTTTGAAATAAAATATTGAAATCTTTGTAAATTTTGGTCGAAATATTAGAACTTGAAAAGAAAAATTATGATTTTCACTAAACTTAAAGTAAAAAAATATTCAATAAAATGAAAAAAATTGAAAGCAAAGCGAACGCGAATAACGAGGATCGAACCTGCGGTCACTGCTTTGCAAGCCGATACTCAGTTAACAAGGCTACATACGACCCGTCGTGAGAGAGAATTTAAAGCCAAATGTTTAATTATTACTTTAAACTTTATAATTGTGCAAATCCCTGCATGAAAGCCATGTGGATACGAGCAAGAATATGTCTGCGCATGCTCCGAATCTCTAATCGAATTTAGGCTTTTATTTCTAAATTTTCTTTAATTTGGAAGTATTTTGAAATAAAATATTGAAATCTTTGTAAATTTTGGTCGAAATATTAGAACTTGAAAAGTAAATTTATGATTTTCACTAAACTTAAAGTAAAAAAATATTAAATAAAATTAAAAAAATTGAAAACAAAGCGAACGCGAATAACGAGGATCGAACCTGCGGCCACTGCTTTGCAAGCCGATACTCAGTCCACAAGGCTACATACGACCCATCGTGAGAGAGAATTTAAAGCCAAATGTTTATTTATTACTTTAAACTTTATAATTGTGCAAATCCCTGCATGAAAGCCATGTGGATACGAGAAGCAATATGTCTGCGCATGCTCAGAATCTCGGAGCAAAATAAGGATTTTGTTTCTAAAATTTCTTTAATTTGGAAGTATTTTGAAATAAAATATTGAAATCTTTGTAAATTTTGGTCGAAATATTAGAACTTGAAAAGAAAAATTATGATTTTCACTAAACTTAAAGTAAAAAAATATTCAATAAAATGAAAAAAATTGAAAGCAAAGCGAACGCGAATAACGAGGATCGAACCTGCGGTCACTGCTTTGCAAGCCGATACTCAGTTAACAAGGCTACATACGACCCGTCGTGAGAGAGAATTTAAAGCCAAATGTTTAATTATTACTTTAAACTTTATAATTGTGCAAATCCCTGCATGAAAGCCATGTGGATACGAGCAAGAATATGTCTGCGCATGCTCAGAATCTCGAATCGAATTTAGGCTTTTATTTCTAAAATTTCTTTAATTTGGAAGTATTTTTAAATAAAATTTTGAAATCTTTGTAAATTTTGGTCGAAATATTAGTACTTGAAAAGAAAAATTATGATTTTCACTAAACTTAAAGTAAAAAAATATTAAATAAAATGAAAAAAATTGAAAACAAAGCGAACGCGAATAACGAGGATCGAACCTGCGGCCACTGCTTTGCAAGCCGATACTCAGTCCACAAGGCTACATACGACCCGTCGTGAGAGAGAATTTAAAGCCAAATGTTTATTTATTACTTTAAACTTTATAATTGTGCAAATCCCTGCATGAAAGCCATGTGGATAAGAGAAGCAATATGTCTGCGCATGCTCAGAATCTCGGAGCAAAATAAGGATTTTGTTTTAAAATTTCTTTAATATGGAAGTATTTTGAAATAAAATATTGAAATCTTTGTAAATTTTGGTCGAAATATTAGAACTTGAAAAGAAAAATTATGATTTTCACTAAACTTAAAGTAAAAAAATATTAAATAAAATGAAAAAAATTGAAAGCAAAACGAATGCGAATAACGCGGAGCGAACCTGCGGCCACTGTTTAGCAAGCCGATACTCAGTCCACTAGGCTACATACGACTCGTCGTGAGAGAGAATTTAAAGCCCAATGTTTATTTATTACTTTAAACTATAATTGTGCAAATCCCTGAATAAAAGCCATGTGGATACGAGCCAGAATATGTATGCGCATGCTCCGAATCTCTAATCGAATTTAGGCTTTTATTTCTAAATTTTCTTTAATTTGGAAGTATTTTGAAATAAAATATTGAAATCTTTGTAAATTTTGGTCGAAATATTAGAACTTGAAAAGTAAATTTATGATTTTCACTAAACTTAAAGTAAAAAAATATTAAATAAAATTAAAAAAATTGAAAACAAAGCGAACGCGAATAACGAGGATCGAACCTGCGGCCACTGCTTTGCAAGCCGATACTCAGTCCACAAGGCTACATACGACCCGTCGTGAGAGAGAATTTAAAGCCAAATGTTTATTTATTACTTTAAACTTTATAATTGTGCAAATCCCTGCATGAAAGCCATGTGGATACGAGAAGCAATATGTCTGCGCATGCTCAGAATCTCGGAGCAAAATAAGGATTTTGTTTCTAAAATTTCTTTAATTTGGAAGTATTTTGAAATAAAATATTGAAATCTTTGTAAATTTTGGTCGAAATATTAGAACTTGAAAAGAAAAATTATGATTTTCACTAAACTTAAAGTAAAAAAATATTCAATAAAATGAAAAAAATTGAAAGCAAAGCGAACGCGAATAACGAGGATCGAACCTGCGGTCACTGCTTTGCAAGCCGATACTCAGTTAACAAGGCTACATACGACCCGTCGTGAGAGAGAATTTAAAGCCAAATGTTTAATTATTACTTTAAACTTTATAATTGTGCAAATCCCTGCATGAAAGCCATGTGGATACGAGCAAGAATATGTCTGCGCATGCTCAGAATCTCGAATCGAATTTAGGCTTTTATTTCTAAAATTTCTTTAATTTGGAAGTATTTTTAAATAAAATTTTGAAATCTTTGTAAATTTTGGTCGAAATATTAGTACTTGAAAAGAAAAATTATGATTTTCACTAAACTTAAAGTAAAAAAATATTAAATAAAATGAAAAAAATTGAAAACAAAGCGAACGCGAATAACGAGGATCGAACCTGCGGCCACTGCTTTGCAAGCCGATACTCAGTCCACAAGGCTACATACGACCCGTCGTGAGAGAGAATTTAAAGCCAAATGTTTATTTATTACTTTAAACTTTATAATTGTGCAAATCCCTGCATGAAAGCCATGTGGATAAGAGAAGCAATATGTCTGCGCATGCTCAGAATCTCGGAGCAAAATAAGGATTTTGTTTTAAAATTTCTTTAATATGGAAGTATTTTGAAATAAAATATTGAAATCTTTGTAAATTTTGGTCGAAATATTAGAACTTGAAAAGAAAAATTATGATTTTCACTAAACTTAAAGTAAAAAAATATTAAATAAAATGAAAAAAATTGAAAGCAAAACGAATGCGAATAACGCGGATCGAACCTGCGGCCACTGTTTAGCAAGCCGTTACTCAGTCCACTAGGCTACATACGACTAATCGTGAGAGAGAATTTAAAGCCCAATGTTTATTTATTACTTTAAACTATAATTGTGCAAATCCCTGAATAAACGCCATGTGGATACGAGCAAGAATATGTCTGCGCATGCTCAGAATCTCTAATCGAATTTAGGCTTTTATTTCTAAATTTTCTTTAATTTGGAAGTATTTTGAAATAAAATATTGAAATCCTTGTAAATTTTGGTCGAAATATTAGAATTTGAAAAGAAAAATTATGATTTTCACTAAACTTAAAGTAAAAAAATATTAAATAAAATGAAAAAAATTGAAAGCAAAGCGAACGGGAATAACGATTATCGAACCTGCGGCCACTGCTTTGCAAGCCGATACTCAGTCCACAAGGCTACATACGACCCGTCGTGAGAGAGAATTTAAAGCCAAATGTTTATTTATTACTTTAAACTTTATAATTGTGCAAATCCCTGCATGAAAGCCACGTGGATAAGAGAAGCAATATGTCTGCGCATGCTCAGAATCTCGGAGCAAAATAAGAATTTTGTTTTAAAATTTCTTTAATTTGGAAGTATTTTGAAATAAAATATTGAAATCTTTGTAAATTTTGGTCGAAATATTAGAACTTGAAAAGAAAAATTATGATTTTCACTAAACTTAAAGTAAAAAAATATTAAATAAAATGAAAAAAATTGAAAGCAAAGCGAACGCGAATAACGATTATCGAACCTGCGGCCACTGCTTTGCAAGCCGATACTTAGTCCACAAGGCTACATACGACCCGTCGTGAGAGAGAATTTAAAGCCAAATGTTTATTTATTACTTTAAACTTTATAATTGTGCAAATCCCTGCATGAAAGCCATGTGGATAAGAGAAGCAATATGTCTGCGCATGCTCAGAATCTTGGAGCAAAATAAGGATTTTGTTTTAAAATTTCTTTAATATGGAAGTATTTTGAAATAAAATATTGAAATCTTTGTAAATTTTGGTCGAAATATTAGAACTTGAAAAGAAAAATTATGATTTTCACTAAACTTAAAGTAAAAAAATATTAAATAAAATGAAAAAAATTGAAAGCAAAACGAAAGCGAATAACGCGGATCGAACCTGCGGCCACTGTTTAGCAAGCCGTTACTCAGTCCACTAGGCTACATACGACTAGTCGTGAGAGATAATTTAAAGCCCAATGTTTATTTATTACTTTAAACTATAATTGTGCAAATCCCTGAATAAAAGCCATGTGGATACGAGCAAGAATATGTCTGCGCATGCTCAGAATCTCTAATCGAATTTAGGCTTTTATTTCTAAAATTTCTTTAATTTGGAAGTATTTTGAAATAAAATATTGAAATCTTTGTAAATTTTGGTCGAAATATTAGAACTTGAAAAGAAAAATTATGATTTTCACTAAACTTAAAGTAAAAAAATATTCAATAAAATGAAAAAAATTGAAAGCAAAGCGAACGCGAATAACGAGGATCGAACCTGCGGCCACTGCTTTGCAAGCCGATACTCAGTTAACAAGGCTACATACGACCCGTCGTGAGAGAGAATTTAAAGCCAAATGCTTAATTATTACTTTAAACTTTATAATTGTGCAAATCCCTGCATGAAAGCCATGTGGATACGAGAAGCAATATGTCTGCGCATGCTCAGAATCTCGGAGCAAAATAAGGATTTTGTTTTGAAATTTCTTTAATTTGGAAGTATTTTGAAATTAAATATTGAAATCTTTGTAAATTTTGGTCGAAATATTAGAACTTGAAAAGAAAAATTATGATTTTCACTAAACTTAAAGTAAAAAAATATTAAATAAAATGAAAAAAATTGAAAGCAAAGCGAACGCGAATAACGATTATCGAACCTGCGGCCACTGCTTTGCAAGCCGATACTTAGTCCACAAGGCTACATACGACCCGTCGTGAGAGAGAATTTAAAGCCAAATGTTTATTTATTACTTTAAACTTTATAATTGTGCAAATCCCTGCATGAAAGCCATGTGGATAAGAGAAGCAATATGTCTGCGCATGCTCAGAATCTTGGAGCAAAATAAGGATTTTGTTTTAAAATTTCTTTAATATGGAAGTATTTTGAAATAAAATATTGAAATCTTTGTAAATTTTGGTCGAAATATTAGAACTTGAAAAGAAAAATTATGATTTTCACTAAACTTAAAGTAAAAAAATATTAAATAAAATGAAAAAAATTGAAAGCAAAACGAAAGCGAATAACGCGGATCGAACCTGCGGCCACTGTTTAGCAAGCCGTTACTCAGTCCACTAGGCTACATACGACTAGTCGTGAGAGATAATTTAAAGCCCAATGTTTATTTATTACTTTAAACTATAATTGTGCAAATCCCTGAATAAAAGCCATGTGGATACGAGCAAGAATATGTCTGCGCATGCTCAGAATCTCTAATCGAATTTAGGCTTTTATTTCTAAAATTTCTTTAATTTGGAAGTATTTTGAAATAAAATATTGAAATCTTTGTAAATTTTGGTCGAAATATTAGAACTTGAAAAGAAAAATTATGATTTTCACTAAACTTAAAGTAAAAAAATATTCAATAAAATGAAAAAAATTGAAAGCAAAGCGAACGCGAATAACGAGGATCGAACCTGCGGCCACTGCTTTGCAAGCCGATACTCAGTTAACAAGGCTACATACGACCCGTCGTGAGAGAGAATTTAAAGCCAAATGCTTAATTATTACTTTAAACTTTATAATTGTGCAAATCCCTGCATGAAAGCCATGTGGATACGAGAAGCAATATGTCTGCGCATGCTCAGAATCTCGGAGCAAAATAAGGATTTTGTTTTGAAATTTCTTTAATTTGGAATTATTTTGAAATTAAATATTGAAATCTTTGTAAATTTTGGTCGAAATATTAGAACTTGAAAAGAAAAATTATGATTTTCACTAAACGTAAAGTAAAAAAATATTAAATAAAATGAAAAAAATTGAAAGCAAAGCGAACGCGAATAACGATTATCGAACCTGCGGACACTGCTTTGCAAGCCGATACTCAGTCCACAAGGCTACATACGACCCGTCGTGAGAAAGAATTTAAAGCCAAATGTTTATTTATTACTTTAAACTTTATAATTGTGCAAATCCCTGCATGAAAGCCATGTGGATACGAGAAGCAATATGTCTGCGCATGCTCAGAATCCCGGAGCAAAATAAGGATTTTGTTTTAAAATTTCTTTAATTTGGAAGTATTTTGAAATAAAATATTGAAATCTTTGTAAATTTTGGTCGAAATATTAGAACTTGAAAAGAAAAATTATGATTTTCACTAAACTTAAAGTAAAAAAATATTAAATAAAATGAAAAAAATTGAAAGCAAAACGAATGCGAATAACGCGGAGCGAACCTGCGGCCACTGTTTAGCAAGCCGATACTCAGTCCACTAGGCTACATACGACTCATCGTGAGAGAGAATTTAAAGCCCAATGTTTATTTTGTACTTTAAACTATAATTGTGCAAATCCCTGAATAAAAGCCATGTGGATACGAGCAAGAATATGTCTGCGCATGCTCAGAATCTCTAATCGAATTTAGGCTTTTATTTCTAAATTTTCTTTAATTTGGAAGTATTTTGAAATAAAATATTGAAATCTTTGTAAATTTTGGTCGAAATATTAGAACTTGAAAAGTAAATTTATGATTTTCACTAAACTTAAAGTAAAAAAATATTAAATAAAATGAAAAAAATTGAAAGCAAAGCGAACGCGAATAACGATTATCGAACCTGCGGCCACTGCTTTGCAAGCCGATACTCAGTCCACAAGGCTACATACGACCCGTCGTGAGAGAGAATTTAAAGCCAAATGTTTATTTATTACTTTAAACTTTATAATTGTGCAAATCCCTGCATGAAAGCCATGTGGATAAGAGAAGCAATATGTCTGCGCATGCTCAGAAACTCGGAGCAAAATAAGGATTTTGTTTTAAAATTTCTTTAATTTGGAAGTATTTTGAAATAAAATATTGAAATCTTTGTAAATTTTGGTCGAAATATTAGAACTTGAAAAGAAAAATTATGATTTTCACTAAACTTAAAGTAAAAAAATATTAAATAAAATGAAAAAAATTGAAAGTAAAACGAATGCGAATAACGCGGATCGAACCTGCGGCCACTGTTTAGCAAGCCGATACTCAGTCCACTAGGCTACATACGGCTCGTCGTGAGAGAGAATTTAAAGCCCAATGTTTATTTATTACTTTAAACTATAATTGTGCAAATCCCTGAATAAAAGCCATGTGGATACGAGCAAGAATATGTCTGCGCATGCTCAGAATCTCGAATCGAATTTAGGCTTTTATTTCTAAAATTTCTTTAATTTGGAAGTATTTTTAAATAAAATATTGAAATCTTTGTAAATTTTGGTCGAAATATTAGTACTTGAAAAGAAAAATTATGATTTTCACTAAACTTAAAGTAAAAAAATATTAAATAAAATGAAAAAAATTGAAAGTAAAACGAATGCGAATAACGCGGATCGAACCTGCGGCCACTGTTTAGCAAGCCGATACTCAGTCCACTAGGCTACATACGGCTCGTCGTGAGAGAGAATTTAAAGCCCAATGTTTATTTATTACTTTAAACTATAATTGTGCAAATCCCTGAATAAAAGCCATGTGGATACGAGAAGAAATATGTCTGCGCATGCTCAGAATCTCGGAGCAAAATAAGGATTTTGTTTCTAAAATTTCTTTAATTTGGAAGTATTTTTAAATGAACTATTAAAATCTTTGTAAATTTTGGTCAAAAAAATTAGTACTTGAAAAGAAAAATTATGATTTTCACTAAACTTAAAGTAAAGAAATATTAAATAAAATGAAAAAAATTGAAAGGAAAACGAATGCGTATAACACGGATCGAACCTGCGGCCACTGTTTAGCAAGAAGATAATCAGTCCACAAGTCTGCAGACGACCCGTCGTGAGAGAGAATTTAAAGCCAAATGTTTATTTATTAGTTTAAACTCTATAATTGTGCAAATCCCTGCTTCAAAGCCATGTGTATCCTAGAAGGAAAACGTCTGCGCATGCCCAGAATCTCGGAGCAAAATAATGCTTTTATTTCTAAAATTTCTTTAATTTGGAAGTATTTTTAAATGAACTATTGAAATCTTTGTAAATTTTGGTCAAAAAAATTAGTACTTGAAAAGAAAAATTATGATTTTCACTAAACTTAAAGTAAAAAAATAATAAATAAAATGAAAAAAATTGAAAGGAAAACGAATGCGAATAACACGGATCGAACCTGCGGCCACTGTTTAGCAAGCCGATACTCAGTCCACAAGGCTACATACGACCCGTCACGAGAGAGAATTTAAAGCCAAATGTTTATTTATTACTTTAAACTTTATAATTGTGCAAATCCCTGCATGAAAGCCATGTGGATACGAGAAGCAATATGTCTGCGCATGCTCAGAATCACGGAGCAAAATAAGGATTTTGTTTCTAAATTTTCTTTAATTTGGAAGTATTTTGAAATAAAATATTGAAATCTTTGTAAATTTTGGTCGAAATATTAGTACTTGAAAAGAAAAATTATGATTTTCACTAAACTTAAAGTAAAAAAATATTAAATAAAATGAAAAAAATTGAAAGCAAAGCGAACGCGAATAACGAGGATCGAACCTGCGGCCACTGCTTTGCAAGCCGAAACTCAGTCCACTAGGCTACATACGACTCGTAGTGGGAGAGAATTTAAAGCCCAATGTTTATTTATTACTTTAAACTATAATTGTGCAAATCCCTGAATAAAAGCCATGTGGATACGAGCAAGAATATGTCTGCGCATGCTCAGAATCTCGAATCGAATTTAGGCTTTTATTTCTAAAATTTCTTTAATTTGGAAGTATTTTTAAATAAAATATTGAAATCTTTGTAAATTTTGGTCGAAATATTAGAACTTGAAAAGAAAAATTATGATTTTCACTAAACTTAAAGTAAAAAAATATTAAATAAAATGAAAAAAATTGAAAGCAAAGCGAATGCGAATAACGATTATCGAACCTGCGGCCACTGCTTTGCAAGCCGATACTCAGTCCACAAGGCTACATACGACCCGTCGTGAGAGAGAATTTAAAGCCAAATGTTTATTTATTACTTTAAACTTTATAATTGTGCAAATCCCTGCATGAAAGCCATGTGGATAAGAGAAGCAATATGTCTGCGCATGCTCAGAAACTCGGAGCAAAATAAGGATTTTGTTTTAAAATTTCTTTAATTTGGAAGTATTTTGAAATAAAATATTGAAATCTTTGTAAATTTTGGTCGAAATATTAGAACTTGAAAAGAAAAATTATGATTTTCACTAAACTTAAAGTAAAAAAATATTAAATAAAATGAAAAAAATTGAAAGTAAAACGAATGCGAATAACGCGGATCGAACCTGCGGCCACTGTTTAGCAAGCCGATACTCAGTCCACTAGGCTACATACGGCTCGTCGTGAGAGAGAATTTAAAGCCCAATGTTTATTTATTACTTTAAACTATAATTGTGCAAATCCCTGAATAAAAGCCATGTGGATACGAGCAAGAATATGTCTGCGCATGCTCAGAATCTCGAATCGAATTTAGGCTTTTATTTCTAAAATTTCTTTAATTTGGAAGTATTTTTAAATAAAATATTGAAATCTTTGTAAATTTTGGTCGAAATATTAGTACTTGAAAAGAAAAATTATGATTTTCACTAAACTTAAAGTAAAAAAATATTAAATAAAATGAAAAAAATTGAAAGTAAAACGAATGCGAATAACGCGGATCGAACCTGCGGCCACTGTTTAGCAAGCCGATACTCAGTCCACTAGGCTACATACGGCTCGTCGTGAGAGAGAATTTAAAGCCCAATGTTTATTTATTACTTTAAACTATAATTGTGCAAATCCCTGAATAAAAGCCATGTGGATACGAGAAGAAATATGTCTGCGCATGCTCAGAATCTCGGAGCAAAATAAGGATTTTGTTTCTAAAATTTCTTTAATTTGGAAGTATTTTTAAATGAACTATTAAAATCTTTGTAAATTTTGGTCAAAAAAATTAGTACTTGAAAAGAAAAATTATGATTTTCACTAAACTTAAAGTAAAGAAATATTAAATAAAATGAAAAAAATTGAAAGGAAAACGAATGCGTATAACACGGATCGAACCTGCGGCCACTGTTTAGCAAGAAGATAATCAGTCCACAAGTCTGCAGACGACCCGTCGTGAGAGAGAATTTAAAGCCAAATGTTTATTTATTAGTTTAAACTCTATAATTGTGCAAATCCCTGCTTCAAAGCCATGTGTATCCTAGAAGGAAAACGTCTGCGCATGCCCAGAATCTCGGAGCAAAATAATGCTTTTATTTCTAAAATTTCTTTAATTTGGAAGTATTTTTAAATGAACTATTGAAATCTTTGTAAATTTTGGTCAAAAAAATTAGTACTTGAAAAGAAAAATTATGATTTTCACTAAACTTAAAGTAAAAAAATAATAAATAAAATGAAAAAAATTGAAAGGAAAACGAATGCGAATAACACGGATCGAACCTGCGGCCACTGTTTAGCAAGCCGATACTCAGTCCACAAGGCTACATACGACCCGTCACGAGAGAGAATTTAAAGCCAAATGTTTATTTATTACTTTAAACTTTATAATTGTGCAAATCCCTGCATGAAAGCCATGTGGATACGAGAAGCAATATGTCTGCGCATGCTCAGAATCACGGAGCAAAATAAGGATTTTGTTTCTAAATTTTCTTTAATTTGGAAGTATTTTGAAATAAAATATTGAAATCTTTGTAAATTTTGGTCGAAATATTAGTACTTGAAAAGAAAAATTATGATTTTCACTAAACTTAAAGTAAAAAAATATTAAATAAAATGAAAAAAATTGAAAGCAAAGCGAACGCGAATAACGAGGATCGAACCTGCGGCCACTGCTTTGCAAGCCGAAACTCAGTCCACTAGGCTACATACGACTCGTAGTGGGAGAGAATTTAAAGCCCAATGTTTATTTATTACTTTAAACTATAATTGTGCAAATCCCTGAATAAAAGCCATGTGGATACGAGCAAGAATATGTCTGCGCATGCTCAGAATCTCGAATCGAATTTAGGCTTTTATTTCTAAAATTTCTTTAATTTGGAAGTATTTTTAAATAAAATATTGAAATCTTTGTAAATTTTGGTCGAAATATTAGAACTTGAAAAGAAAAATTATGATTTTCACTAAACTTAAAGTAAAAAAATATTAAATAAAATGAAAAAAATTGAAAGCAAAGCGAATGCGAATAACGATTATCGAACCTGCGGCCACTGCTTTGCAAGCCGATACTCAGTCCACAAGGCTACATACGACCCGTCGTGAGAGAGAATTTAAAGCCAAATGTTTATTTATTACTTTAAACTTCATAATTGTGCAAATCCCTGCATGAAAGCCATGTGGATAAGAGAAGCAATATGTCTGCGCATGCTCAGAATCTCGGAGCAAAATAAGGATTTTGTTTTAAAATTTCTTTAATTTGGAAGTATTTTGAAATAAAATATTGAAATCTTTGTAAATTTTGGTCGAAATATTAGAACTTGAAAAGAAAAATTATGATTTTCACTAAACTTAAAGTAAAAAAATATTAAATAAAATGAAAAAAATTGAAAGCAAAACGAATGCGAATAACGCGGAGCGAACCTGCGGCCACTGTTTAGCAAGCCGATACTCAGTCCACTAGGCTACATACGACTCGTCGTGAGAGAGAATTTAAAGCCAAATGTTTATTTATTACTTTAAACTATAATTGTGCAAATCCCTGAATAAAAGCCATGTGGATACGAGCAAGAATATGTCTGCGCATGCTCCGAATCTCTAATCGAATTTAGGCTTTTATTTCTAAATTTTCTTTAATTTGGAAGTATTTTGAAATAAAATATTGAAATCTTTGTAAATTTTGGTCGAAATATTAGAACTTGAAAAGAAAAATTATGATTGTCACTAAACTTAAAGTAAAAAAATATTAAATAAAATGAAAAAAATTGAAAGCAAAGCGAACGCGAATAACGATTATCGAACCTGCGGCCACTGCTTTGCAAGCCGATACTCAGTCCACAAGGCTACATACGACCCGTCGTGAGAGAGAATTTAAAGCCAAATGTTTATTCATTACTTTAAACTTTATAATTGTGCAAATCCCTGCATGAAAGCCATGTGGATAAGAGAAGCAATATGTCTGCG
Organism: Argiope bruennichi; assembly: GCF_947563725.1. Lineage (NCBI taxonomy): Eukaryota > Metazoa > Arthropoda > Arachnida > Araneae > Araneidae > Argiope > Argiope bruennichi. Next base: position 131,838,542 of record NC_079154.1, on the reverse strand, counting down.
CATGCTCAGAATCTCGGAACAAAATAAGGATTTTGTTTTAAAATTTCTTTAATTTGGAAGTATTTTGAAATAAAATATTGAAATCTTTGTAAATTTTGGTCGAAATATTAGAACTTGAAAGAAAAATTATGATTTTCACTAAACTTAAAGTAAAAAAATATTAAATAAAATGAAAAAAATTGAAAGTAAAACGAATGCGAATAACGCGGATCGAACCTGCGGCCACTGTTTAGCAAGCCGATACTCAGTCCACTAGGCTACATACGGCTCGTCGTGAGAGAGAATTTAAAGCCCAATGTTTATTTATTACTTTAAACTATAATTGTGCAAATCCCTGAATAAAAGCCATGTGGATACGAGCAAGAATATGTCTGCGCATGCTCAGAATCTCTAATCGAATTTAGGCTTTTATTTCTAAAATTTCTTTAATTTGGAAGTATTTTTAAATAAAATATTGAAATCTTTGTAAATTTTGGTCGAAATATTAGTACTTGAAAAGAAAAATTATGATTTTCACTAAACTGAAAGTAAAAAAATATTAAATAAAATGAAAAAAATTGAAAGCAAAACGAACACGAATAACGGGGATCGAACCTGCGGCCACTGTTTAGCAATAAGATACTCAGTCCACAAGGTTACATACGACACGTCGTGAGAGAGAATTTAAAGCCAAATGTATATTTATTACTTTAAACTTTATAATTGTGCAAATCCCTGCATGAAAGCCATGTGGATACGAGAAGCAATATGTCTGCGCATGCTCAGAATCTCGGAGCAAAATAAGGATTTTGTTTCTAAAATTTCTTTAATTTGGAAGTATTTTGAAATAAAATATTGAAATCTTTGCAAGTTTTGGTCGAAATATTAGAACTTGAAAAGAAAAATTATGATTTTCACTAAACTTAAAGTAAAAAAATATTAAATAAAATGAAAAAAATTGAAAGCAAAACAAAAGCGAACAACTTGGATCGAACCTGCGGCCAATGCTTAGAAGGCCGTTACTCGGTCCACAAGGTTACATACGACCCGTCGTGAGAGAGAATTTAAAGCCAAATGTTTATTTATTACTTTAAACTTTATAATTGTGCAAATCCCTGCATGAAAGCCATGTGGATAAGAGAAGCAATATGTCTGCGCATGCTCAGAATCTCGGAGCAAAATAAGGATTTTGTTTTAAAATTTCTTTAATTTGGAAGTATTTTGAAATAAAATATTGAAATCTTTGTAAATTTTGGTCGAAATATTAGAACTTGAAAAGAAAAATTATGATTTTCACTAAACTTAAAGTAAAAAAATATTAAATAAAATGAAAAAAATTGAAAGCAAAACGAAAGCGAATAACGCGGAGCGAACCTGCGGCCACTGTTTAGCAAGCCGATACTCAGTCCACTAGGCTACATACGACTCGTCGTGAGAGAGAATTTAAAGCCCAATGTTTATTTATTACTTTAAACTATAATTGTGCAAATCCCTGAATAAAAGCCATGTGGATACGAGCAAGAATATGTCTGCGCATGCTCCGAATCTCTAATCGAATTCAGGCTTTTATTTCTAAATTTTCTTTAATTTGGAAGTATTTTGAAATAAAATATTGAAATCTTTGTAAATTTTGGTCGAAATATTAGAACTTGAAAAGAAAAATTATGATTTTCACTAAACTTAAAGTAAAAAAATATTAAATAAAATGAAAAAAATTGAAAGCAAAGCGAACGCGAATAACGATTATCGAACCTGCGGCCACTGCTTTGCAAGCCGATACTCAGTCCACAAGGCTACATACGACCCGTCGTGAGAGAGAATTTAAAGCCAAATGTTTATTTATTACTTTAAACTTTATAATTGTGCAAATCCCTGCATGAAAGCCATGTGGATAAGAGAAGCAATATGTCTGCGCATGCTCAGAATCTCGGAGCAAAATAAGGATTTTGTTTTGAAATTTCTTTAATTTGGAAGAATTTTAAAATAAAATATTGAAATCTTTGTAAATTTTGGTCGAAATATTAGAACTTGAAAAGAAAAATTATGATTTTCACTAAACTTAAAGTAAAAAAATATTAAATAAAATGAAAAAAATTGAAAGCAAAACGAATGCGAATAACGCGGAGCGAACCTGCGGCCACTGTTTAGCAAGCCGATACTCAGTCCACTAGGCTACATACGACTCGTCGTGAGAGAGAATTTAAAGCCCAATGTTTATTTATTACTTTAAACTATAATTGTGCAAATCCCTGAATAAAAGCCATGTGGATACGAGCAAGAATATGTATGCGCATGCTCCGAATCTCTAATCGAATTTAGGCTTTTATTTCTAAATTTTCTTTAATTTGGAAGTATTTTGAAATAAAATATTGAAATCTTTGTAAATTTTGGTTCAAATATTAGAACTTGAAAAGTAAATTTATGATTTTCACTAAACTTAAAGTAAAAAAATATTAAATAAAATGAAAAAAATTGAAAACAAAGCGAACGCGAATAACGAGGATCGAACCTGCGGCCACTGCTTTGCAAGCCGATACTCAGTCCACAAGGCTACATACGACCCGTCGTGAGAGAGAATTTAAAGCCAAATGTTTATTTATTACTTTAAACTTTATAATTGTGCAAATCCCTGCATGAAAGCCATGTGGATACGAGAAGCAATATGTCTGCGCATGCTCAGAATCTCGGAGCAAAATAAGGATTTTGTTTCTAAAATTTCTTTAATTTGGAAGTATTTTGAAATAAAATATTGAAATCTTTGTAAATTTTGGTCGAAATATTAGAACTTGAAAAGAAAAATTATGATTTTCACTAAACTTAAAGTAAAAAAATATTCAATAAAATGAAAAAAATTGAAAGCAAAGCGAACGCGAATAACGAGGATCGAACCTGCGGCCACTGCTTTGCAAACCGATACTTAGTCCACAAGGCTACATACGACCCGTCGTGAGAGAGAATTTAAAGCCAAATGTTTATTTATTACTTTAAACTTTATAATTGTGCAAATCCCTGCATGAAAGCCATGTGGATAAGAGAAGCAATATGTCTGCGCATGCTCAGAATCTCGGAGCAAAATAAGGATTTTGTTTTAAAATTTCTTTAATATGGAAGTATTTTGAAATAAAATATTGAAATCTTTGTAAATTTTGGTCGAAATATTAGAACTTGAAAAGAAAAATTATGATTTTCACTAAACTTAAAGTAAAAAAATATTAAATAAAATGAAAAAAATTGAAAGCAAAACGAATGCGAATAACGCGGAGCGAACCTGCGGCCACTGTTTAGCAAGCCGATACTCAGTCCACTAGGCTACATACGACTCGTCGTGAGAGAGAATTTAAAGCCCAATGTTTATTTATTACTTTAAACTATAATTGTGCAAATCCCTGAATAAAAGCCATGTGGATACGAGCAAGAATATGTATGCGCATGCTCCGAATCTCTAATCGAATTTAGGCTTTTATTTCTAAATTTTCTTTAATTTGGAAGTATTTTGAAATAAAATATTGAAATCTTTGTAAATTTTGGTCGAAATATTAGAACTTGAAAAGTAAATTTATGATTTTCACTAAACTTAAAGTAAAAAAATATTAAATAAAATTAAAAAAATTGAAAACAAAGCGAACGCGAATAACGAGGATCGAACCTGCGGCCACTGCTTTGCAAGCCGATACTCATTCCACAAGGCTACATACGACCCGTCGTGAGAGAGAATTTAAAGCCAAATGTTTATTTATTACTTTAAACTTTATAATTGTGCAAATCCCTGCATGAAAGCCATGTGGATACGAGAAGCAATATGTCTGCGCATGCTCAGAATCTCGGAGCAAAATAAGGATTTTGTTTCTAAAATTTCTTTAATTTGGAAGTATTTTGAAATAAAATATTGAAATCTTTGTAAATTTTGGTCGAAATATTAGAACTTGAAAAGAAAAATTATGATTTTCACTAAACTTAAAGTAAAAAAATATTCAATAAAATGAAAAAAATTGAAAGCAAAGCGAACGCGAATAACGAGGATCGAACCTGCGGCCACTGCTTTGCAAACCGATACTTAGTCCACAAGGCTACATACGACCCGTCGTGAGAGAGAATTTAAAGCCAAATGTTTATTTATTACTTTAAACTTTATAATTGTGCAAATCCCTGCATGAAAGCCATGTGGATAAGAGAAGCAATATGTCTGCGCATGCTCAGAATCTCGGAGCAAAATAAGGATTTTGTTTTAAAATTTCTTTAATATGGAAGTATTTTGAAATAAAATATTGAAATCTTTGTAAATTTTGGTCGAAATATTAGAACTTGAAAAGAAAAATTATGATTTTCACTAAACTTAAAGTAAAAAAATATTAAATAAAATGAAAAAAATTGAAAGCAAAACGAATGCGAATAACGCGGAGCGAACCTGCGGCCACTGTTTAGCAAGCCGATACTCAGTCCACTAGGCTACATACGACTCGTCGTGAGAGAGAATTTAAAGCCCAATGTTTATTTATTACTTTAAACTATAATTGTGCAAATCCCTGAATAAAAGCCATGTGGATACGAGCAAGAATATGTATGCGCATGCTCCGAATCTCTAATCGAATTTAGGCTTTTATTTCTAAATTTTCTTTAATTTGGAAGTATTTTGAAATAAAATATTGAAATCTTTGTAAATTTTGGTCGAAATATTAGAACTTGAAAAGTAAATTTATGATTTTCACTAAACTTAAAGTAAAAAAATATTAAATAAAATTAAAAAAATTGAAAACAAAGCGAACGCGAATAACGAGGATCGAACCTGCGGCCACTGCTTTGCAAGCCGATACTCATTCCACAAGGCTACATACGACCCGTCGTGAGAGAGAATTTAAAGCCAAATGTTTATTTATTACTTTAAACTTTATAATTGTGCAAATCCCTGCATGAAAGCCATGTGGATACGAGAAGCAATATGTCTGCGCATGCTCAGAATCTCGGAGCAAAATAAGGATTTTGTTTCTAAAATTTCTTTAATTTGGAAGTATTTTGAAATAAAATATTGAAATCTTTGTAAATTTTGGTCGAAATATTAGAACTTGAAAAGAAAAATTATGATTTTCACTAAACTTAAAGTAAAAAAATATTCAATAAAATGAAAAAAATTGAAAGCAAAGCGAACGCGAATAACGAGGATCGAACCTGCGGTCACTGCTTTGCAAGCCGATACTCAGTTAACAAGGCTACATACGACCCGTCGTGAGAGAGAATTTAAAGCCAAATGTTTAATTATTACTTTAAACTTTATAATTGTGCAAATCCCTGCATGAAAGCCATGTGGATACGAGCAAGAATATGTCTGCGCATGCTCAGAATCTCGAATCGAATTTAGGCTTTTATTTCTAAAATTTCTTTAATTTGGAAGTATTTTTAAATAAAATTTTGAAATCTTTGTAAATTTTGGTCGAAATATTAGTACTTGAAAAGAAAAATTATGATTTTCACTAAACTTAAAGTAAAAAAATATTAAATAAAATGAAAAAAATTGAAAACAAAGCGAACGCGAATAACGAGGATCGAACCTGCGGCCACTGCTTTGCAAGCCGATACTCAGTCCACAAGGCTACATACGACCCGTCGTGAGAGAGAATTTAAAGCCAAATGTTTATTTATTACTTTAAACTTTATAATTGTGCAAATCCCTGCATGAAAGCCATGTGGATAAGAGAAGCAATATGTCTGCGCATGCTCAGAATCTCGGAGCAAAATAAGGATTTTGTTTTAAAATTTCTTTAATATGGAAGTATTTTGAAATAAAATATTGAAATCTTTGTAAATTTTGGTCGAAATATTAGAACTTGAAAAGAAAAATTATGATTTTCACTAAACTTAAAGTAAAAAAATATTAAATAAAATGAAAAAAATTGAAAGCAAAACGAGTGCGAATAACGCGGATCGAACCTGCGGCCACTGTTTAGCAAGCCGTTACTCAGTCCACTAGGCTACATACGACTAGTCGTGAGAGAGAATTTAAAGCCCAATGTTTATTTATTACTTTAAACTATAATTGTGCAAATCCCTGAATAAAAGCCATGTGGATACGAGCAAGAATATGTCTGCGCATGCTCCGAATCTCTAATCGAATTTAGGCTTTTATTTCTAAATTTTCTTTAATTTGGAAGTATTTTGAAATAAAATATTGAAATCCTTGTAAATTTTGGTCGAAATATTAGAATTTGAAAAGAAAAATTATGATTTTCACTAAACTTAAAGTAAAAAAATATTAAATAAAATGAAAAAAATTGAAAGCAAAGCGAACGGGAATAACGATTATCGAACCTGCGGCCACTGCTTTGCAAGCCGATACTCAGTCCACAAGGCTACATACGACCCGTCGTGAGAGAGAATTTAAAGCCAAATGTTTATTTATTACTTTAAACTTTATAATTCTGCAAATCCCTGCATGAAAGCCACGTGGATAAGAGAAGCAATATGTCTGCGCATGCTCAGAATCTCGGAGCAAAATAAGAATTTTGTTTTAAAATTTCTTTAATTTGGAAGTATTTTGAAATAAAATATTGATATCTTTGTAAATTTTGGTCGAAATATTAGAACTTGAAAAGAAAAATTATGATTTTCACTAAACTTAAAGTAAAAAAATATTAAATAAAATGAAAAAAATTGAAAGCAAAGCGAACGCGAATAACGATTATCGAACCTGCGGCCACTGCTTTGCAAGCCGATACTTAGTCCACAAGGCTACATACGACCCGTCGTGAGAGAGAATTTAAAGCCAAATGTTTATTTATTACTTTAAACTTTATAATTGTGCAAATCCCTGCATGAAAGCCATGTGGATAAGAGAAGCAATATGTCTGCGCATGCTCAGAATCTCGGAGCAAAATAAGGATTTTGTTTTAAAATTTCTTTAATATGGAAGTATTTTGAAATAAAATATTGAAATCTTTGTAAATTTTGGTCGAAATATTAGAACTTGAAAAGAAAAATTATGATTTTCACTAAACTTAAAGTAAAAAAATATTAAATAAAATGAAAAAAATTGAAAGCAAAACGAAAGCGAATAACGCGGATCGAACCTGCGGCCACTGTTTAGCAAGCCGTTACTCAGTCCACTAGGCTACATACGACTAGTCGTGAGAGAGAATTTAAAGCCCAATGTTTATTTATTACTTTAAACTATAATTGTGCAAATCCCTGAATAAAAGCCATGTGGATACGAGCAAGAATATGTCTGCGCATGCTCAGAATCTCTAATCGAATTTAGGCTTTTATTTCTAAAATTTCTTTAATTTGGAAGTATTTTGAAATAAAATATTGAAATCTTTGTAAATTTTGGTCGAAATATTAGAACTTGAAAAGAAAAATTATGATTTTCACTAAACTTAAAGTAAAAAAATATTCAATAAAATGAAAAAAATTGAAAGCAAAGCGAACGCGAATAACGAGGATCGAACCTGCGGCCACTGCTTTGCAAGCCGATACTCAGTTAACAAGGCTACATACGACCCGTCGTGAGAGAGAATTTAAAGCCAAATGCTTAATTATTACTTTAAACTTTATAATTGTGCAAATCCCTGCATGAAAGCCATGTGGATACGAGAAGCAATATGTCTGCGCGTGCTCAGAATCTCGGAGCAAAATAAAAATTTTGTTTTGAAATTTCTTTAATTTGGAAGTATTTTGAAATTAAATATTGAAATCTTTGTAAATTTTGGTCGAAATATTAGAACTTGAAAAGAAAAATTATGATTTTCACTAAACGTAAAGTAAAAAAATATTAAATAAAATGAAAAAAATTGAAAGCAAAGCGAACGCGAATAACGATTATCGAACCTGCGGACACTGCTTTGCAAGCCGATACTCAGTCCACAAGGCTACATACGACCCGTCGTGAGAAAGAATTTAAAGCCAAATGTTTATTTATTACTTTAAACTTTATAATTGTGCAAATCCCTGCATGAAAGCCATGTGGATACGAGAAGCAATATGTCTGCGCATGCTCAGAATCCCGGAGCAAAATAAGGATTTTGTTTTAAAATTTCTTTAATTTGGAAGTATTTTGAAATAAAATATTGAAATCTTTGTAAATTTTGGTCGAAATATTAGAACTTGAAAAGAAAAATTATGATTTTCACTAAACTTAAAGTAAAAAAATATTAAATAAAATGAAAAAAATTGAAAGCAAAACGAATGCGAATAACGCGGAGCGAACCTGCGGCCACTGTTTAGCAAGCCGATACTCAGTCCACTAGGCTACATACGACTCATCGTGAGAGAGAATTTAAAGCCCAATGTTTATTTTGTACTTTAAACTATAATTGTGCAAATCCCTGAATAAAAGCCATGTGGATACGAGCAAGAATATGTCTGCGCATGCTCAGAATCTCGAATCGAATTTAGGCTTTTATTTCTAAATTTTCTTTAATTTGGAAGTATTTTGAAATAAAATATTGAAATCTTTGTAAATTTTGGTCGAAATATTAGAACTTGAAAAGTAAATTTATGATTTTCACTAAACTTAAAGTAAAAAAATATTAAATAAAATGAAAAAAATTGAAAGCAAAGCGAACGCGAATAACGATTATCGAACCTGCGGCCACTGCTTTGCAAGCCGATACTCAGTCCACAAGGCTACATACGACCCGTCGTGAGAGAGAATTTAAAGCCAAATGTTTATTTATTACTTTAAACTTTATAATTGTGCAAATCCCTGCATGAAAGCCATGTGGATAAGAGAAGCAATATGTCTGCGCATGCTCAGAATCTCGGAGCAAAATAAGGATTTTGTTTTAAAATTTCTTTAATTTGGAAGTATTTTGAAATAAAATATTGAAATCTTTGTAAATTTTGGTCGAAATATTAGAACTTGAAAAGAAAAATTATGATTTTCACTAAACTTAAAGTAAAAAAATATTAAATAAAATGAAAAAAATTGAAAGTAAAACGAATGCGAATAACGCGGATCGAACCTGCGGCCACTGTTTAGCAAGCCGATACTCAGTCCACTAGGCTACATACGGCTCGTCGTGAGAGAGAATTTAAAGCCCAATGTTTATTTATTACTTTAAACTATAATTGTGCAAATCCCTGAATAAAAGCCATGTGGATACGAGAAGAAATATGTCTGCGCATGCTCAGAATCTCGGAGCAAAATAAGGATTTTGTTTCTAAAATTTCTTTAATTTGGAAGTATTTTTAAATGAACTATTAAAATCTTTGTAAATTTTGGTCAAAAAAATTAGTACTTGAAAAGAAAAATTATGATTTTCACTAAACTTAAAGTAAAGAAATATTAAATAAAATGAAAAAAATTGAAAGGAAAACGAATGCGTATAACACGGATCGAACCTGCGGCCACTGTTTAGCAAGAAGATAATCAGTCCACAAGTCTGCAGACGACCCGTCGTGAGAGAGAATTTAAAGCCAAATGTTTATTTATTAGTTTAAACTCTATAATTGTGCAAATCCCTGCTTCAAAGCCATGTGTATCCTAGAAGGAAAACGTCTGCGCATGCCCAGAATCTCGGAGCAAAATAATGCTTTTATTTCTAAAATTTCTTTAATTTGGAAGTATTTTTAAATGAACTATTGAAATCTTTGTAAATTTTGGTCAAAAAAATTAGTACTTGAAAAGAAAAATTATGATTTTCACTAAACTTAAAGTAAAAAAATATTAAATAAAATGAAAAAAATTGAAAGGAAAACGAATGCGAATAACACGGATCGAACCTGCGGCCACTGTTTAGCAAGCCGATACTCAGTCCACAAGGCTACATACGACCCGTCACGAGAGAGAATTTAAAGCCAAATGTTTATTTATTACTTTAAACTTTATAATTGTGCAAATCCCTGCATGAAAGCCATGTGGATACGAGAAGCAATATGTCTGCGCATGCTCAGAATCACGGAGCAAAATAAGGATTTTGTTTCTAAAATTTCTTTAATTTGGAAGTATTTTGAAATAAAATATTGAAATCTTTGTAAATTTTGGTCGAAATATTAGTACTTGAAAAGAAAAATTATGATTTTCACTAAACTTAAAGTAAAAAAATATTAAATAAAATGAAAAAAATTGAAAGCAAAGCGAACGCGAATAACGAGGATCGAACCTGCGGCCACTGCTTTGCAAGCCGAAACTCAGTCCACAAGGCTACATACGACCCGTCGTGAGAGAGAATTTAAAGCCAAATGTTTATTTATTACTTTAAACTTTATAATTGTGCAAATCCCTGCATGAAAGCCATGTGGATAAGAGAAGCAATATGTCTGCGCATGCTCAGAATCTCGGAGCAAAATAAGGATTTTGTTTTAAAATTTCTTTAATTTGGAAGTATTTTGAAATAAAATATTGAAATCTTTGTAAATTTTGGTCGAAATATTAGAACTTGAAAAGAAAAATTATGATTTTCACTAAACTTAAAGTAAAAAAATATTAAATAAAATGAAAAAAATTGAAAGTAAAACGAATGCGAATAACGCGGATCGAAACTGCGGCCACTGTTTAGCAAGCCGATACTCAGTCCACTAGGCTACATACGGCTCGTCGTGAGAGAGAATTTAAAGCCCAATGTTTATTTATTACTTTAAACTATAATTGTGCAAATCCCTGAATAAAAGCCATGTGGATACGAGCAAGAATATGTCTGCGCATGCTCAGAATCTCGAATCGAATTTAGGCTTTTATTTCTAAAATTTCTTTAATTTGGAAGTATTTTTAAATAAAATATTGAAATCTTTGTAAATTTTGGTCGAAATATTAGTACTTGAAAAGAAAAATTATGATTTTCACTAAACTTAAAGTAAAGAAATATTAAATAAAATGAAAAAAATTGAAAGGAAAACGAATGCGTATAACACGGATCGAACCTGCGGCCACTGTTTAGCAAGAAGATAATCAGTCCACAAGTCTGCAGACGACCCGTCGTGAGAGAGAATTTAAAGCCAAATGTTTATTTATTAGTTTAAACTCTATAATTGTGCAAATCCCTGCTTCAAAGCCATGTGTATCCTAGAAGGAAAACGTCTGCGCATGCCCAGAATCTCGGAGCAAAATAATGCTTTTATTTCTAAAATTTCTTTAATTTGGAAGTATTTTTAAATGAACTATTGAAATCTTTGTAAATTTTGGTCAAAAAAATTAGTACTTGAAAAGAAAAATTATGATTTTCACTAAACTTAAAGTAAAAAAATATTAAATAAAATGAAAAAAATTGAAAGGAAAACGAACGCGAATAACACGGATCGAACCTGCGGCCACTGTTTAGCAAGCCGATACTCAGTCCACAAGGCTACATACGACCCGTCGTGAGAGAGAATTTAAAGCCAAATGTTTATTTATTACTTTAAACTTTATAATTGTGCAAATCCCTGCATGAAAGCCATGTGGATAAGAGAAGCAATATGTCTGCGCATGCTCAGAATCTCGGAGCAAAATAAGGATTTTGTTTTAAAATTTCTTTAATTTGGAAGTATTTTGAAATAAAATATTGAAATCTTTGTAAATTTTGGTCGAAATATTAGAACTTGAAAAGAAAAATTATGATTTTCACTAAACTTAAAGTAAAAAAATATTAAATAAAATGAAAAAAATTGAAAGCAAAACGAATGCGAATAACGCGGAGCGAACCTGCGGCCACTGTTTAGCAAGCCGATACTCAGTCCACTAGGCTACATACGACTCGTCGTGAGAGAGAATTTAAAGCCAAATGTTTATTTATTACTTTAAACTATAATTGTGCAAATCCCTGAATAAAAGCCATGTAGATACGAGCAAGAATATGTCTGCGCATGCTCCGAATCTCTAATCGAATTTAGGCTTTTATTTTAAATTTTCTTTAATTTGGAAGTATTTTGAAATAAAATATTGAAATCTTTGTAAATTTTGGTCGAAATATTAGAACTTGAAAAGAAAAATTATGATTGTCACTAAACTTAAAGTAAAAAAATATTAAATAAAATGAAAAAAATTGAAAGCAAAGCGAACGCGAATAACGATTATCGAACCTGCGGCCACTGCTTTGCAAGCCGATACTCAGTCCACAAGGCTACATACGACCCGTCGTGAGAGAGAATTTAAAGCCAAATGTTTATTTATTACTTTAAACTTTATAATTGTGCAAATCCCTGCATGAAAGCCATGTGGATAAGAGAAGCAATATGTCTGCGCATGCTCAGAATCTCGGAGCAAAATAAGGATTTTGTTTTAAAATTTCTTTAATTTGGAAGTATTTTGAAATAAAATATTGAAATCTTTGTAAATTTTGGTCGAAATATTAGAACTTGAAAGAAAAATTATGATTTTCACTAAACTTAAAGTAAAAAAATATTAAATAAAATGAAAAAAATTGAAAGTAAAACGAATGCGAATAACGCGGATCGAACCTGCGGCCACTGTTTAGCAAGCCGATACTCAGTCCACTAGGCTACATACGGCTCGTCGTGAGAGAGAATTTAAAGCCCAATGTTTATTTATTACTTTAAACTATAATTGTGCAAATCCCTGAATAAAAGCCATGTGGATACGAGCAAGAATATGTCTGCGCATGCTCAGAATCTCTAATCGAATTTAGGCTTTTATTTCTAAAATTTCTTTAATTTGGAAGTATTTTTAAATAAAATATTGAAATCTTTGTAAATTTTGGTCGAAATATTAGTACTTGAAAAGAAAAATTATGATTTTCACTAAACTGAAAGTAAAAAAATATTAAATAAAATGAAAAAAATTGAAAGCAAAACGAACACGAATAACGGGGATCGAACCTGCGGCCACTGTTTAGCAATAAGATACTCAGTCCACAAGGTTACATACGACACGTCGTGAGAGAGAATTTAAAACAAATGTATATTTATTACTTTAAACTTTATAATTGTGCAAATCCCTGCATGAAAGCCATGTGGATACGAGAAGCAATATGTCTGCGCATGCTCAGAATCTCGGAGCAAAATAAGGATTTTGTTTCTAAAATTTCTTTAATTTGGAAGTATTTTGAAATAAAATATTGAAATCTTTGCAAGTTTTGGTCGAAATATTAGAACTTGAAAAGAAAAATTATGATTTTCACTAAACTTAAAGTAAAAAAATATTAAATAAAATGAAAAAAATTGAAAGCAAAACAAAAGCGAACAACTTGGATCGAACCTGCGGCCAATGCTTAGAAGGCCGTTACTCGGACCACAAGGTTACATACGACCCGTCGTGAGAGAGAATTTAAAGCCAAATGTTTATTTATTACTTTAAACTTTATAATTGTGCAAATCTCTGCATGAAAGCCATGTGGATACGAGAAGAAATATGTCTGCGCATGCTCAGAATCTCGGAGCAAAATAAGGATTTTGTTTCTAAAATTTCTTTAATTTGGAAGTATTTTTAAATGAACTATTAAAATCTTTGTAAATTTTGGTCGAAATATTAGTACTTGAAAAGAAAAATTATGATTTTCACTAAACTTAAAGTAAAAAAATATTAAATAAAATGAAAAAAATTGAAAACAAAGCGAACGCGAATAACACGGATCGAACCTGCGGCCACTGTTTAGCAAGAAGATACTCAGTCCACAAGTCTGCAGACGACCCGTCGTGAGAGAGAATTTAAAGCCAAATGTTTATTTATTAGTTTAAACTCTATAATTGTGCAAATCCCTGCTTCAAAGCCATGTGTATCCTAGAAGGAAAACGTCTGCGCATGCCCAGAATCTCGGTGCAAAATAATGCTTTTATTTCTAAAATTTCTTTAATTTGGAAGTATTTTTAAATGAACTATTGAAATCTTTGTAAATTTTGGTCGAAATATTAGAACTTGAAAAGTAAATTTATGATTTTCACTAAACTTAAAGTAAAAAAATATTAAATAAAATGAAAAAAATTGAAAGGAAAACAAATGCGAATAACACGGATCGAACCTGCGGCCACTGTTTAGCAAGCCGATACTCAGTCCACAAGGCTACATACGACCCGTCACGAGAGAGAATTTAAAGCCAAATGTATATTTATTACTTTAAACTTTATAATTGTGCAAATCCCTGCATGAAAGCCATGTGGATACGAGAAGCAATATGTCTGCGCATGCTCAGAATCACGGAGCAAAATAAGGATTTTGTTTCTAAAATTTCTTTAATTTGGAAGTATTTTGAAATAAAATATTGAAATCTTTGTAAATTTTGGTCGAAATATTAGTACTTGAAAAGAAAAATTATGATTTTCACTAAACTTAAAGTAAAAAAATATTAAATAAAATGAAAAAAATTGAAAGCAAAGCGAACGCGAATAACGAGGATCGAACCTGCGGCCACTGCTTTGCAAGCCGATACTCAGTCCACAAGGCTACATACGACTCGTAGGGGGAGAGAATTTAAAGCCCAATGTTTATTTATTACTTTAAACTATAATTGTGCAAATCCCTGAATAAAAGCCATGTGGATACGAGCAAGAATATATCTGCGCATGCTCAGAATCTCGGAGCAAAATAAGGATTTTGTTTCTAAAATTTCTTTAATTTGGAAGTATTTTGAAATAAAATATTGAAATCTTTGTAAATTTTGGTCGAAATATTAGAACTTGAAAAGAAAAATTATGATTTTCACTAAACTTAAAGTAAAAAAATATTAAATAAAATGAAAAAAATTGAAAGCAAAGCGAACGCGAATAACGATTATCGAACCTGCGGCCACTGCTTTGCAAGCCGATACTCAGTCCACAAGGCTACATACGACCCGTCGTGAGAGAGAATTTAAAGCCAAATGTTTATTTATTACTTTAAACTTTATAATTGTGCAAATCCCTGCATGAAAGCCATGTGGATAAGAGAAGCAATATGTCTGCGCATGCTCAGAATCTCGGAGCAAAATAAGGATTTTGTTTTGAAATTTCTTTAATTTGGAAGAATTTTAAAATAAAATATTGAAATCTTTGTAAATTTTGGTCGAAATATTAGAACTTGAAAAGAAAAATTATGATTTTCACTAAACTTAAAGTAAAAAAATATTAAATAAAATGAAAAAAATTGAAAGCAAAACGAATGCGAATAACGCGGAGCGAACCTGCGGCCACTGTTTAGCAAGCCGATACTCAGTCCACTAGGCTACATACGACTCGTCGTGAGAGAGAATTTAAAGTCCAATGTTTATTTATTACTTTAAACTATAATTGTGCAAATCCCTGAATAAAAGCCATGTGGATACGAGCAAGAATATGTCTGCGCATGCTCAGAATCTCTAATCGAATTTAGGCTTTTATTTCTAAAATTTCTTTAATTTGGAAGTATTTTTAAATAAAATATTGAAATCTTTGTAAATTTTGGTCGAAATATTAGAACTTGAAAAGAAAAATTATGATTTTCACTAAACTTAAAGTAAAAAAATATTAAATAAAATGAAAAAAATTGAAAGCAAAACGAATGCGAATAACGCGGAGCGAACCTGCGGCCACTGTTTAGCAAGCCGATACTCAGTCCACTAGGCTACATACGACTCGTCGTGAGAGAGAATTTAAAGCCCAATGTTTATTTATTACTTTAAATTATAATTGTGCAAATCCCTGAATAACGGCAACGGCAACGTCGTGATGTTTCGGAGTTCCGCGATGTGACAAAGTGGTCACGAGCACCTCCACATCATAATTTGGAATAGATACTTTAATTTGTTAGTTTAGGGAAAGTTAAATTTAATTGAACTAGTTTAGACGAGCGCAGTAAAGCTCTAACGTCATGAAATTTGGTAATTAATTTAATTTATACATATTTTTCAATATTTGATCTAATTTAATTAATTAAAATAATAAAAAAGATTATTTATGGGGTAAATAGATAATTTTAATGGATTTACGTTGCACGTGCCTTTTTTCTATGGGGGACTGATCATAATTGGGCTGAATAAAAATTACAGAAAATTTTCACGCGTGTAGCACATCGTAGCTATCTAGGGCCTAAACAGTAATAATTTTGAGAATTTTAAGCCACCAAATTGGCAACAGAGTTACGATGTCCTCAGCTTTTTTACGGCTGGGAAATTAATGTAAACATTATCAATTGCAGCTCTAGGTCTTTTCCTAGAGCTGGGTAAAGCAGGATCGTATACAGGTAGATTTAGTAACTCGTTGCGAATCTGGGGTAATTTTTCAAAGAACTTAATTGACGTTCTTTTAATAAATTCCGAAACAGGTTCAATTTTGAGGTCGTTAGGTATTATTTTTCCTCTGACGTACCAGGGTGCGTTAACTATTTTCCTCAGTTGTCTGTTTTGAAAAACTTGCAACCTCTTGATGTTAGTGGCTGATGTCGCCCCCCATATTTGGGAGCCGTACATCAATATTGGTCTTAAAATGGCTTTGTAGAGCAGAAGCTTGAGCCTAATCGATAGCTGGCTCCATGGAGCAATTAAGCTGTTGAGTTTACAACTCATTTTGGTAGCTTTGGAGAGGGCTGCTTTAATATGACTATTAAAGCTTAATTTTGCGTCTAAAACTAACCCTAAGTATTTGTATTCATTTACAAAGGGGACGGGTTGGCCGAATATTTGGATTGGGGCTAGGTCAGGCATATTCACTTTTTTAGTAAATAGGAGGCACGCGCATTTACTTGGGTTGACTTTTATTTTCCAGCCGATGAGCCAGCACTGCAAAATGGTCATGTACTGTTGAATGTTTGCTATGACTATGTTTGGATCTCTATGCTGTGTAAGAATGGCGGTATCGTCTGCAAAAATTGCTAAGTGACAATTGCTAGCTCTAGGTAGATCGTTAACGTAAATGTTAAAAAGAGTTGGAGAGAGTAAACTTCCTTGCGCACAACCGCTTCGGATTGGTCTGGGGGAAGAAATTACATCATTAACTCGTACCCGAAAATTACGAGAAAGTAGGTACGAGCGTAAAATTTTGACAAATTGCGCCGAAAATCCAAGTCGCATGCACTTGAATAAAAGCCCTTCGTGCCAAATTTTATCAAAGGCCTTGGCTACGTCCAGAAAAAGTGCACCTGTGGTTTGGGACTTCACAAAGCCACTGTGAATCAATTCTGTAACACGAATTAGCTGGTGATTCGTCGACAGATTTTTACGAAATCCGAATTGCTCGGAAATTAAAATATTATTGTCGCTGAGAAATTGATTCAGGCGTTTGAGAAGCACAGATTCGTACACTTTGCTCAAGCTACTAAGTAGCGAGATGGGACGGAAATTTTGAGGTAAAGTCAAATCAGAGTTTGGTTTTGGAATAGGGACAACCACAGCTGTTTTCCAGCAATCGGGGAAATAACAAAGTTCCATTAATTTATTTATTAAAAAAGTTAAATATAAAATAAATCTAAAAGGGAGGTTTTTAATCATGCGATTTGTAATTAAATCCAATCCTGGCGATTTATTCGGCTTGAGGTTATTCATGAATTCCATGATTTCCGTGGGCCGAACGGGGTGAAGGTCGTTTACGTGTTGTTGCGATAAGAAGCTCTCCAGCTGATCTGTGACGAATTGAGTCAGTGGGGGGTTCGCCAGCCACGCGTCCGCGTGGGGGGCGAACTGGTCCTGTAGGCTATCTGCCAAAGTTTCCGCCTTCTCAATGGGAGCAAGTGCGAGTTCCCCCGTCCCCCCTCTTAGGGGGGGGATCGGGGAGAATGGTTTTCTAAGGAAGGAAGAGCGGCGCCAGAGGTCGCGTGTGTCAAGGTCTTCTAATTGACTCGCTCGCAGTTGCTCGAAGTGACCTACTTTTAACCCTTTGATCTCATCCTGGATTCTGCAAAGTTCCGTTCTCACTTGAGGATCGCGAGAACGTTGCCAAATTCTTCGCAGGTAATTTCGCAGTTTAATTTTGGTTTGGATTTCGAAAGGAAGCTTTTCTGGAGGTTTGTTAAATTTTGGTTTTGAGGCTTCTGCGAGCGCCTCCGTGAGAATTTTTCCTAGACTTCCAACTGCAAATTCAGCGTCATCATTGCTCTCAATTTTGAAGGGAGGAAGGGGTTTTGAATTTAAAATATGCCGAAAGTTCTCCCAGTTGGTGGAGAATTGTGCTGGTGAATTTAGAGAAAAGGTTCCAGTATTAAAAGTCAAAACTACTGGAAGATGATCTGATTCTAAACAATTTAGCACTCTAATTTGAGAGTGGAAAGGAATTCGCTTTAATATTGCGAAATCTATGACGGAATCATTAGAGCTAACTTGATTAATGTGGGTTGGAGAGTGGGGCGCCAAAACATTGATTCCGTCCTGCGTTGCAAGATAATTATACAACTGCATACCATATCTAGTTGATTTATAGTTGTTCCAAGCGATATGACCTGCGTTCATATCGCCCGCAATGATGACGTTAGGGCCTAAATTTAAAAGTTTTTTCAAATCCTCCAGAGGGAATCTGTACGAACTCCCAGATCGTACATATGCTGACACAATTTTGAGAGGGGGGAGATTTCCTAACTTAACCTCAATAATTGTCGCGTCCATCCTCTCTAAAACGGGAGTGGGGATGACGTGATGTTCAATTATTGATTTCACATAAATACAGGTGCCTCCGTATATGCGCTGACGATTAATACTATCTCCGGATCTATTTGTTTTATAAATCCGGTAATTAGCGATTAGGGGTGTGCACTCCGGTGGGAGTTGGGTCTCTTGTACCAACAACACATCAAGATTTTGCTCTAGAACAAAGTCTCTAACTTCAGCGATCTTGTTACGCAAGCTATTTGCGTTCCAAGTGCAGACCTTAAGATTATGCAAGTTTACTGAGTTGTAACGATTGAATTTTATTTTTGGGGACCGTAACTAAGTTTGACGTACTCTTGGAAGAGAAAATACGCCATATCAGCACCGTGGGATGCAGCACGAATTGCTGGTAATGCCTTTCTAAAGGCTTCGAGTAGAAGAGGTGGTTCACACCATTCTTCTCTCATTACTGTAGCTAGGCCAGAAAAGATGTCGGTAAAAATTTTGGATTTATTTGCATCCGCTGGGACCGACTGTTTTTGAATAGGCTCTACGACAACTGGGGAAGCGGGTTCTCGCTCCACTGATACATCTAAAGAGGGAAAATCTTCTTGGTTTGTCAAGATATTTGAGAACGACACTTTTTCTTCGACTTTTCTGTAATTTTTTAGAGGTCGATGCGTCCTGGGGGGATCCCAGATGGATCGATTGGTAGGGTGGTTTTTAAGGAAATTACTGGTGGCGGGATTTCGTCCACCTGATTTAGGGAATCGTGGACACTGGCGCCAGTTCGCCGCATGGTCACCTGCACAGTTAGCACATTTTAGTTTATCCTCAAAGGCTAAAGGACAATCTTTAGCTCGATGAGGTCCTGCACATTTTACGCATTTCACAGGAAGCTTGCATGCTTCGGAACTGTGAAAAAATCCCTGACACCGCCAGCATTGAGAGGGCCCCTTTCTACCTCTGTAACGCTCTACTGAAATCTTGGTGCCAAACATTTCAGTCAGAGTGTACACCGTTTCTGACAGAGGGCCGTTTGCGATTTGCGCATAAAACAACGGCATCGGAGATTTGGTTTGAAATTTTGACAGTTGAGTAATACTGACAACTGTAAAGCCTTCTCTTTCTAAATCCTCTTTAATTTCCTCAATAGGTGTGCAGGAGGGAAGACCTCGAATAACGACCTTTATGGGCCTGTCAGTTCTTAACATGAAGGTCTTAAACTCAGCACCCTGAGCTTCGAGAAGTCTAGAGAGGCGTCGGTGCTCCTCATCTGTATCTACTGTTAATTTTAAAAACTTGCTACTCATGCTGGACTTTAATGAAGGGGCCTCTAATCTACAGATATTAAGCATGACTTTAAAGTCTGCTTTAGGAGTAACGAAGAAGGGCGGGACTCTTCTCCGTTTTGGTTGTGCAGGTGCCTGCTCAGCATCGACCTCGTCTAATGCAACCTCTTCGATGCCTTCTGGTTGTTTATTAATTTTTATTTCACAATTTTCATTTAATTTTAAGTTCTTCACTTTCCTGACGAGGTGGGCTGCAGGAGCAATGAATCCATCCTCGTCAGCGGTTCTCTTTTTGTTAACTTTAAGTTCCTTTTGATTAATTTTTACAAGGTCTATTTTCCTTTTTGGGGTTTGATTTATATTTAATTTTTTATCATTGGCTATTTCTTTATCCAATTTAGTTTTATTTTCAGAGGTTGCATTAGCCTCTCTGAATTTTTCGCAGATCTTGTTTACCTCCTTAATACTAGGAGGGAGCTTAAAGAGGGGGATTCCTAATTTTAACAACAAGGTATTTAAAATGCCACTCACCCTGGCAACTTCAGCCCGCATTTGCTTGGACTCCTCTGAATCTTCCTTATGGCATCTTAGGGCCTGCGCCCAGCTTCCCATAGTATTTCTTGTGGTTATCGCTTGTATAATATCCACATGATGGGTGAAGATGAACTCTTCTGAGATCTGCACCGATGAGGGTGAGACTGGCCTTGGGGATTTCTCCATAGCTGGCGGTAGACTTTTCTCTTTCTTTTCCTGTGGATCCGCATCGCTCTTCTCTTCGTGGATCTCCATTTCCTCCTCAGAGGAAGAGCATGATGAGCCGGATTGCTCCGTTCCGCTTTGGCCCTGACAAGGGCTAGTCCGGGAATCCGCTCCTCTCCTCCTTCGTCTTCTGTCTTTACTCGGCTTAACACCCGTAAGCAGCTCCTGCTCCGCCGATGACGGAGCAGCTTCCACACACGTCCTATCCATTCGGATACCAAGTCGAGAATCCCCCTGAATAAAAGCCATGTGGATACGAGCAAGAATATGTCTGCGCATGCTCAGAATCTCTAATCGAATTTAGGCTTTTATTTCTAAAATTTCTTTAATTTGGAAGTATTTTTAAATAAAATTTTGAAATCTTTGTAAATTTTGGTCGAAATATTAGTACTTGAAAAGAAAAATTATGATTTTCACTAAACTTAAAGTAAAAAAATATTAAATAAAATGAAAAAAATTGAAAACAAAGCGAACGCGAATAACGAGGATCGAACCTGCGGCCACTGCTTTGCAAGCCGATACTCAGTCCACAAGGCTACATACGACCCGTCGTGAGAGAGAATTTAAAGCCAAATGTTTATTTATTACTTTAAACTTTTTTAATTGTGCAAATCCCTGTAGAAAGCCATGTGGATACGAGAAGCAATATGTCTGCGCATGCTCAGAATCTCGGAGCAAAATAAGGATTTTGTTTCTAAAATTTCTTTAATTTGGAAGTATTTTGAAATAAAATATTGAAATCTTTGTAAATTTTGGTCGAAATATTAGTACTTGAAAAGAAAAATTATGATTTTCACTAAACTTAAAGTAAAAAAATATTAAATAAAATGAAAAAAATTGAAAACAAAGCGAACGCGAATAACGAGGTTCGAACCTGCGGCCACTGCTTTGCAAGCCGATACTCAGTCCACAAGGCTACATACGATCCGTCGTGAGAGAGAATTTAAAGCCCAATGTTTATTTATTACTTTAAACTATAATTGTGCAAATCCCTGAAAAAAAGCCATGTGGATACGAGCAAGAATATATCTGCGCATGCTCAGAATCTCGGAGCAAAATAAGGATTTTGTTTCTAAAATTTCTTTAACTTGGAAGTATTTTGAAATAAAATATTGAAATCTTTGTAAATTTTGGTCGAAATATTAGAACTTGAAAAGAAAAATTATGATTTTCACTAAACTTAAAGTAAAAAAATATTCAATAAAATGAAAAAAATTGAAAGCAAAGCGAACGCGAATAACGAGGATCGAACCTGCGGCCACTGCTTTGCAAGCCGATACTCAGTTAACAAGGCTACATACGACCCGTCGTGAGAGAGAATTTAAAGCCAAATGTTTAATTATTACTTTAAACTTTATAATTGTGCAAATTCCTGCATGAAAGCCATGTGGATACGAGAAGCAATATGTCTGCGCATGCTCAGAATCTCGGTGCAAAATAAGGATTTTGTTTTAAAATTTCTTTAATTTGGAAGTATTTTGAAATAAAATATTGAAATCTTTGTAAATTTTGGTCGAAATATTAGAACTTGAAAAGAAAAATTATGATTTTCACTAAACTTAAAGTAAAAAAATATTAAATAAAATGAAAAAAATTGAAAGCAAAACGAATGCGAATAACGCGGAGCGAACCTGCGGCCACTGTTTAGCAAGCCGACACTCAGTCCACTAGGCTACATACGACTCGTCGTGAGAGAGAATTTAAAGCCCAATGTTTATTTATTACTTTAAACTATAATTGTGCAAATCCCTGAATAAAAGCCATGTGGATACGAGCAAGAATATGTCTGCGCATGCTCCGAATCTCTAATCGAATTTAGGCTTTTATTTCTAAATTTTCTTTAATTTGGAAGTATTTTGAAATAAAATATTGAAATCTTTGTAAATTTTGGTCGAAATATTAGAACTTGAAAAGAAAAATTATGATTTTCACTAAACTTAAAGTAAAAAAATATTAAATAAAATGAAAAAAATTGAAAGCAAAGCGAACGCGAATAACGATTATCGAACCTGCGGCCACTGCTTTGCAAGCCGATACTCAGTCCACAAGGCTACATACGACCCGTCGTGAGAGAGAATTTAAAGCCAAATGTTTATTTATTACTTTAAACTTTATAATTGTGCAAATCCCTGCATGAAAGCCATGTGGATAAGAGAAGCAATATGTCTGCGCATGCTCAGAATCTCGGAGCAAAATAAGGATTTTGTTTTAAAATTTCTTTAATTTGGAAGTATTTTGAAATAAAATATTGAAATCTTTGTAAATTTTGGTCGAAATATTAGAACTTGAAAAGAAAAATTATGATTTTCACTAAACTTAAAGTAAAAAAATATTAAATAAAATGAAAAAAATTGAAAGCAAAACGAATGCGAATAACGCGGAGCGAACCTGCGGCCATTGTTTAGCAAGCCGATACTCAGTCCACTAGGCTACATACGACTCGTCGTGAGAGAGAATTTAAAGCCCAATGTTTATTTATTACTTTAAACTATAATTGTGCAAATCCCTGAATAAAAGCCATGTGGATACGAGCAAGAATATGTCTGCGCATGCTCCGAGAGGATTCTCGATTTGGACTCCAAATGGAGAGGTCGTTTGTGGAGAGAGCTCCGTCTCCGACGGAGCAGGAGCTGCTTTTGCGGGTGATTACGCCGACGAAGCGGACGATGCCTGGAGCGCAGACCCCCCGGACTGGTTCTTTTAAGAACCAAAGCGGAAAGGAGGAGCTGAGCTCATCATCCGATGAGGAAAATTCTATGGCAATGGCAACGTCGTGATGTTTCGGAGTTCCGCGATGTGACAAAGTGGTCACGAGCACCTCCACATCATAATTTGGAATAGATACTTTAATTTGTTAGTTTAGGGAAAGTTAAATTTAATTGAACTAGTTTAGACGAGCGCAGTAAAGCTCTAACGTCATGAAATTTGGTATTTAATTCATATTATTATTATTTTTGATACAATTAATTAATTTAAAAATAATATTTATATTATTTATGGGGTAAAATAGAACTTTAGTGGAATTACGTTGCACGTGCCTTAACTATTGGGGCTTTTTTGGAACTAAACTTTCTGAAGGAAAAATTTCAAGGAATTTCACGCGTGTAGCTCATCGTAGCTATCTGAGGCCAAAACAAATAATTTTGATAAATTTAATCCACCAGATTGGTAACAGAGTTAATTAGTTCTCAGTTTTTTAACTGAGGGGAAATTTACATAGACATTGTCTATTGCAGCTCTAGGTCTTTTCCTAGAGCTGGGTACTGCAGGATCATAAGCAGGTAGATTAAGTAACTTGTTACGAATCTGGGGCAGTTTTTCGAAGAAATTTATTGATGTTCTTCTAATAAATTCCGAAACAGGTTCAATTTTGAGATCGTCATGTAAGATCTTTCTCCTGATATACCAGGGGGCGTTAACAATCTTCATCAGGTGCCTATTTTGAAAAACTTGCAACCTCTTAATGTTTGTGGCTGATGTCGCCCCCCATATTTGGGAGCCGTACATCAGTATTGGTCTTAAAATAGCTTTGTAGAGCAGAAGCTTGAGCCTAATCGATAGCTTACTCCTAGGAGAAATTAAGCTGTTGAGTTTAACACTCGTTCTAGTAGCTTTGGTGAGGGCTGCTTTAATATGACTATTAAAGCTTAATTTTGCGTCTAAAATTAACCCTAAGTATTTGTATTCATTTACAAAGGGGACGGGTTGGCCAAAAATTTGGATAGGGGCTAGGTCAGGCATATTCACTTTTTTAGTAAACAGGAGGTACGCGCATTTACTTGGGTTGACTTTTATTTTCCAGCCGATGAGCCAGCACTGCAAAATGGTCATGTACTGTTGAATGTTTGATATGACTATGTTTGGGTCCCTATGCTGTGTAAGAATGGCGGTATCGTCTGCAAAAATTGCTAAGTGACAATTGCTAGCTCTAGGTAGATCGTTAACATAAATGTTAAAAAGAGTTGGAGAGAGTAAACTTCCTTGCGCACAACCGCTTCGGATTGGTCTGGGGGAAGAAATTATATCGTTAACTCGTACCCGAAAATTACGAGAAAGTAGGTACGAGCGTAAAATTTTGACAAATTGCGCCGAAAATCCAAGTCGCATGCACTTGAATAGAAGCCCTTCGTGCCAAATTTTGTCAATGGCTTTGGCTACGTCCAGAAAAAGTGCACCTGTGGTTTGGGACTTCTCAAAGCCACTGTGAATCAATTCTGTAGCACGAATTAGCTGGTGGTTCGTCGACAGATTTTTACGAAATCCGAATTGCTCGGAAATTAAAATATTTTTGTCGCTGAGAAATTGATTCAGGCGTTTGAGGAGCACAGATTCGTACACTTTGCTCAAGCTACTAAGTAGCGAGATGGGACGGAAATTTTGAGGTAAAGTCAAATCAGAGTTTGGTTTTGGAATAGGGACAACCACAGCTGTTTTCCAGCAATCGGGAAAATAACACAATTCCATTAATTTATTTATTAAAAAAGTTAAGTATAAAATAAATCTAAAAGGGAGGTTTTTAATCATGCGATTTGTAATTAAATCCAATCCTGGCGATTTATTCGGCTTAAGGTTATTCATGAATTCCATGATTTCCGTGGGCCGAACGGGCTGCAGGTTGTTTACGTGTTGTTGCGATAAGAAGCTCTCCAGCTGATCTGTGACGAATTGAGTCAGTGGGGGGTTCGCCAGCCACGCGTCCGCGTGGGGGGCAAACTGGTCCTGTAGGCTATCTGCCAAAGTTTCCGCCTTTTCAATGGGAGCAAGAGCGAGTTCACCCGTCCCCCCTCTGAGGGGGGGAATCGGGGAGAATGGTTTTCTGATAAAGGAGGAGCGGCGCCAGAGGCCTTTTGTGTCTAGGTTCTCTAATTGACTAGCTCGCTGTTGCTCGAAGTGACCTACTTTTAACCCTTTGATCTCATCCTGGATTCTGCGAAGTTCCGTTCTCACTTGAGGGTCGCGAGAACGTTGCCAATTTCTTCGCAGGTAATTTCGCAGTTTAATTTTGGTTTGGATTTCGAAAGGAAGCTTTTCTGGAGGTTTATTAAATTTTGGTTTTGAGGCTTCTGCGAGCGCCTCCGTTAGAGTTTTTCCTAGACTTCCAACTACAATCTCTGCGTCATCATTGCTATGAATTTTGAAGGGAGGGAGGGGTTTTAAATTTAAGATATGCCGAAAGTTCTCCCAGTTGGTGGAGAAATGTGCTGGTGAATTTAGAGAAAAGGTTCCAGTATCAAAAGTCAAAACTACTGGAAGATGATCAGAATCTAAACAATTTAGCACTCTAATTTGAGAGTGGAAAGGAATTCGCTTTAATATTGCGAAATCTATGACGGAGTCATTTGAGCTAACTTGATTAATGTGGGTTGGAGAGTGGGGCGCCAAAACATTGACTCCGTCCTGCGTTGCAAGAAAATTAAACAACTGCATTCCATACCTAGTTGATTTATAGTTATTCCAGGCGATATGACCTGCGTTCATATCGCCCGCAATGATGACGTTTGGGCCTAAATTTAAAAGTTTTTCTAAATCCTCCAGAGGGAACATGTACGAACTCCCAGATCGTACATATGCTGACACAATTTTGAGAGGGGGGAGATTTCCTAATTTAACCTCAATAATTGTCGCGTCTATCCTCTCTAAAACGGGAGTGGGGATGACGTGATGTTCAATTATTGATTTCACATAAATACAAGTGCCTCCATGATTGCCTGGCCGATTAATATTATTTCCGGATCTATCTGTTTTATAGATCCGGTAATTAGCGATTAGGGGTGTGAACTCCGGGGGGAGTCGGGTCTCTTGTACCAAAAACACATCAAGATTTTGCTCTGAAACAAAGTCTCTTACTTCCGCGATCTTGTTACGCAAGCTATTTGCGTTCCAAGTGCAGACCTTAAGATTATGCAAGTTTATTATGTTGTTGCGATTGAATGTTAACGTTGGGGACCGTAACTAAGACTGACGTATTCTTGGAAAAGAAAATACGCCATATCAGCACCGTGGGATGCAGCACGAATTGCTGGTAATGCCTTTCTAAAGGCTTCGAGTAGAAGAGGTGGCTCACACCAATCTTCTCTCATTATTGTAGCTAGGCCAGAAAAAATGTCGGTGAACATTTTAGAATTTTTAGCATCCACTGGGACCGACTGTTTTGGAATAGAGGTTTTAGCAA
The DNA here is from genome assembly GCF_947563725.1 of Argiope bruennichi. Taxonomy (NCBI): domain Eukaryota; kingdom Metazoa; phylum Arthropoda; class Arachnida; order Araneae; family Araneidae; genus Argiope; species Argiope bruennichi. Next base: position 131,811,954 of record NC_079154.1, on the reverse strand, counting down.
CTGATGGAGTTGTTTCGCTCTCCACTGGGGTCTCTAATGGAGGAAATTCTGACTCTGAATTTGTCAGAATTTGTGCGAATGACACATTTCCTTCCACTTTCCTGAAATTTTTAGGAGGTCGATGCGTCCTGGGTACATCCCATATGGATTTTTTGGAGGGGTGATTTTTAAGGAAGTTAGTAGTGGTGTTATTTCTACCACTTTGTCTAGGGAAGCGGGGACATTGGCGCCAGTTCGCTGCATGCTCACCTGCACAATTTGCACACGTAAGTTTATCCTCATAGGCTAAAGTACATTCCTTAGCCCTGTGAGGTCCTGCACACTTGACACATTTAATGGGTAATTTGCATGCTTCAGAGCTGTGGAAGAAGCCCTGACACCGCCAGCATTGAGATGGCCCCTTCCTTCCTCTGTATCGCTCCACTGAAATTTTCGTGCCAAACATTTCAGTGAGAGTGTAGACCGTCTCTGACAGAGGTCCGTTTGCTACTTGAACGTAGAATAACGGCATCGGTGATTTTGTTTGAAATTTGGTCAGTTGAGTTATGCTAACAACTGAGAAGCCTTCCTTAAGAAATTCCGATTTAATGTCCTCAATAGGAGTGCAGGATGGAAGTCCTCGAATAACTACTTTTATGGGCCTATCTTGTTTCAGCATAAAAGTTTTAAACTCAGCACCCTGAGATTCGAGGAGGTGGGATAGGCTTCGGTGCTCTTCCTCAGTTTCGACAGTTAATTTTAGAAATTTATTGCTCATTACTGAGCGTAGGGAAGGAGCCTCTAATTTTAAGATATTAAGCATAGTTCTAAAGTCTGCTCGGGGGGTAACAAAAAAGGGCGGTATTCTTTTTTGTTTTGGTTGTGCAGGTGAGGGATCGGCATCGACCTCTTCGTCTAGCGCAACCTCTTCTATTCCTTCAGGAACTTTTTTAATTTCGATTTCTTTATTTTTAACATTATTGGGTTTTAAGTTTTTAATTTTTCTGACAAGGTGGGCAGCCGGGGCTATAAACCCATCCTCGTCAGCAACACGTTTTTTACTTTCTTTAACTGGACTGCCTTTTGGCGAAGAAACACTCTTATTTTTGTTTTCACTAAGATCTATTTTCCTTCTAGGTGCAGTTTTAACATTTACATTAGATTTTACACTTTGATTAGATTTGATATTAGAGTTAACATTTTTAGCTTCTACATTAGAGGCTGCGCTAGGAGCATTTTTCGTCCTAACCTTTTCACAGATATTTAAGCTTTCTAACATTTTCAGGAAGTTTAAACAGGGGGATCCCTAATTTAATTAGCAATTGATTCAAACAGCCGCTTACCTGCTGAATCTCCCTCTTGACTTGAATGTGCTGTCCTTCATCCTTTGCAGCTGCCAGCGCTTGGGCCCAGTTGCCCAGGTTTTCTTTGAGCGAGATGGCTTGCGTGATTTCGAGACTATGCTCTGCGATAAATTCGTCCGTCACTTCAATTGACGCTGGGGAAATTGGTCTTTGGACCGTTTTAATTTCTTCTTTTCTTGTTACTTCTTCACTGGAGTTACCTTGGCACTGTTGTAAATCCATAGAATTTTCCTCATCGGATGATGAGCTCAGCTCCTCCTTTCCGCTTTGGTTCTTAAAAGAACCAGTCCGGGGGGTCTGCGCTCCAGGCATCGTCCGCTTCGTCGGCGTAATCACCCGCAAAAGCAGCTCCTGCTCCGTCGGAGACGGAGCTCTCTCCACAAACGTCCTCTCCATTTGGAGTCCAAATCGAGCTCTCAAATTCTATGGATTTACAACAGTGCCAAGGTAACTCCAGTGAAGAAGTAACAAGAAAAGAAGAAATTAAAACGGTCCAAAGACCAATCTCCCCAGCGTCAATAGAAGTGACGGACGAATTCATCGCAGAGCATAGTCTCGAAATCACGCAAGCCATCTCGCTCAAAGAAAACCTGGGCAACTGGGCCCAAGCGCTGGCAGCTGCAAAGGATGAAGGACAGCACCTTCAAGTCAAGAGGGAGATTCAGCAGGTAAGCGGCTGTTTGAATCAATTGCTAATTAAATTAGGGATCCCCCTGTTTAAACTTCCTGAAAATGTTAGAAAGCTTAACTTTATCTGTGAAAAGGTTAGGACGAAAATGCTCCTAGCGCAGCCTCTAATGTAGAAGCTAAAAATGTTAACTCTAATGTCAAATCTAATCAAAGTGTAAAATCTAATGTAAATGTTAAAACTGCACCTAGAAGGAAAATAGATCTTAGTGAAAATAAAAATAAGAGTGTTTCTTCGCCAAAAGGCAGTCCAGTTAAAGAAAGTAAAAAACGTGTTGCTGACGAGGATGGGTTTATAGCCCCGGCTGCCCACCTTGTCAGAAAAATTAAAAACTTAAAACCCAATAATGTTAAAAATAAAGAAATCGAAATTAAAAAAGTTCCTGAAGGAATAGAAGAGGTTGCGCTAGACGAAGAGGTCGATGCCGATCCCTCACCTGCACAACCAAAACAAAAAAGAATACCGCCCTTTTTTGTTACCCCCCGAGCAGACTTTAGAACTATGCTTAATATCTTAAAATTAGAGGCTCCTTCCCTACGCTCAGTAATGAGCAATAAATTTCTAAAATTAACTGTCGAAACTGAGGAAGAGCACCGAAGCCTATCCCACCTCCTCGAATCTCAGGGTGCTGAGTTTAAAACTTTTATGCTGAAACAAGATAGGCCCATAAAAGTAGTTATTCGAGGACTTCCATCCTGCACTCCTATTGAGGACATTAAATCGGAATTTCTTAAGGAAGGCTTCTCAGTTGTTAGCATAACTCAACTGACCAAATTTCAAACAAAATCACCGATGCCGTTATTCTACGTTCAAGTAGCAAACGGACCTCTGTCAGAGACGGTCTACACTCTCACTGAAATGTTTGGCACGAAAATTTCAGTGGAGCGATACAGAGGAAGGAAGGGGCCATCTCAATGCTGGCGGTGTCAGGGCTTCTTCCACAGCTCCGAAGCATGCAAATTACCCATTAAATGTGTCAAGTGTGCAGGACCTCACAGGGCTAAGGAATGTACTTTAGCCTATGAGGATAAACTTACGTGTGCAAATTGTGCAGGTGAGCATGCAGCGAACTGGCGCCAATGTCCCCGCTTCCCTAGACAAAGTGGTAGAAATAACACCACTACTAATTTCCTTAAAAATCACCCCTCCAAAAAATCCATATGGGATGTACCCAGGACGCATCGACCTCCTAAAAATTTCAGGAAAGTGGAAGGAAATGTGTCATTCGCACAAATTCTGACAAATTCAGAGTCAGAATTTCCTCCATTAGAGACCCCAGTGGAGAGCGAAACAACTCCATCAGTTGCTAAAACCTCTATTCCAAAACAGTCGGTCCCAGTGGATGCTAAAAATTCTAAAATGTTCACCGACATTTTTTCTGGCCTAGCTACAATAATGAGAGAAGATTGGTGTGAACCACCTCTTCTACTCGAAGCCCTTAGAAAGGCATTACCAGCAATTCGTGCTGCATCCCACGGTGCTGATATGGCGTATTTTCTTTTCCAAGAATACGTCAGTCTTAGTTACGGTCCCCAACGTTAACATTCAATCGCAACAACATAATAAAATTGCATAATCTTAAGGTCTGCACTTGGAACGCAAATAGCTTGCGTAACAAGATCGCGGAAGTAAGAGACTTTGTTTCAGAGCAAAATCTTGATGTGTTTTTGGTACAAGAGACCCGACTCCCCCCGGAGTTCACACCCCTAATCGCTAATTACCGGATCTATAAAACAGATAGATCCGGAAATAATATTAATCGGCCAGGCAATCATGGAGGCACTTGTATTTATGTGAAATCAATAATTGAACATCACGTCATCCCCACTCCCGTTTTAGAGAGGATAGACGCGACAATTATTGAGGTTAAATTAGGAAATCTCCCCCCTCTCAAAATTGTGTCAGCATATGTACGATCTGGGAGTTCGTACATGTTCCCTCTGGAGGATTTAGAAAAACTTTTAAATTTAGGCTCAAACGTCATCATTGCGGGCGATATGAACGCAGGTCATATCGCCTGGAATAACTATAAATCAACTAGGTATGGAATGCAGTTGTTTAATTTTCTTGCAACGCAGGAAGGAGTCAATGTTTTGGCGCCCCACTCTCCAACCCACATTAATCAAGTTAGCTCAAATGACTCCGTCATAGATTTCGCAATATTAAAGCGAATTCCTTTCCACTCTCAAATTAGAGTGCTAAATTGTTTAGATTCTGATCATCTTCCAGTAGTTTTGACTTTTGATACTGGAACCTTTTCTCTAAATTCACCAGCACATTTCTCCACCAACTGGGAGAACTTTCGGCATATCTTAAATTTAAAACCCCTCCCTCCCTTCAAAATTCATAGCAATGATGACGCAGAATTTGCAGTTGGAAGTCTAGGAAAAACTCTAACGGAGGCGCTCGCAGAAGCCTCAAAACCAAAATTTAATAAACCTCCAGAAAAGCTTCCTTTCGAAATCCAAACCAAAATTAAACTGCGAAATTACCTGCGAAGAAATTGGCAACGTTCTCGCGACCCTCAAGTGAGAACGGAACTTCGCAGAATCCAGGATGAGATCAAAGGGTTAAAAGTAGGTCACTTCGAGCAACAGCGAGCTAGTCAATTAGAGAACCTAGACACAAAAGGCCTCTGGCGCCGCTCCTCCTTTATCAGAAAACCATTCTCCCCGATTCCCCCCCTCAGAGGGGGGACGGGGGAACTCGCTCTTGCTCCCATTGAAAAGGCGGAAACTTTGGCAGATAGCCTACAGGACCAGTTTGCCCCCCACGCGGACGCGTGGCTGGCGAACCCCCCACTGACTCAATTCGTCACAGATCAGCTGGAGAGCTTCTTATCGCAACAACACGTAAACAACCTGCAGCCCGTTCGGCCCACGGAAATCATGGAATTCATGAATAACCTTAAGCCGAATAAATCGCCAGGATTGGATTTAATTACAAATCGCATGATTAAAAACCTCCCTTTTAGATTTATTTTATACTTAACTTTTTTAATAAATAAATTAATGGAATTGTGTTATTTTCCCGATTGCTGGAAAACAGCTGTGGTTGTCCCTATTCCAAAACCAAACTCTGATTTGACTTTACCTCAAAATTTCCGTCCCATCTCGCTACTTAGTAGCTTGAGCAAAGTGTACGAATCTGTGCTCCTCAAACGCCTGAATCAATTTCTCAGCGACAAAAATATTTTAATTTCCGAGCAATTCGGATTTCGTAAAAATCTGTCGACGAACCACCAGCTAATTCGTGCTACAGAATTGATTCACAGTGGCTTTGAGAAGTCCCAAACCACAGGTGCACTTTTTCTGGACGTAGCCAAAGCCTTTGACAAAATTTGGCACGAAGGGCTTCTATTCAAGTGCATGCGACTTGGATTTTCGGCGCAATTTGTCAAAATTTTACGCTCGTACCTACTTTCTCGTAATTTTCGGGTACGAGTTAACGATATAATTTCTTCCCCCAGACCAATCCGAAGCGGTTGTGCGCAAGGAAGTTTACTCTCTCCAACTCTTTTTAACATTTATGTTAACGATCTACCTAGAGCTAGCAATTGTCACTTAGCAATTTTTGCAGACGATACCGCCATTCTTACACAGCATAGGGACCCAAACATAGTCATATCAAACATTCAACAGTACATGACCATTTTGCAGTGCTGGCTCATCGGCTGGAAAATAAAAGTCAACCCAAGTAAATGCGCGTACCTCCTGTTTACTAAAAAAGTGAATATGCCTGACCTAGCCCCTATCCAAATTTTTGGCCAACCCGTCCCCTTTGTAAATGAATACAAATACTTAGGGTTAATTTTAGACGCAAAATTAAGCTTTAATAGTCATATTAAAGCAGCCCTCACCAAAGCTACTAGAACGAGTGTTAAACTCAACAGCTTAATTTCTCCTAGGAGTAAGCTATCGATTAGGCTCAAGCTTCTGCTCTACAAAGCTATTTTAAGACCAATACTGATGTACGGCTCCCAAATATGGGGGGCGACATCAGCCACAAACATTAAGAGGTTGCAAGTTTTTCAAAATAGGCACCTGATGAAGATTGTTAACGCCCCCTGGTATATCAGGAGAAAGATCTTACATGACGATCTCAAAATTGAACCTGTTTCGGAATTTATTAGAAGAACATCAATAAATTTCTTCGAAAAACTGTCCCATATTCGTAACAAGTTACTTAATCTACCTGCTTATGATCCTGCAGTACCCAGCTCTAGGAAAAGACCTAGAGCTGCAATAGACAATGTCTATGTAAATTTCCCCTCAGTTAAAAAACTGAGAATTAATTAACTCTGTTACCAATCTAGTGGATTAAATTTATCAAAATTATTTGTTTTGGCCTCAGATAGCTACGATGAGCTACACGCGTGAAATTCCTTGAAATTTTTCCTTCAGAAAGTTTAGTTCCAAAAAAGCCCCAATAGTTAAGGCACGTGCAACGTAATTCCACTAAAGTTCTATTTTACCCCATAAATAATATAAATATTATTTTTAAATTAATTAATTGTATCAAAAATAATAATAATATGAATTAAATACCAAATTTCATGACGTTAGAGCTTTACTGCGCTCGTCCAAACTAGTTCAATTAAATTTAACTTTTCCCTAAACTAACAAATTAAAGTATCTATTCCAAATTATGATGTGGAGGTGCTCGTGACCACTTTGTCACATCGCGGAACTCCGAAACATCACGACGTTGCCGTTGCCGTTGCATGCTCCGAATCTCTAATCGAATTTAGGCTTTTATTTCTAAATTTTCTTTAATTTGGAAGTATTTTGAAATAAAATATTGAAATCTTTGTAAATTTTGGTCGAAATATTAGAACTTGAAAAGAAAAATTATGATTTTCACTAAACTTAAAGTAAAAAAATATTAAATAAAATGAAAAAAATTGAAAGCAAAGCGAACGCGAATAACGATTATCGAACCTGCGGCCACTGCTTTGCAAGCCGATACTCAGTCCACAAGGCTACATACGACCCGTCGTGAGAAAGAATTTAAAGCCAAATGTTTATTTATTACTTTAAACTTTATAATTGTGCAAATCCCTGCATGAAAGCCATGTGGATACGAGAAGCAATATGTCTGCGCATGCTCAGAATCTCGGAGCAAAATAAGGATTTTGTTTCTAAAATTTCTTTAATTTGGAAGTATTTTGAAATAAAATATTGAAATCTTTGTAAATTTTGGTCGAAATATTAGAACTTGAAAAGAAAAATTATGATTTTCACTAAACTTAAAGTAAAAAAATATTCAATAAAATGAAAAAAATTGTAAGCAAAGCGAACGCGAATAACGAGGATCGAACCTGCGGCCACTGCTTTGCAAGCCGATACTCAGTTAACAAGGCTACATACGACCCGTCGTGAGAGAGAATTTAAAGCCAAATGTTTAATTATTACTTTAAACTTTATAATTGTGCAAATCCCTGCATGAAAGCCATGTGGATACGAGAAGCAATATGTCTGCGCATGCTCAGAATCTCGGAGCAAAATAAGGATTTTGTTTTGAAATTTCTTTAATTTGGAAGTATTTTGAAATAAAATATTGAAATCTTTGTAAATTTTGGTCGAAATATTAGAACTTGAAAAGAAAAATTATGATTTTCACTAAACTTAAAGTAAAAAAATATTAAATAAAATGAAAAAAATTGAAAGCAAAACGAATGCGAATAACGCGGAGCGAACCTGCGGCCACTGTTTAGCAAGCCGATACTCAGTCCACTAGGCTACATACGACTCGTCGTGAGAGAGAATTTAAAGCCCAATGTTTATTTATTACTTTAAACTATAATTGTGCAAATCCCTGAATAAAAGCCATGTGGATACGAGCAAGAATATGTCTGCGCATGCTCAGAATCTCTAATCGAATTTAGGCTTTTATTTCTAAAATTTCTTTAATTTGGAAGTATTTTTAAATAAAATTTTGAAATCTTTGTAAATTTTGGTCGAAATATTAGTACTTGAAAAGAAAAATTATGATATTCACTAAACTTAAAGTAAAAAAATATTAAATAAAATGAAAAAAATTGAAAACAAAGCGAACGCGAATAACGAGGATCGAACCTGCGTCCACTGCTTTGCAAGCCGATACTCAGTCCACAAGGCTACATACGACCCGTCGTGAGAGAGAATTTAAAGCCAAATGTGTATTTATTACTTTAAACTTTATAATTGTGCAAATCCCTGCATGAAAGCCACGTGGATACGAGAAGCAATATGTCTGCGCATGCTCAGAATCTCGGAGCAAAATAAGGATTTTGTTTTAAAATTTCTTTAATTTGGAAGTATTTTGAAATAAAATATTGAAATCTTTGTAAATTTTGGTCGAAATATTAGAACTTGAAAAGAAAAATTATGATTTTCACTAAACTTAAAGTAAAAAAATATTCAATAAAATGAAAAAAATTGAAAGCAAAGCGAACGCGAATAACGAGGATCGAACCTGCGGTCACTGCTTTGCAAGCCGATACTCAGTTAACAAGGCTACATACGACCCGTCGTGAGAGAGAATTTAAAGCCAATTGTTTAATTATTACTTTAAACTTTATAATTGTGCAAATCCCTGCATGAAAGCCATGTGGATACGAGAAGCAATATGTCTGCGCATGCTCAGAATCTCGGAGCAAAATAAGGATTTTGTTTCTAAAATTTCTTTAATTTGGAAGTATTTTGAAATAAAATATTGAAATCTTTGTAAATTTTGGTCGAAATATTAGAACTTGAAAAGAAAAATTATGATTTTCACTAAACTTAAAGTAAAAAAATATTCAATAAAATGAAAAAAATTGAAAGCAAAGCGAACGCGGATAACGATTATCGAACCTGCGGCCACTGCTTTGCAAGCCGATACTTAGTCCACAAGGCTACATACGACCCGTCGTGAGAGAGAATTTAAAGCCAAATGTTTATTTATTACTTTAAACTTTATAATTGTGCAAATCCCTGCATGAAAGCCATGTGGATAAGAGAAGCAATATGTCTGCGCATGCTCAGAATCTCGGAGCAAAATAAGGATTTTGTTTTAAAATTTCTTTAATATGGAAGTATTTTGAAATAAAATATTGAAATCTTTGTAAATTTTGGTCGAAATATTAGAACTTGAAAAGAAAAATTATGATTTTCACTAAACTTAAAGTAAAAAAATATTAAATAAAATGAAAAAAATTGAAAGCAAAACGAATGCGAATAACGCGGATCGAACCTGCGGCCACTGTTTAGCAAGCCGTTACTCAGTCCACTAGGCTACATACGACTAGTCGTGAGAGAGAATTTAAAGCCCAATGTTTATTTATTACTTTAAACTATAATTGTGCAAACCCTGAATAAAAGCCATGTGGATACGAGCAAGAATATGTCTGCGCATGCTCAGAATCTCTAATCGAATTTAGGCTTTTATTTCTAAAATTTCTTTAATTTGGAAGTATTTTGAAATAAAATATTGAAATCTTTGTAAATTTTGGTCGAAATATTAGAACTTGAAAAGAAAAATTATGATTTTCACTAAACTTAAAGTAAAAAAATATTCAATAAAATGAAAAAAATTGAAAGCAAAGCGAACGCGAATAACGATTATCGAACCTGCGGCCACTGCTTTGCAAGCCGATACTCAGTCCACTAGGCTACATACGGCTCGTCGTGAGAGAGAATTTAAAGCCCAATGTTTATTTTGTACTTTAAACTATAATTGTGCAAATCCCTGAATAAAAGCCATGTGGATACGAGCAAGAATATGTCTGCGCATGCTCAGAATCTCTAATCGAATTTAGGCTTTTATTTCTAAATTTTCTTTAATTTGGAAGTATTTTGAAATAAAATATTGAAATCTTTGTAAATTTTGGTCGAAATATTAGAACTTGAAAAGTAAATTTATGATTTTCACTAAACTTAAAGTAAAAAAATATTAAATAAAATGAAAAAAATTGAAAGCAAAGCGAACGCGAATAACGATTATCGAACCTGCGGCCACTGCTTTGCAAGCCGATACTCAGTCCACAAGGCTACATACGACCCGTCGTGAGAGAGAATTTAAAGCCAAATGTTTATTTATTACTTTAAACTTTATAATTGTGCAAATCCCTGCATGAAAGCCATGTGGATAAGAGAAGCAATATGTCTGCGCATGCTCAGAATCTCGGAGCAAAATAAGGATTTTGTTTTAAATTTCTTTAATTTGGAAGTATTTTTAAATAAAATATTGAAATCTTTGTAAATTTTGGTCGAAATATTAGAACTTGAAAAGAAAAATTATGATTTTCACTAAACTTAAAGTAAAAAAATATTAAATAAAATGAAAAAAATTGAAAGTAAAACGAATACGAATAACGCGGATCGAACCTGCGGCCACTGTTTAGCAAGCCGATACTCAGTCCACTAGGCTACATACGGCTCGTCGTGAGAGAGAATTTAAAGCCCAATGTTTATTTATTACTTTAAACTATAATTGTGCAAATCCCTGAATAAAAGCCATGTGGATACGAGCAAGAATATGTCTGCGCATGCTCAGAATCTCTAATCAAATTTAGGTTTTTATTTCTAAAATTTCTTTAATTTGGAAGTATTTTTAAATGAAATATTGAAATCTTTGTAAATTTTGGTCGAAATATTAGTACTTGAAAAGAAAAATTATGATTTTCACTAAACTTAAAGTAAAAAAATATTAAATAAAATGAAAAAAATTGAAAGCAAAACGAACGCGAATAACGCGGATCGAACCTGCGGCCACTGCTTGGCAAGCCATTACTCAGTCCAAAAGGCTACATACGACCCGTCGTGAGAGAGAATTTAAAGCCCAATGTTTATTTATTACTTTAAACTATAATTGTGCAAATCCCTGAATAAAAGCCATGTCTATACGAGCAAGAATATGTCTGCGCATGCTCAGAATCTCTAATCGAATTTAGGCTTTTATTTTTAAAATTTCTTTAATTTGGAAGTATTTTTAAATAAAATATTGAAATATTTGTAAATTTTGGTCGAAATATTAGTACTTGAAAAGAAAAATTATGATTTTCACTAAACTTAAAGTAAAAAAATATTAAATAAAATGAAAAAAATTGAAAGCAAAACGAACACGAATAACGGGGATCGAACCTGCGGCCACTGTTTAGCAATAAGATACTCAGTCCACAAGGTTACATACGACACGTCGTGAGAGAGAATTTAAAGCCAAATGTATATTTATTACTTTAAACTTTATAATTGTGCAAATCCCTGCATGAAAGCCATGTGGATACGAGAAGCAATATGTCTGCGCATGCTCAGAATCTCGGAGCAAAATAAGGATTTGGTTTCTAAAATTTCTTTAATTTGGAAGTATTTTGAAATAAAATATTGAAATCTTTGCAAATTTTGGTCGAAATATTAGAACTTGAAACGAAAAATTATGATTTTCACTAAACTTAAAGTAAAAAAATATTAAATAAAATGAAAAAAATTGAAAGCAAAACAAAAGCGAACAACTTGGATCGAACCTGCGGCCAATGCTTAGAAGGCCGTTACTCGGTCCACAAGGTTACATACGACCCGTCGTGAGAGAGAATTTAAAGCCAAATGTTTATTTATTACTTTAAACTTTATAATTGTGCAAATCTCTGCTTCAAAGCCATGTGTATCCTAGAAGGAAAACGTCTGCGCATGCCCAGAATCTCGGAGCAAAATAATGCTTTTATTTCTAAAATTTCTTTAATTTGGAAGTATTTTTAAATGAACTATTGAAATCTTTGTAAATTTTGGTCAAAAAAATTAGTACTTGAAAAGAAAAATTATGATTTTCACTAAACTTAAAGTAAAAAAATATTAAATAAAATGAAAAAAATTGAAAACAAAACGAACGCGAATAACGCGGATCGAACCTGCGGCCACTGCTTGGCAAGCCATTACTCAGTCCACAAGGCTACATACGATCTGTCGTGAGAGAGAATTTAAAGCCCAATGTTTATTTATTACTTTAAACTATAATTGTGCAAATCCCTGAATAAAAGCCATGTGGATACGAGCAAGAATATGTCTGCGCATGCTCAGAATCTCTTATCGAATTTAGGCTTTTATTTCAAAAATTTCTTTAATTTGGCAGTATTTTTAAATAAAATATTGAAATCTTTGTAAATTTTGGTCGAAATATTAGTACTTGAAAAGAAAAATTATGATTTTCACTAAACTTAAAGTAAAAAAATATTAAATAAAATGAAAAAAATTGAAAGCAAAACGAACACGAATAACGGGGATCGAACCTGCGGCCACTGTTTAGCAATAAGATACTCAGTCCACAAGGCTACATACGACCCGTCGTGAGAGAGAATTTAAAGCCAAATGTTTATTTATTACTTTAAACTTTATAATTGTGCAAATCCCTGCATGAAAGCCATGTGGATACGAGAAGCAATATGTCTGCGCATGCTCAGAATCTCGGAGGAAAATAAGGATTTTGTTTTAAAATTTCTTTAATTTGGAAGTATTTTGAAATAAAATATTGAAATCTTTGTAAATTTTGGTCGAAATATTAGAACTTGAAAAGAAAAATTATGATTTTCACTAAACTTAAAGTAAAAAAATATTAAATAAAATGAAAAAAATTGAAAGCAAAACGAATGCGAATAACGCGGAGCGAACCTGCGGCCACTGTTTAGCAAGCCGATACTCAGTCCACTAGGCTACATACGACTCGTCGTGAGAGAGAATTTAAAGCCCAATGTTTATTTATTACTTTAAACTATAATTGTGCAAATCCCTGAATAAAAGCCATGTGGATACGAGCAAGAATATGTCTGCGCATGCTCAGAATCTCTAATCGAATTTAGGCTTTTATTTCTAAATTTTCTTTAATTTGGAAGTATTTTGAAATAAAATATTGAAATCTTTGTAAATTTTGGTCGAAATATTAGAACTTGAAAAGTAAATTTATGATTTTCACTAAACTTAAAGTAAAAAAATATTAAATAAAATGAAAAAAATTGAAAGCAAAGCGAACGCGAATAACGATTATCGAACCTGCGGCCACTGCTTTGCAAGCCGATACTCAGTCCACAAGGCTACATACGACCCGTCGTGAGAGAGAATTTAAAGCCAAATGTTTATTTATTACTTTAAACTTTATAATTGTGCAAATCCCTGCATGAAAGCCATGTGGATAAGAGAAGCAATATGTCTGCGCATGCTCAGAATCTAGGAGCAAAATAAGGATTTTGTTTTAAAATTTCTTTAATTTGGAAGTATTTTGAAATAAAATATTGAAATCTTTGTAAATTTTGGTCGAAATATTAGAACTTGAAAAGAAAAATTATGATTTTCACTAAACTTAAAGTAAAAAAATATTAAATAAAATGAAAAAAATTGAAAGTAAAACGAATGCGAATAACGCGGATCGAACCTGCGGCCACTGTTTAGCAAGCCGATACTCAGTCCACTAGGCTACATACGGCTCGTCGTGAGAGAGAATTTAAAGCCCAATGTTTATTTATTACTTTAAACTATAATTGTGCAAATCCCTGAATAAAAGCCATGTGGATACGAGCAAGAATATGTCTGCGCATGCTCAGAATCTCTAATCGAATTTAGGCTTTTATTTCTAAATTTTCTTTAATTTGGAAGTATTTTGAAATAAAATATTGAAATCTTTGTAAATTTTGGTCGAAATATTAGAACTTGAAAAGAAAAATTATGATTTTCACTAAACTTAAAGTAAAAAAATATTAAATAAAATGAAAAAAATTGAAAGTAAAACGAATGCGAATAACGCGGATCGAACCTGCGGCCACTGTTTAGCAAGCCGATACTCAGTCCACTAGGCTACATACGGCTCGTCGTGAGAGAGAATTTAAAGCCCAATGTTTATTTATTACTTTAAACTATAATTGTGCAAATCCCTGAATAAAGGCCATGTGGATACGAGGAGCAATATGTCTGCGCATGCTCAGAATCTCGGAGCAAAATAAGGATTTTGTTTTAAAATTTCTTTAATTTGGAAGTATTTTGAAATAAAATATTGAAATCTTTGTAAATTTTGGTCGAAATATTAGAACTTGAAAAGAAAAATTATGATTTTCACTAAACTTAAAGTAAAAAAATATTAAATAAAATGAAAAAAATTGAAAGCAAAACGAATGCGAATAACGCCTATCGAACCTGCGGCCACTGTTTAGCAAGCCGATACTCAGTGCACTAGGCTACATACAACTCGTCGTGAGAGAGAATTTAAAGCCCAATGTTTATTTATTACTTTAAACTATAATTGTGCAAATCCCTGCATGAAAGCCATGTGGATAAGAGAAGCAATATGTCTGCGCATGCTCAGAATCTCGGAGCAAAATAAGGATTTTGTTTTAAAATTTCTTTAATTTGGAAGTATTTTTAAATAAAATATTGAAATCTTTGTAAATTTTGGTCGAAATATTAGAACTTGAAAAGAAAAATTATGATTTTCACTAAACTTAAAGTAAAAAAATATTAAATAAAATGAAAAAAATTGAAAGTAAAACGAATACGAATAACGCGGATCGAACCTGCGGCCACTGTTTAGCAAGCCGATACTCAGTCCACTAGGCTACATACGGCTCGTCGTGAGAGAGAATTTAAAGCCCAATGTTTATTTATTACTTTAAACTATAATTGTGCAAATCCCTGAATAAAAGCCATGTGGATACGAGCAAGAATATGTCTGCGCATGCTCAGAATCTCTAATCAAATTTAGGTTTTTATTTCTAAAATTTCTTTAATTTGGAAGTATTTTTAAATGAAATATTGAAATCTTTGTAAATTTTGGTCGAAATATTAGTACTTGAAAAGAAAAATTATGATTTTCACTAAACTTAAAGTAAAAAAATATTAAATAAAATGAAAAAAATTGAAAGCAAAACGAACGCGAATAACGCGGATCGAACCTGCGGCCACTGCTTGGCAAGCCATTACTCAGTCCAAAAGGCTACATACGACCCGTCGTGAGAGAGAATTTAAAGCCCAATGTTTATTTATTACTTTAAACTATAATTGTGCAAATCCCTGAATAAAAGCCATGTCTATACGAGCAAGAATATGTCTGCGCATGCTCAGAATCTCTTATCGAATTTAGGCTTTTATTTCAAAAATTTCTTTAATTTGGCAGTATTTTTAAATAAAATATTGAAATCTTTGTAAATTTTGGTCGAAATATTAGTACTTGAAAAGAAAAATTATGATTTTCACTAAACTTAAAGTAAAAAAATATTAAATAAAATGAAAAAAATTGAAAGAAAAGCGAACGCGAATAACGAGGATCGAACCTGCGGCCACTGCTTTGCAAGCCGATACTCAGTCCACAAGGCTACATACGCCCCGTCGTGAGAGAGAATTTAAAGCCAAATGTTTATTTATTACTTTAAACTTTATAATTGTGCAAATCCCTGCATGAAAGCCATGTGGATACGAGAAGCAATATGTCTGCGCATGCTCAGAATCTCGGAGAAAAATAAGGATTTTGTTTTAAAATTTCTTTAATTTGGAAGTATTTTGAAATAAAATATTGAAATCTTTGTAAATTTTGGTCGAAATATTAGAACTTGAAAAGAAAAATTATGATTTTCACTAAACTTAAAGTAAAAAAATATTAAATAAAATGAAAAAAATTGAAAGTAAAACGAATGCGAATAACGCGGATCGAACCTGCGGCCACTGTTTAGCAAGCCGATACTCAGTCCACTAGGCTACATACGGCTCGTCGTGAGAGAGAATTTAAAGCCCAATGTTTATTTATTACTTTAAACTATAATTGTGCAAATCCCTGAATAAAAGCCATGTGGATACGAGAAGCAATATGTCTGCGCATGCTCAGAATCTCGGAGCAAAATAAGGATTTTGTTTTAAAATTTCTTTAATTTGGAAGTATTTTGAAATAAAATATTGAAATCTTTGTAAATTTTGGTCGAAATATTAGAACTTGAAAAGAAAAATTATGATTTTCACTAAACTTAAAGTAAAAAAATATTAAATAAAATGAAAAAAATTGAAAGCAAAACGAATGCGAATAACGCGGATCGAACCTGCGGCCACTGTTTAGCAAGCCGAACCTCAGTCCACTAGGCTACATACAACTCGTCGTGAGAGAGAATTTAAAGCCCAATGTTTATTTATTACTTTAAACTATAATTGTGCAAATCCCTGCATGAAAGCCATGTGGATAAGAGAAGCAATATGTCTGCGCATGCTCAGAATCTCGGAGCAAAATAAGGATTTTGTTTTAAAATTTCTTTAATTTGGAAGTATTTTTATATAAAATATTGAAATCTTTGTAAATTTTGGTCGAAATATTAGAACTTGAAAAGAAAAATTATGATTTTCACTAAACTTAAAGTAAAAAAATATTAAATAAAATGAAAAAAATTGAAAGTAAAACGAATACGAATAACGCGGATCGAACCTGCGGCCACTGTTTAGCAAGCCGATACTCAGTCCACTAGGCTACACACGGCTCGTCGTGAGAGAGAATTTAAAGCCCAATGTTTATTTATTACTTTAAACTATAATTGTGCAAATCCCTGAATAAAAGCCATGTGGATACGAGCAAGAATATGTCTGCGCATGCTCAGAATCTCTAATCAAATTTAGGTTTTTATTTCTAAAATTTCTTTAATTTGGAAGTATTTTTAAATGAAATATTGAAATCTTTGTAAATTTTGGTCGAAATATTAGTACTTGAAAAGAAAAATTATGATTTTCACTAAACTTAAAGTAAAAAAATATTAAATAAAATGAAAAAAATTGAAAGCAAAACGAACGCGAATAACGCGGATCGAACCTGCGGCCACTGCTTGGCAAGCCATTACTCAGTCCAAAAGGCTACATACGACCCGTCGTGAGAGAGAATTTAAAGCCCAATGTTTATTTATTACTTTAAACTATAATTGTGCAAATCCCTGAATAAAAGCCATGTCTATACGAGCAAGAATATGTCTGCGCATGCTCAGAATCTCTAATCGAATTTAGGCTTTTATTTCTAAAATTTCTTTAATTTGGAAGTATTTTTAAATAAAATATTGAAATATTTGTAAATTTTGGTCGAAATATTAGAACTTGAAAAGAAAAATTATGATTTTCACTAAACTTAAAGTAAAAAAATATTAAATAAAATGAAAAAAATTGAAAGCAAAACGAATGCGAATAACGCGGATCGAACCTGCGGCCACTGTTTAGCAAGCCGAACCTCAGTCCACTAGGCTACATACAACTCGTCGTGAGAGAGAATTTAAAGCCCAATGTTTATTTATTACTTTAAACTATAATTGTGCAAATCCCTGCATGAAAGCCATGTGGATAAGAGAAGCAATATGTCTGCGCATGCTCAGAATCTCGGAGCAAAATAAGGATTTTGTTTTAAAATTTCTTTAATTTGGAAGTATTTTTATATAAAATATTGAAATCTTTGTAAATTTTGGTCGAAATATTAGAACTTGAAAAGAAAAATTATGATTTTCACTAAACTTAAAGTAAAAAAATATTAAATAAAATGAAAAAAATTGAAAGTAAAACGAATACGAATAACGCGGATCGAACCTGCGGCCACTGTTTAGCAAGCCGATACTCAGTCCACTAGGCTACACACGGCTCGTCGTGAGAGAGAATTTAAAGCCCAATGTTTATTTATTACTTTAAACTATAATTGTGCAAATCCCTGAATAAAAGCCATGTGGATACGAGCAAGAATATGTCTGCGCATGCTCAGAATCTCTAATCAAATTTAGGTTTTTATTTCTAAAATTTCTTTAATTTGGAAGTATTTTTAAATGAAATATTGAAATCTTTGTAAATTTTGGTCGAAATATTAGTACTTGAAAAGAAAAATTATGATTTTCACTAAACTTAAAGTAAAAAAATATTAAATAAAATGAAAAAAATTGAAAGCAAAACGAACGCGAATAACGCGGATCGAACCTGCGGCCACTGCTTGGCAAGCCATTACTCAGTCCAAAAGGCTACATACGACCCGTCGTGAGAGAGAATTTAAAGCCCAATGTTTATTTATTACTTTAAACTATAATTGTGCAAATCCCTGAATAAAAGCCATGTCTATACGAGCAAGAATATGTCTGCGCATGCTCAGAATCTCTAATCGAATTTAGGCTTTTATTTCTAAAATTTCTTTAATTTGGAAGTATTTTTAAATAAAATATTGAAATATTTGTAAATTTTGGTCGAAATATTAGTACTTGAAAAGAAAAATTATGATTTTCACTAAACTTAAAGTAAAAAAATATTAAATAAAATGAAAAAAATTGAAAGCAAAACGAACACGAATAACGGGGATCGAACCTGCGGCCACTGTTTAGCAATAAGATACTCAGTCCACAAGGTTACATACGACACGTCGTGAGAGAGAATTTAAAGCCAAATGTATATTTATTACTTTAAACTTTATAATTGTGCAAATCCCTGCATGAAAGCCATGTGGATACGAGAAGCAATATGTCTGCGCATGCTCAGAATCTCGGAGCAAAATAAGGATTTTGTTTCTAAAATTTCTTTAATTTGGAAGTATTTTGAAATAAAATATTGAAATCTTTGCAAATTTTGGTCGAAATATTAGAACTTGAAAAGAAAAATTATGATTTTCACTAAACTTAAAGTAAAAAAATATTAAATAAAATGAAAAAAATTGAAAGCAAAACAAAAGCGAACAACTTGGATCGAACCTGCGGCCAATGCTTAGAAGGCCGTTACTCGGTCCACAAGGTTACATACGACCCGTCGTGAGAGAGAATTTAAAGCCAAATGTTTATTTATTACTTTAAACTTTATAATTGTGCAAATCTCTGCTTCAAAGCCATGTGTATCCTAGAAGGAAAACGTCTGCGCATGCCCAGAATCTCGGAGCAAAATAATGCTTTTATTTCTAAAATTTCTTTAATTTGGAAGTATTTTTAAATGAACTATTGAAATCTTTGTAAATTTTGGTCAAAAAAATTAGTACTTGAAAAGAAAAATTATGATTTTCACTAAACTTAAAGTAAAAAAATATTAAATAAAATGAAAAAAATTGAAAACAAAACGAACGCGAATAACGCGGATCGAACCTGCGGCCACTGCTTGGCAAGCCATTACTCAGTCCACAAGGCTACATACGACCCGTCGTGAGAGAGAATTTAAAGCCCAATGTTTATTTATTACTTTAAACTATAATTGTGCAAATCCCTGAATAAAAGCCATGTGGATACGAGCAAGAATATGTCTGCGCATGCTCAGAATCTCTTATCGAATTTAGGCTTTTATTTCAAAAATTTCTTTAATTTGGCAGTATTTTTAAATAAAATATTGAAATCTTTGTAAATTTTGGTCGAAATATTAGTACTTGAAAAGAAAAATTATGATTTTCACTAAACTTAAAGTAAAAAAATATTAAATAAAATGAAAAAAATTGAAAGCAAAACGAACGCGAATAACGCGTATCGAACCTGCGGCCACTGTTTAGCAATAAGATACTCAGTCCACAAGGTTACATACGACACTTCGTGACAGAGAATTTAAAGCCAAATGTTTATTTATTAGTTTAAACTCTATAATTGTGCAAATCCCTGCTTGAAAGCCATGTGTATCCTAGAAGGAAAACGTCTGCGCATGCCCAGAATCTCGGTGCAAAATAATGCTTTTATTTCTAAAATTTCTTTAATTTGGAAGTATTTTTAAAGAAAATATTGAAATCTTTGTAAATGTTGGTCGAAATATTAGTTCTTGAAAAGAAAAATTATGATTTTCACTAAAGTTAAAGTAAAAAAATATTTAAAAAAATGAGAAAAAGAGAAAGTTAAACGAATACGAACAACTTGGATCGAACCTGCGGCCAATGCTTGGGAGGCCGTTACTCGGTCCACAAGGTTACATACGACACGTCGTGACAGAGAATTTAAAGCCACAGGTATATTTATTAGTTTAAACTCTAATTGTGCAAATCCCTGCTTGAAAGCCATGTATATACGAGAAGGAATATGTCTGCGCATGCCCAGAATCTCGGAGCAAAATAAGGCTTTTATTTCTAAAATTTCTTTAATTTGGAAGTATTTTTAAAGAAAATATTGAAATCTTTGTAAATTTTGGTCGAAATATTAGTACTTGAGAAAAATTATGATTTTCACTAAACTTAAAAAAAAAGAATTAAATAAAATAAAAAAAAGTGAAAGCAAAACGAACGCGAATAACGCGGATCGAACCTGCGGCCACTGCTTGGCATGCCGATACTCAGTCCACAAGGCTACATACGATCCGTTGTGACAGAGAATTTAAAGCCACATGTTTATTTATGAGTTTAAACTCTATAATTGTGAAAATCCCTGCATGAAAGCCATGTGTATACGAGAAGGAATATGTCTGCGCATGCTCAGAATCTCTGATCGAATTTAGGCTTTTATTTCATTTATATCTTTATTTTGGAAATATTTTTCAATAAAATATTGAAATCTTTGTAAATTTTGGTCGAAATATTAGTACTTGAAAAGAAAAATTATTATTTTCACTAAACTTAAAGTAAAAAGAATATTAAATAAAATAAAAAAAAGTGAAAGCAAAACGAATGCGAACAACGTGGATCCAACCTGCGGCCACTGGTCGGCAGGCCGTTACTCGGTTAAAAGGGCTACATACGACCCGTCGTGAGAGAGAATTTAAAGCCAAATGTTTATTTATTAATTTAAATTCTATAATTGTGCAAATCCCTGCATGACAGCCATGTGGATACGAGAAGGAATATGTCTGAGCATGCTCAGAATCTCTAATCGAATTTAGTCTTTTATTTCTAAAATATCTTTAATTTGGAAGTATTTTTAAATAAAATATTGAAATATTTGTAAATTTTGGTCGAAATATTAGTACTTGAAAAGAAAAATTATGATTTTCACTAAACTTAAAGTAAAAAAATATTAAATAAAATGAAAAAAATTGAAAGCAAAACGAACACGAATAACGGGGATCGAACCTGCGGCCACTGTTTAGCAATAAGATACTCAGTCCACAAGGTTACATACGACACGTCGTGAGAGAGAATTTAAAGCCAAATGTATATTTATTACTTTAAACTTTATAATTGTGCAAATCCCTGCATGAAAGCCATGTGGATACGAGAAGCAATATGTCTGCGCATGCTCAGAATCTCGGAGCAAAATAAGGATTTTGTTTCTAAAATTTCTTTAATTTGGAAGTATTTTGAAATAAAATATTGAAATCTTTGCAAATTTTGGTCGAAATATTAGAACTTGAAAAGAAAAATTATGATTTTCACTAAACTTAAAGTAAAAAAATATTAAATAAAATGAAAAAAATTGAAAGCAAAACAAAAGCGAACAACTTGGATCGAACCTGCGGCCAATGCTTAGAAGGCCGTTACTCGGTCCACAAGGTTACATACGACCCGTCGTGAGAGAGAATTTAAAGCCAAATGTTTATTTATTACTTTAAACTTTATAATTGTGCAAATCTCTGCTTCAAAGCCATGTGTATCCTAGAAGGAAAACGTCTGCGCATGCCCAGAATCTCGGAGCAAAATAATGCTTTTATTTCTAAAATTTCTTTAATTTGGAAGTATTTTTAAATGAACTATTGAAATCTTTGTAAATTTTGGTCAAAAAAATTAGTACTTGAAAAGAAAAATTATGATTTTCACTAAACTTAAAGTAAAAAAATATTAAATAAAATGAAAAAAATTGAAAACAAAACGAACGCGAATAACGCGGATCGAACCTGCGGCCACTGCTTGGCAAGCCATTACTCAGTCCACAAGGCTACATACGACCCGTCGTGAGAGAGAATTTAAAGCCCAATGTTTATTTATTACTTTAAACTATAATTGTGCAAATCCCTGAATAAAAGCCATGTGGATACGAGCAAGAATATGTCTGCGCATGCTCAGAATCTCTTATCGAATTTAGGCTTTTATTTCAAAAATTTCTTTAATTTGGCAGTATTTTTAAATAAAATATTGAAATCTTTGTAAATTTTGGTCGAAATATTAGTACTTGAAAAGAAAAATTATGATTTTCACTAAACTTAAAGTAAAAAAATATTAAATAAAATGAAAAAAATTGAAAGCAAAACGAACGCGAATAACGCGTATCGAACCTGCGGCCACTGTTTAGCAATAAGATACTCAGTCCACAAGGTTACATACGACACTTCGTGACAGAGAATTTAAAGCCAAATGTTTATTTATTAGTTTAAACTCTATAATTGTGCAAATCCCTGCTTGAAAGCCATGTGTATCCTAGAAGGAAAACGTCTGCGCATGCCCAGAATCTCGGTGCAAAATAATGCTTTTATTTCTAAAATTTCTTTAATTTGGAAGTATTTTTAAAGAAAATATTGAAATCTTTGTAAATGTTGGTCGAAATATTAGTTCTTGAAAAGAAAAATTATGATTTTCACTAAAGTTAAAGTAAAAAAATATTTAAAAAAATGAGAAAAAGAGAAAGTTAAACGAATACGAACAACTTGGATCGAACCTGCGGCCAATGCTTGGGAGGCCGTTACTCGGTCCACAAGGTTACATACGACACGTCGTGACAGAGAATTTAAAGCCACAGGTATATTTATTAGTTTAAACTCTAATTGTGCAAATCCCTGCTTGAAAGCCATGTATATACGAGAAGGAATATGTCTGCGCATGCCCAGAATCTCGGAGCAAAATAAGGCTTTTATTTCTAAAATTTCTTTAATTTGGAAGTATTTTTAAAGAAAATATTGAAATCTTTGTAAATTTTGGTCGAAATATTAGTACTTGAGAAAAATTATGATTTTCACTAAACTTAAAAAAAAAGAATTAAATAAAATAAAAAAAAGTGAAAGCAAAACGAACGCGAATAACGCGGATCGAACCTGCGGCCACTGCTTGGCATGCCGATACTCAGTCCACAAGGCTACATACGATCCGTTGTGACAGAGAATTTAAAGCCACATGTTTATTTATGAGTTTAAACTCTATAATTGTGAAAATCCCTGCATGAAAGCCATGTGTATACGAGAAGGAATATGTCTGCGCATGCTCAGAATCTCTGATCGAATTTAGGCTTTTATTTCATTTATATCTTTTTTTTGGAAATATTTTTCAATAAAATATTGAAATCTTTGTAAATTTTGGTCGAAATATTAGTACTTGAAAAGAAAAATTATTATTTTCACTAAACTTAAAGTAAAAAGAATATTAAATAAAATAAAAAAAAGTGAAAGCAAAACGAATGCGAACAACGTGGATCCAACCTGCGGCCACTGGTCGGCAGGCCGTTACTCGGTTAAAAGGGCTACATACGACCCGTCGTGAGAGAGAATTTAAAGCCAAATGTTTATTTATTAATTTAAATTCTATAATTGTGCAAATCCCTGCATGACAGCCATGTGGATACGAGAAGGAATATGTCTGAGCATGCTCAGAATCTCTAATCGAATTTAGTCTTTTATTTCTAAAATATCTTTATTTTGGAAGTATTTTTAAAGAAAATATTGAAATCTTTGTAAATGTTAGTCGAAATATTAGTACTTGAAAAGAAAAATTATGATTTTCATTTAACTTAAAGAAAAAAATATTAAATAAAAAGAAAAAAAGTGAAAGCAAAACGAATACGAACAACGTGGATCTAACCTGCGGCCACTGGTCGGCAGGCTGATACTCGGTCCACAAGGCTACATACGATCCATCGAGACATAGAATTTAAAGAAACTTGTTTATTTATTAGTTTAAACTAATTGTGCAAATCAATGCTTGAAAGCTATGTGTATACGAGAAGAAATACGTCTGCGCATGCTCAGAATCTCTGATTGAATTTAGGCTTTTATTTCTAATATATCTTTATTTTGGAAATATTTTTCAATAAAATATTGAAATCTTTGTAAATGTTGGTCGAAATATTAGTACTTGAAAAGAAAAATTATGATTTTCACTAAACTTAAAGTAAAAAAATCCTAAATAAAAAGAAAAAAAGTGAAAGCAAAACGAATGCGAATAACGCGGATCGAACCTGCGGCCACTGCTTGGCAAGCCGATACTCAGTCCACAAGGCTACATACGACCCGTCGTGACAGAGAATTTAAAGAAACATGTTTATTTATGAGTTTAAACTCTATAATTGTGCAAAACCCTGCTTGAAAGCCATGTGAATACGAGAAGGAATATGTCTGAGCATGCCCAGAATCTCTGACCGAATTTAGGCTTTAATTTCTAAAATATTTTTATTTTGGAAGTATTTTTTAATAAAATATTGAAATCTTTGTAACTGTTGGTCGGAATATTAGTACTTGAAAAGAAAAATTATGATTTTCACTAAACTTAAAGTAAAAAAATCTTAAATAAAAAGAAAAAAAGTGAAAGCAAAACGAATGCGAATAACGCGGATCGAACCTACGGCCACTGCTTGGCAAGCCTCCACAAGGCTACATACGACATCAGTCCACAAGGCTACATACGACCCGTCGTGAGAGAGAATTTAAAGCCAAATGTATATTTATTACACTGCTTGGCAAGCCTCCACAAGGCTACATACGATATCAGTCCACAAGGCTACATACGACCCGTCGTGAGAGAGAATTTAAAGCCAAATGTATATTTATTACTTTAAACTCTATAATTGTGCAAATCCCTGCATGAAAGCTATGTGGATAAGAGAAGGAATATGTCTGCGCATGCTCAGAATCTCTGATCGAATTTAGGCTTTTATTTCAAATATATCTTTATTTTGGAAATATTTTTCAATAAAATATTGAAATCTTTGTAAATGTTGGTCGGAATATTAGTACTTGAAAAGAAAAATTATGATTTTCACTAAACTTAAAGTAAAAAAATCTTAAATAAAAAGAAAAAAAGTGAAAGCAAAACGAATGCGAATAACGCGGATCGAACCTGCGGCCACTGCTTGGCAAGCCGATACTCAGACCACAAGGCTATATACGACCCGGCGGGAGAGAGAATTTAAAGCCACATGTTTATTTATGAGTTTAAACTCTATAATTGTGCAATACCCTGCTTGAAAGCCATGTGAATACGAGAAGGAATATGTCTGAGCCTGCCCAGAATCTCTGACCGAATTTAGGCTTTAATTTCTAAAATATCTTTATTTTGGAAGTATTTTTCAATAAAATATTGAAATCTTTGTAAATGTTGGTCGAAATATTAGTACTTGAAAAGAAAAATTATGATTTTCACTAAACTTAAAGGAGAAAAATATTAAATAAAAAGAAAAAAAATTGAAAGCAAAACGAATTCGAACAACGTGCATCGAACCTGCGGCCACTGGTTGGCAGGCCGATACTCGGTCCACAAGCCTACATACGATCCATCGAGACATAGAATTTAAAGCCACTTGTTTATTTATTAGTTTAAACTGTAATTGTGCAATTCCCTGCTTGAAAGCCATGTGTATACGAGAAGAAATACGTCTGCGCATGCGCAGAATCTCGGAGTAAATTTTCTTTTATTTCTAAAATTTCTTTAATTTGGAAGTATTTTTAAATAAAATATTGAAATCTTTGTCAATTTTGGTCGAAATATTAGTACTTGAAAAGAAAAATTATGATTTTCACTAAGCTTAAAAAAAAAAAAGAATTAAATAAAATGACAAAAAGTGAAAGCAAAACGAAGGCGAAGACCGCGGATCGAACTTGCGGCCACTGCTTGGCAAGCCGATACTGAGTCCACAAGGCTACATACGATCCGTTGTGACAGAGAATTTAAAGCCACATGTTTATTTATGAGTTTAAACTCTATAATTGTGAAAATCCCTGCATGAAAGTCATGTGTATACGAGAAGGAATATGTCTGCGCATGCTCAGAATCTCTGATCGAATTTAGGCTTTTATTTCATTTATATCTTTATTTTGGAAATATTTTTCAATAAAATATTGAAATCTTTGTAAATTTTGGTCGAAATATTAGTACTTGAAAAGAAAAATTATTATTTTCACTAAACTTAAAGTAAAAAGAATATTAAATAAAATAAAAAAAAGTGAAAGCAAAACGAATGCGAACAACGTGGATCCAACCTGCGGCCACTGGTCGGCAGGCCGTTACTCGGTTAAAAGGGCTACATACGACCCGTCGTGAGAGAGAATTTAAAGCCAAATGTTTATTTATTAATTTAAATTCTATAATTGTGCAAATCCCTGCATGACAGCCATGTGGATACGAGAAGGAATATGTCTGAGCATGCTCAGAATCTCTAATCGAATTTAGTCTTTTATTTCTAAAATATCTTTATTTTGGAAGTATTTTTAAAGAAAATATTGAAATCTTTGTAAATGTTAGTCGAAATATTAGTACTTGAAAAGAAAAATTATGATTTTCATTTAACTTAAAGAAAAAAATATTAAATAAAAAGAAAAAAAGTGAAAGCAAAACGAATACGAACAACGTGGATCTAACCTGCGGCCACTGGTCGGCAGGCTGATACTCGGTCCACAAGGCTACATACGATCCATCGAGACATAGAATTTAAAGAAACTTGTTTATTTATTAGTTTAAACTAATTGTGCAAATCCCTGCTTGAAAGCTATGTGTATACGAGAAGAAATACGTCTGCGCATGCGCAGAATCTCGGAGCAAATTTTGGCTTTTATTTCTAAAATTTCTTTAATTTGGAAGTATTTTTAAATAAAATATTGAAATCTTTGTAATATTTGGTGGAAATATTAGTATTTGAAAAGAAAAATTAGGATTTTCACTAAACTTAAAAAAAAAAAAGAATTTAATTAAATGACAAAAATTGAAAGCAAAACGAATGCGAACTACGCGGATCGAACCTGCGGCCACTGCTTGGCAGGCCGATACTTGGTCCACAAGGCTACATACGACCCGTCGTGACAGAGAATTTAAAGAAACATGTTTATTTATGAGTTTAAACTATAATTTTGCAAATCCCTGCATGAAAGCCATGTGGATACGAGAAGGAATATATCTGCGCATGCTCAGAATCTCTGATTGAATTTAGGCTTTTATTTCTAATATATCTTTATTTTGGAAATATTTTTCAATAAAATATTGAAATCTTTGTAAATGTTGGTCGAAATATTAGTACTTGAAAAGAAAAATTATGATTTTCACTAAACTTAAAGTAAAAAAATCCTAAATAAAAAGAAAAAAAGTGAAAGCAAAACGAATGCGAATAACGCGGATCGAACCTGCGGCCACTGCTTGGCAAGCCGATACTCAGTCCACAAGGCTACATACGACCCGTCGTGACAGAGAATTTAAAGAAACATGTTTATTTATGAGTTTAAACTCTATAATTGTGCAAAACCCTGCTTGAAAGCCATGTGAATACGAGAAGGAATATGTCTGAGCATGCCCAGAATCTCTGACCGAATTTAGGCTTTAATTTCTAAAATATTTTTATTTTGGAAGTATTTTTTAATAAAATATTGAAATCTTTGTAACTGTTGGTCGGAATATTAGTACTTGAAAAGAAAAATTATGATTTTCACTAAACTTAAAGTAAAAAAATCTTAAATAAAAAGAAAAAAAGTGAAAGCAAAACGAATGCGAATAACGCGGATCGAACCTACGGCCACTGCTTGGCAAGCCTCCACAAGGCTACATACGACATCAGTCCACAAGGCTACATACGACCCGTCGTGAGAGAGAATTTAAAGCCAAATGTATATTTATTACACTGCTTGGCAAGCCTCCACAAGGCTACATACGATATCAGTCCACAAGGCTACATACGACCCGTCGTGAGAGAGAATTTAAAGCCAAATGTATATTTATTACTTTAAACTCTATAATTGTGCAAATCCCTGCATGAAAGCTATGTGGATAAGAGAAGGAATATGTCTGCGCATGCTCAGAATCTCTGATCGAATTTAGGCTTTTATTTCAAATATATCTTTATTTTGGAAATATTTTTCAATAAAATATTGAAATCTTTGTAAATGTTGGTCGGAATATTAGTACTTGAAAAGAAAAATTATGATTTTCACTAAACTTAAAGTAAAAAAATCTTAAATAAAAAGAAAAAAAGTGAAAGCAAAACGAATGCGAATAACGCGGATCGAACCTGCGGCCACTGCTTGGCAAGCCGATACTCAGACCACAAGGCTATATACGACCCGGCGGGAGAGAGAATTTAAAGCCACATGTTTATTTATGAGTTTAAACTCTATAATTGTGCAATACCCTGCTTGAAAGCCATGTGAATACGAGAAGGAATATGTCTGAGCCTGCCCAGAATCTCTGACCGAATTTAGGCTTTAATTTCTAAAATATCTTTATTTTGGAAGTATTTTTCAATAAAATATTGAAATCTTTGTAAATGTTGGTCGAAATATTAGTACTTGAAAAGAAAAATTATGATTTTCACTAAACTTAAAGGAGAAAAATATTAAATAAAAAGAAAAAAAATTGAAAGCAAAACGAATTCGAACAACGTGCATCGAACCTGCGGCCACTGGTTGGCAGGCCGATACTCGGTCCACAAGCCTACATACGATCCATCGAGACATAGAATTTAAAGCCACTTGTTTATTTATTAGTTTAAACTGTAATTGTGCAATTCCCTGCTTGAAAGCCATGTGTATACGAGAAGAAATACGTCTGCGCATGCGCAGAATCTCGGAGTAAATTTTCTTTTATTTCTAAAATTTCTTTAATTTGGAAGTATTTTTAAATAAAATATTGAAATCTTTGTCAATTTTGGTCGAAATATTAGTACTTGAAAAGAAAAATTATGATTTTCACTAAGCTTAAAAAAAAAAAAGAATTAAATAAAATGACAAAAAGTGAAAGCAAAACGAAGGCGAAGACCGCGGATCGAACTTGCGGCCACTGCTTGGCAAGCCGATACTGAGTCCACAAGGCTACATACGATCCATCGAGACATAGAATTTAAAGCCACTTGTTTATTTATTATTTTAAACTATAATTGTGCAAATCCCTGCATGAAAGATATGTGCATACGAGAAGGAATATGTCTGCACATGCTCAGAATCTCTGACCGAATTTAGGCTTTTATTTCTAATATATCTTTATTTTAGAAATATTTTTCAATAAAATATTAAAATCTTTGTAACTTTTGGTCGAAATATTAGTACTTGAAAAGAAAAATTATGATTTTCACTAAACTTAAAGGAGAAAAATATTAAATAAAAAGAAAAAAAGTGAAAGCAAAACGAATACGAGCAAGCTGGATACGAACCTGCGGCCACTGGTCGGCAGGCCGATACTCGGTCCACAAGGCTACATACGATTCGTCGTTACAGAGAATTTAAAGCCACATGTTTATTTATTAGTTTAAACTCTATAATTGTGCAAATCCCTGCTTGAGAGCCATGTGTATCCGAGAAGGAAAACGTCTGCTTATGCCCAGAATCTCGGAGCAAAATAAGGCTTTTATTTCTAAAATTTCTTTAATTTGGAAGTATTTTGAAATAAAATATTGAAATCTTTGTAAATTTTGGTCGAAATATTAGTACTTGAAAAGAAAAATTATGATTTTCACTAAACTTAAAGTAAAAAAAATATTAAATAAAATGAAAAAAAGTGAAAGCAAAACAAAGGCGAATAACGTGGATCGAACCTGCGGCCACTGGTCGTCAGGCCGATACTCGGTCCACAAGGCTACATATGATCCGTCGTGACAGAAAATTTTAAGCCACATGTTTATTTATTAGTTTAAACTATAATTGTGCAAATCCCTGCTTGAGAGCCATGTGTATCCGAGAAGGAAAACGTCTGCGTATGCCCAGAATCTCGGAGCAAAATAAGGCTTTTATTTCTAGAATTTCTTTAATTTGGAAGTATTTCGAAATAAAATATTGAAATCTTTGTAAATTTTGGTCGAAATATTAGTACTTGAAAAGAAAAAGTATGATTTTCACTAAACTTAAAAGAGAAAAATATTAAATAAAAAGAATAAAAGTGAAAGCAAAACGAATACGAAAAAGCTGGATACGAACCTGTGTCCACTACTTGGCAGGCCGACACTCGGTCCACAAGGCTACATACGACCTATCGTGACAGAGAATTTAAAGCCACATGTTTATTTATTACTTTAAACTCTATAATTGTGCAAATCCCTGAATGAAAGCCATGTGTATACGAGAAGGAATATGTCTGCGCATGCTCAGAATCTATGGGCGAATTTAGGCTTTTATTTCTAAAATATCTTTATTTTGAAAGTATTTTTCAATAAAATATTGAAATCTTTAAAAATGTTGTTCGAAATATTAGTACTTGAAATAAAAAATTATAATTTGCACTAAACTTAAAAAAAAAAAAAAGAATTAAATAAAATGAAAAAAAGTGAAAGCAAAACGAATGCGAACAACGCGGATCGAACCTGTGGCCATTGCTTGGGAGGCCTATACTCAGCCCAGAAGGCTACATACGACCCGTGGCGACATAGAATTTAAAGCCACATGTTTATTTATTAGTTTAAACTATAATTGTGCAAATCCCTGCTTGAAATCCATCTGTATCCGAGAAGTAAAACGTCTTCGTATGCCCAGAATCTCGTAGCAAAGTAATTATTTTATTCCTAAAATTTCTTTAATTTGGAAGTATTTTGAAATAAGATATTGAAATCTTTGTAAATTTTGGTCGATTTATTAGTACTTGAAATGAAAAATTATGATTTTCTCTAAACATAAAAAAAAAAAGAATTAAATAAAATGAAAAAAATTGAAAATAAAACGAATGCAAAGAACGCGAATCGAACCTGCGTCCACTGCTTGGCAGGCCGATACTCGGTCCAGAAGGCTACATACGACCCGTTGTGACAGAGAATTTAAAGCCACATGTTTATTTATTAGTTTAAACTCTATAATTGTGCAAATCATTGCTTGAAAGCCATGTGTATACGAGAAGGAATACGTCTGCGCATGCCCAGAATCTCGGAGCGAATTTAGGCTTTTATTTCTAAAATTTCTTTAATTTGGAAGTATTTTTCAATGAATTATTGAAATCTTTGTTACTTTTGGTCGAAATATTAGTACTTGAAAAGAAAAATTATGATTTTTACTAAAATTAAAGTAAAAAAGAATTAAATAAAATGAAAAAAAGTGAAAGTAAAACGAATACGAACAACGTGGATCAAACCTGCGGTCACTGATCGACAGGCCGACACTTGGTCCACAAGGTTACATACGATCCGTCGTGACAGAGAATTTAAAGTCACATGTTTATTTATTAGTTTAACCCATAGAGCGAAATCTGTCTAGCTTAAGAATGTTCTTAAAACGTCGGCAGTTAAAATAATGGTTGAACACAATTTACTAGAAAAGAAATTGGCAGAATGTTCGTAAACCGGCCTGGTATGTTTTTCTTTCACCCGACCATTAACAGCAGGGGGTAAACTTTCGCGGGTCTCGACTATCACGTCCCTTTAAACACCGGGGATTTAGAATAGTACTGACCGATTAATCAAGTAATAAATCTGTCAACGCAGGGCAATTTCCATGCGGTTTTTCAAATGAGAATTTGGTTTTCGCTCTGAGGACAAAGAACTTCTCTTTTAATTTGCAATATTTGCAAAAATTAGAATTTGTTCAAAAACGCATTACGAAAATAATATATTCTTTTTACTGACATTCAGAGAATTTTACTTAAGTTTCATCTAATTTTTAGTTTTAAGCATTTTACTCGCATATTTGGTATTCGAAATGAAAATAGCATTGCATATTATATATATATATATATATATATATATATATATATATATATATATATATATATATATATATATATATATATATATATATATATTATTTTCTGATTAAAACAGATTGCAAAAAATTTATTTTTAATGATTTAATAATACGTAATAGTGAAAATACTACGTTCATTTCGGAAAATATAATCTGTCATTGAAAATTTTTAAATAAAAATTTGCAGGATTTTTTTGTTTGTTTTACATTTTTGTTTCCTATTCCATTTTTTTAAGTTCTGAAAATAATAAAACAATCTTTGGTCAATATATAGTAGGTGAATATTTTATTGATAATATGTTTAGGAAAATATTATTAACTTGATTATTTTTGACATATTATCTTATTTTGAAACAATTAAAGCAATAAGGTGAGATAATAAGTTTTTAAAGTTAATTTTAATGCTGAAATATGAAAACTTATTAATGCATCCACTTACTCAAGAGGCTTATATCTGATAAAAATTATCACTTCATTCATATTTTTAGTAGGTGAATACTTTGAATGGCAATTTCTTATATCATTCCTAATCATGTCACAAATCTTGATAAAAAGGACTCATAGTCAGCGCAAAAATAATTTCATAAATCCATGCATTTCTCTGCCGACAAAGATTGCAAAGAAACCTTTCCTTCATTTAACTCCATCAATGAACTCAAAATTTAAATTGTACCCATTTTATTAAGTTACAACATTGTGATTTTTTGGGAAAATTCGTAAATTATGAAATCTCGCAGATAAAAATGAGACTTAGCTGCATATATCGAATAATTAAGAATTACCCCTTTCAGACCGTTGCTTCCATGCTCTTCATGTCTGAACAATTCAAACGAATTTCATTGGCAACATTTATAATATATTTCACTTCATGTGAATTTCAAAAAACGGATGCACAATAAAATAAAAGAAAAACAATCTAGAGTAAGTAATCATAACCTCAGCGAAGTTTAAAACCCGTGAGTGAAAAATAAGGTTTTTATTTCATTTCAACAATAAAAATACTTGCTACAAATTTTGGCACATTAATTAAAATAAAACAAATTATAGATATTTTGAATCTGTAATAGTTTTGCCAGTTTGTGGAGGAAGGGCAGAGTTCTTCATTTAAAGGATCTTATCCTCCGGTCACAAAAATTGGATGGAAGAAAAGTGGCTTAACAATGACATTACATATTAAGAAGGTTGTGCTAAATCAGAAATAATATATGTATAAGTTATTTTATATATATAGAAGAAAAACAAATAGAAAAATAGAGAGAAGCGTGTATTTTTACATCATAAAATTAATTGGCAAAGAATGGGGCGGAGAATCATGTTGGTGTGGTAAAGCAGCAAGTTATTGGTGGTCTAGTCACAGATGACTCATTGGGGTCACATGATGTTAAAATCTTCTTATTATCTGAAACTATTTTTTATCAAAGCAAAAAGTAATATTCACACATAGCTTTTAAAAAATTCAAAAGCTAATATTTTCGTAAATTATTAATTTTTAAAGCATGACAAAAATTTTAATTAAAATTTTCCCGGGGTAATTCAAAGAAAAGAAAATTAATTAATTTGAAATTTGTATATCAATTTATTGAATTTATGTATATTTTACATCAATATATTTCATTATGAAAGGAAAGAAATTATGGAAGTGAAATTAAATTGTCTTTATTGTTGCTTCTATTGTTGATATCAAGATATGATTCAACTTATTCTTTAAGGTTGAGTATGTTTCAGTGGTATGCTTTTGTTAAAAATTTTGTTATACTTTAGATAAAGTTCAAGTGCAAAATCAAGCATTGGTGAAAAATTTTTAGCTCACTTTTAAAAATTGCTATTAGGATTGGCCTTAGGAGGTGCATTAGAAATAAATTTCCTAAAGGAAGTAATTTTTCTATTGGAAACAATCTTTACTAGTGTCTGATCAATAGCCGAATTTCAACCAAAATATAAATCAATTTAGTAAGAAAATCCATTTGCATTATATTAGTGAACAGAGAAATCGATTTTTTTATTTTACTTGTTAGTTATTAATTATTATTAAATATATTAAGAAGTACGTCTTTAAATGTTCTATGAAGAAAACTTTAATAAATATGAAAATCAAAAATGATAGAGCACACAATTTTTTTGAACCAAAATCTGAACTTGAATAAAGAGCAAAACTTTAAAACTTTTTTCATAGATTATTGCCATAATACCGACGTTAATTTTATAAAAAGAACAGTGCTTTCAAGAGTGATGAATAAATCTTTTGAATCCAAGACTCATAAATTTCAAGAATGGTAAAGATTAAAAGAAATACTCAGAACATCCTTCAAGAATTCTTTCGTGTCTTGCTGAATGCCTAGCGAGGGAAAATATCCTCCCTTTTCAATGCAAAATTAATACTTCTATTGTACAATTTTCCTGGCGCATGTTTTATATAACCCATTTTGAGACACAAATTTTTCTTCAACAGGCTATTGTCGCCAGATATAACGCTTCTCTTTGTAACATAACTCGGGCAACTTTTAGCACTAAACCACCCGATATTTTACTGCTTGATTTGATCGTAAAACTTCTATTAACAATGCGGACAAGCCGAAAAACTACTTTCACATAGAGAAACACTTGCACTTTCTTACGGAATACTAATAATTAAACAGAACCGAAATCCATAGAAATAATAATAATAAAAAAATACTCTTGAGATAATCTGTGAGAAGTTTCTCTTAAAACATATTGCATAGTAAAACGATAAATGAACCATGGTGGTAATAAAACAGAATATTATGCATTTACACCACATCGGTCCAACTCTTCGACATTGTTCCAAGCAAATAGGAATGGTTCTATTATGTCTTCATTGAGAGTAGACAGTAGATAGTAAAAATGTGGCTGACTGTTATCAATTGACGGGTTGTATATTCTCTACAAAATGTTATCCAAGAAATCTGAAAAATCGAAGCAGCATTAAAAAAAAATCCACTTAGATGAGGGGAACGGGCTCTCTAAATAAATCCTTTATCACTTTTTATTGCCACTGCTTTCTTATTGGAAACATGTTAAAATTCTAATTTCTCATTGGTATTTTCTTCATAACAGCTTGACTTATATAGGCATTCACCAGGATTAGATTTTAAATCCAAAGGCTCTTAAGTTTTGCTGGCTATAGTTTTCTGTTTGAAAGGTCTAGCAACTAGGGGAAGTGTACTGCGCAGGGAACTTGAGGAGACCTTATTAATATTTATTTAATTAAATAAATGTTGATTGCTTTAATGAAAGATTTTATCATCCAGTTTCTTTAATATGTTATTGAAATTTGCAATTGAATTCCTGCAGTCAAAGTAATTAATATTATATTTATAAGAAAATTGATGAGCTTAATATGGATTCAAATTCTGACTATTCTGACTGTGATGAATTAATGTTATCTTCTGAAGATGAATACTCTGAAAGTGAATCTGGCGATGATACTTTAAATGCGGCTCGCTGTCGGTGTCCTATTGACTTGCAAGCACTTTCACCTGCTCCTCCAAATTTTCAATTTACTTCGACTCCTGGTATCAGTTCAGCGGCAAAAAATTTTCTTGGGGACTCAGATGATCCGATGATGTTTTTCAGCATATTTGTTGATAATGCAGTGATGAGTTTCATTATGGAAGAAACAAATAGATACGCCGAAGACTTTTTCAACAAAACCGATTTGACACCATCATCGAGAGCATTAAATTGGAAAAATACGGATATAAAAGAGTTACATCTATTTTTTGGTTTACTTTTACTTCAAGGAATAATGCCAAAATCTGTGGAAGCAACGTACTGGAGCATAAGACCCATTTTAAACACTCCTTTCTTTGGACAAATCATGAGTGAGTAAAGATTCAGTTTGCTAATGAAATTTCTTCATTTTGAGAATTCAGATGAATTCAATAAAAATACGCATCCAAATGCAAAGTTAAGAAAAAATTTTGATATCCATAACATGCTGGTTGAGAGATTTAAATCTGTTTATACACCCAATCAATCTGTAACAATAGACGAGTCTTTGCTTGCTTTCAAGGGTTTACTTGCATGGAAGCAATACATTCCAACTAGGGATTGCAATACCGGACCAAAAGTTCAATACCGGTATTCGGTATTTTTTAAATCTCAATACCGGGATACCGGTTTTAATACCGGTATTAGAAATTTTAGAAAAAGAAAGAAAACACAGGTGTTTCTTTGTTTTATTTGCCAGTTTTGTTAGAGAGTGTAAATATCACAAAAAATAATTTGTAACTTATAAATTATAACAGTATATAATCACAAAAAAGTAAAGAAACATCTTATTTATTTAAATCACAAAAAAAGTGTAAATATCACTATTCAGTCTGTGGTACTATTGCAAATTTTTAAAATGGGATCTTAAAAAACATAATGCATCCATTGTACTGTCATTAAGCCTGAAAAGTAATTTTGTGTAAAAATTAACAGCTGTCGAAAACGCTCTTTCGGCATCTACGCTAGTGGGTGGTACTGTTAGCAATGCGCGATATACTTTTTCCAAGTATTTACCTCTAAATCCCTCATCTTCAAATAAATCGATTTCTTATCGAATGGTTTTCGATATAGCTGATTTCTGTATTGTATTTTGGTTCGTTGAAATTTTTTTATTTATCGCTAATTCTAATTTTTGTTCAAGAGACAATTCCTTTTCACTATCGACAGTAGTGACATCATCATAATCTACGATAATTGAACCGAATTCTTCTAAATGTGGATAGGGTTGTGGGTAAAAAAATTTTAAGAAAATTTACTCTAAACTTAATCAAATTTGAATTGGTTATTTTCTTTCCTTCTTTTTCATTTTCATTTTTAAAATCATTATAATTATGTAAATACCGTAAGACATTTTCTATTTCGGTATGCCTTTCTTCTGTGCAATTTTTCAATGTAATATATAATTCTTCAGATAGTGATGTGTGCTGTTCTTTCAGTGACTGCAACATGAAATTTATTGTTACATTAGCTGTTAATAAATTAGAATCTCTCCGACAGAATGCCTCAATAGTTAGTTTTATTGGAAGTAGAGCTGATATAGTTCTGGATATTAAGTCGAATTCACTATCTGAAAAATTAATTTACAGGTTTAAGTCGATTATTGCTTTTTGGATTGGATTTCTCAGTTTCAAAAATCGTTCCATCATTAGGAGTAAACTATTCCAACGTGTTTTAGAATCTAATATTAACATATATTCTGTTTTATTTTCAGTTAGTATATATTTTAGTAAAATATCATTTTTATAGGGGAACGTTTAATTTTTAAAAAATTTTTCGAACTTTATAAATTATAGGAAGCAATTCTTGATAGGTTAATATTTCATCCTCATTGGCAATATCTTCTTCAACAATTACATTGTCATTATCTTCATTGTCAATATCACTCTCACTCTTACTCTTTTCAAAGTTGGAATCCGAAATTTCTATATCCACAGTATTTGGGTTCTTCTGTTCTTTATTTTTTTGGTATAATACATCTATTACTCCTAATTGAATTCCATGTGCATAGCACAACTGCTGATTTGCACCAATCAACTTTCCAACTTTTTTCATAATTGTTGCTCTATCAGTCGTTAAGGATACAATATTTTCTTTCAGGGATAATCCATGTTTCTCTAATTTAGATTTAAGCAATTAATTTAGCCGTTAATTAGTTAATTAATTTCGCCCGTTATGGAGACATAAAAACAAAAACGTATACTATTTTGCTATGTGCGCGATCCCTGAACATATAGTGGAGAAATTTTAAAAATTTCTAGTAAATACCGAAAAACCGGTATTTAAACTTGTGAATACCGGTATTACAGAATTGTAGAAATGGCCCAAAATGTGGAGCATTTTTAAATATATATCATACAAGCAGAATATTTAAAAATTTAAACATTTTAAGAGCTCAGTAAGACTTAACAATAACGGAAAGGAGCTTAGAAATATTCTGTATCTCCGCTGTTGCTATTATCTGCATTCATTCCACATTTTTCTGGAGATAAACAGCGATATTTCATTCATGAAGAACACTTTTACTCGATTCAATTACAGAATAATTAAATGGCACTTTTGCTTAAAGCATATTCGTTACAGTTAAGATCAGGAAGGGGGATCAAGTAAGGTTTTTTTCAAATTCAGGTGATTCTTGACTGGCTGGCCTACAGGAACCGATCAAGAATCTTTAGCACGAAAAACAAAAGCAAAAAAAATACAGAATGAAACTATATGCTTTTTAATGGATATCGTTTTCTTATAAAGGCTAGAGTATCAGAACAATTTGATAGAAACATTACATGTAAGGTATAAAGCATTAAAATAAGAATATATTCATAAATTTTAAAAATATATTATAAGTATACCTTTGATCTTCTAAAAAAGAAAATATTCAAGGCATTCTGGCAGATGTTAAATTTTCAAAGTTCAAGGTTTAAATGCATTAAAAATTATTTTATAAAAAAAAATATTTCCTCATTTGCAAACGTCAGCGGAATAAGTTACTCACAACGATCGTCATATGACTAGGAATATTCCATTCTCGCAGTATCCTCCTTGCAAAGTATTTAGTGCACATAATATGCAGAATGATTTCGAAGCATAGAGCTTACAACAAAAACATAACAGTTATATAACAACAACATAACAGTTGATTTAATATTAAAATGCATATGACTCTTTTTCTTAATCGTTGCACGTCATTTCCAAATAAAATCAGTCATTAACAAAAACGAAACTAGTCCTACACAATAATGCTTGGTGACCCGAGCTTGCTGTCCATTTAGCATTCACAAATAAGCAATTTTAGTAATAGACTCAGAAGTGCATGCCAATGAGCTAAATAATTATTACATTCAGAATATTAAGAATTCTTGAGATTTCGATACATTTGGTAGTTATTATTTTAAATATAGAGTCTGGATTAATAATCATCAAACAACTTATGTTCATACAAGCATACCAAAATTTTTAAAGAATTAATCAAATGCACAATATAACACATGCATACATCGTTCTTTGTTCCTTTAATCAGCACGTTGAAAATGTACTGCATGATTGTTCCTCAGTCCTTATGGACTAAAATAAGATCGCAAGATTTTGAAATATTCAAGTATCAATTTCAATTGAATAACAGTCTTGAGAGATTAAATGACTGAAGGCGAATGGTTATTTAACTATTCCGCTATTTAAAGTACTAGTGAAATATAGGAGGAGAATCGCCCTACTTTCAAGATGGCCTTGCTCGAGGCCCGAAATCATTAAGCTTATATATCCGAGTATAATGGAAAAGAATCATTACTTAAACAGTGACTTTTTGTTCAAGAATATAAGGATGCTATTGTTCCGTTTCGAATGAGGCGTCACAGGTCTTGGCTTCTTGGATTGGAAGATTCATATTGAGAAGGAAAGATACTGGACATTAGAGATGCAAAATCAAAGTGTCGATCATGGAACCATCTTTGATCATGAGATTATTCTTAATCTTCGGAAAATATTGAGTCATGCCCAGAAGAGTTTTTGGGTCGATAATAATGTTCACTATATTTACACCGATGGCTCAAAGCTGGATAACAGAGTTAGATGTATTTATATTCATTTTTACAACGGTATAGAAATTTAACCGAATATGTATTGGTTCACTTATCCCAATACAATTTTTATAGCTGAGAGTTTTGCAACAGAACAAACAATAAATACAGCCTTCTGGTGGCTGCAGTTTCACGCTCAATGATTCGAGTTGAATGCTCTGAAGATTGTGTATTTGGAAGACGGATTGTTCATTCTTAATCGAATACAATTCTATACCAACAGAATAAATACGCACGAAAAAGAATGTTTGTAAAATTAGCCTTCCAGTATCAAATACGAAGCAAAATTGATTGAACGAGGAGTCTTTTAGTGAGAAATTCAAGAATACAAGAAAAATGACCTTTTTTGGAAGATTTTCCAAACAATGATAAAAATAAAAACTTACAGAAGTTGAACCTGTGACTTTTTCTATAAGAATATGAAATATGCTCTGCCGCCCTTCATTTCGTGCTCAAGGTTTTGAATTAAATACTCCGATTCCGCGTTGGGTCGCTTCGTGCAATTTGAATTTAATATAATTCAACATCGATAGGTTTTATGGAAAAATGAATAAATGTTGTAGATTTAGGCTTTGTGAACCGAATAAATAAAATTCGTAAGACTGAAAGAAAAATCTTTAACTGAAAAATTTAAAAAAGCAAGAAAAATTAACATATTTGCATCAACTTCCAAACCATAGTAATAAATGCAATTGCGGGGTTCCAACATGCGCTGGCGGGATATTAGAGTGATTGTCTGTCCAAAAAGATCTTGAAATACTTTCTGCCACCTGCAACCTCAAATGTTTAAATTAAATACACCGATGCTTGCCTATTGAGAAGTATTGTACAATTTCAATAGAATACAATAGAATTGAATAGAACAGTTTGCTATAGAGTATGTGAGGAAGGAAATCCACTCCCGCTGATTTTTTTAAACGTTACATTTTCGAGAATGGTATATAGATATTTCACGCGATATCAGGTGTTATTTAAATAGGCATCTGTGCAACCTCCCCCCCCCCTTTTTTTTAAAAAAAGTTTATCAGCGCCGAAAGGTAGCAAAGAACAGGAATGTCAAACTGCCAATTGATTATGTAATTCAGCACAAAATTGTTCACCGAATGAGCTCGAAAAATTTTCATCGATTTTCAATTGGAGAAATGCAAGTTTGAGGTAGTTTGTTATATTACTTCATAAATTTTATTAAAAACATAATATGATGTAAAAGGCATGCAAGTAAGAATTAAGAAAGTGATTTATTTTAAAAACAATTATACATTAATTTTTCAAAGCATGGTAATTCAGCTTGAGATATCTGCGGTAGCTCCAGTGGCAGATTTACGACTAAACGGGCCTTGAGCCGCTAGCTTAAGAAGGGTCCGGTAGGCATTCCATTAATTAATTGTAAATTAAAATTTTTTAAAAAAAATACATCATTTACTTGTTATATTATTCATTTATTCGAGTTCGACCAGAATTGTATTCATTCTTTAAGTATTTTAAACAAAATAGAATCAAAATTAACATTTTTTGTCCGTCGTTAGCCGCAGGGCCCTATGGACAATGACTTCCAAATCGAAAATCTTAAAAGCAATTCAAAATTTCAATGATGTCTAAAGAAATTGAGAATTGAGGAGAGAATTAAAAATACAGTTGAAAACGCAGATATTTCAGAAGCATTATTCAATGTGCTAAAAACGAAAGTGAGTACTTATGGGCAAAATCATTTTCGAATTTAAATGTTAATGATAGTGAAGAGAAATTTGAAAAATATTTGTAAATTCAGGATGTGTTATTTAATTGTGCCATGCTTTTGAAAAGCACAAAACCTAAAAGTAAGAAATTCAAGCTGAAAGCTCAAATCCGAAACTCAGGATTCTCAAAAATTCCCTAAACTTGTATGGCCGCATTTTTACGGAGATAACGAAAATTGGATATCATTCAAAGAATAATTTCAAGCAACGGTAATTAATAATTCAGAATTATCCAACATAGACAAATTGCAATGTTTATTCGCATCTGCCAAAGGCAATGCCGCGAAATTCGTGGATTTGCAATTCGGGGAAAAAAATCTTAAAAAAAAAAAAAAAAAAAAAAAAAAAATGTTCGGAATTGTTGCGAAAGCTTTGAAAACAAAAGTCAGTTAGCTAACTGCCAAATTAATAGGTTATTTGATATAAAAATAAAAATACAAGTTCATCTAAACTGTTATTCGAGATTCTAGATAATTGTAATGAATGTATTAGAAATTAAAGTGTTTTGGGTTTAGAAGTAAGTGAATTAACTGAACTGATTGTAATCAATCATCGGTTTCGAAGGAAATAATTCATCGCTGCGATTTGACCTTGAACCCTGATGTGTTTCCGATGCCGAATTCTTTTGAAGCCTTCATCGAAAAGGAGGCACGATATTTAGACAGTTGGAAGTCAGATAACATAAACTGCGGGGGAACATAACCGCTGAAAAGAAATCCGTTCTAGATGGCCGAAAATGTAATCAGACTGAGACGCTTATGACTTTGTCCTAATATTCATTTATTTGAGTCGTCTGACCAGAATTCTATTCATACTTTTAATTCTAATTCATCTAAATATTTAAATTAACAGCATTCATTGCTTAAATAAAAACTGGCAAATCCTCAACTGGATACCTCCATAGAAAGAGCTGAAACATTGCTTTCGCTATCAGTTGCTATTTTCCATGTTGGATATGAAATTGAATTAAGAAAATGCCAGAATATAAGCTATTATTTTTGAAAAAATAGGCGGTGAACATATAACAACGATTTTCTAAAACTTGCAAGGCCATGTTTATATTGAATTGATATCATTAAGCTATTTCATTTTAATGTTTTTAAATCTATTTGTTTCTTGCAAAATTAAGTGTTATACCTAGCAACTTTTAAATATTAGCGGAACGGAATTTTTCTACAAGCTCATTAATAAATTGTTAATAAATATTAAAATTAAATTTCGAGTAAATTGAAGTTAATTTAATCGAGTTAGGAACGAGTCTAATAAAAATCAAAGTTTTAAAAAAATTAAAGGACTTAAAATATCAGCATTTTCATTCAATAGGAAATTCTTTTCCTGCCAATACTTAAAATATTCTTTTTGGATTTGGTAACAAGCATACTCTTGGATTATCCAATTAAAAATTATAAAAAAAAACTCATTTAAGCTTAAAATTCTCCATTTTCAAATATTTTATCTGATTATCAATGAGCCTGCCTTACAGACAGTCGAAGTCCCAGCAAATGAGAATCGAAATTTTCAATTTGTCTAAAATTTTCATTAAAGATTATGCTTTATTTGATTTAATGATTAAGATTACCTTATCATTACCGAGATGAATCGATATATTGAAATATTCAAAATTTGAAAAGCAAATCGAAAGAACTTATTTTATTGCATCAGGTTAGAACGTTGGCTGCTCCTTTCATGCGGTATGATGGGAAAGGAAGGGTTGAAGATCCAAATGAGGGAAGGAGTTACTCCGTCCATTCCTAGAGTAACTTCATTTAAAGAATTCCGATTTTGTTGTAATACTAAGACAAAGCTTGCATATCGAAGCCGTATAAAGATTCTGGATTTCTATGCTGACGGATTTCCGGGTATAAATTTGACGTTATGTTCACATTAACCGATAAAGCTAAATACTTATCCTTTGTGAAACGTTTAACTATATTCGTCATTTACACAATTGTAAAAGAACCAATTTCCTACACTCTTTCATATTAAAAAAAAGACTGGAAGAAAGGAGTTACAGTCTAAAATTTAATAAAAATGCATTTTATTCATGCGGTATGCATTTTTTATATAATTATTCTAATAAAAATGCATTTTATTAGAATAATTATATAAAAAATGCAGTTACAATAAACAATTTTACAAAACGGAACTGAAAGTTGTTATACATTACATAAAATAATTAATTGTGTACATTCAACATATTTTAAGGAAACATTCTAAAAACAATACGAATAAATATATATTAAATATTTAAGAATAACATTACACAATTATGCAGCATAAAGAAAGACCTTTGGATACAAAGCATCTCGAAATACAGAAAATATTTAGAAATAGTTACAATGTATTTAATTACAGTTTAATGAGAAATAGCAAGAGATTCAATATGATACAGAGAACTTTTCAAGGCTGGGTGATGCATATGTTAAAGCAAATTATAGTTTTGCACAAGTGCAACTCTTGAAACTCGTGATGATTATAAATATGCACCGTGATCATTTCGTAATTAGTTAAAAATCACAAAAAATATTCAACTCAAAAAGGTGTTTTTTCAGGAGAGAAATATTAACGTCCGATTTCACCCTAAAATTATTTACCTTAAAAGGCAGTAATAGTACTAATTCCAAATGATTAAAAAAAATAATAATAATTCATGCCAGCAATTCGGAAGACAAGAGCAGATTCCCTCTGCCGGATGGAGGGTGGAGAAATAAATTTCATCCACCCCTGCCATTTTCCGCTTCAGTTTCGTAGGACTTCAAGCTACGAAGAATGAAAGAAGTGAACTGAATAGTAGACAAAGATGTCATAAGCGTAGTTTCAAAACATGAATTCAGTTTTATAGAATATGTCGTTAAAACTAATTTATCAAGATTTATAGTAACAAAGTCTATTTTAAGCATTAAAATAAGCATTTGGCAGCATAAGAGCTGTAATATTCTTTCAATAAAATGGTGAATAACGAAGCATTATTCCAGAAGCGTAAGCATATAATGAACAGACAATGCAGACAGCCCGACGTTTTTACACTTCTTTGAAACGCAAGATTTGACACAAAGTGTCATTTGATATTGGAGATGGCACCAAACCTTTAGTCAGTTCTCAGTGATTACTTCCTTTCCTTTACAACTTATGTAAAAATTTATTTTGGTTCTCTTCAGTATTTTATGAAGAAATTCAGAAATTTATGAATATTCAGAATATTCAGAAATTTATGAAGGTTCTCTTCAGATATTGAAGGAAAAGAGATGGAGGCAGGATGTGATAAAGGAGCAGTGGCCTGCTCTCTATCAAGATCGACTAAACAAGTTGATTTTGCCGATTCCATCAATGATTCAGTCGATTTGAAAATATCAATTGGAACACAGAGAGAATGCAGGCACATTACGTGGGAGAGCTTTCCATAACATTTTCAATTTTGTTTTGACTTATTGTAACGTTTCTTTAAT
The DNA here is from genome assembly GCF_947563725.1 of Argiope bruennichi. Classification (NCBI taxonomy): domain Eukaryota; kingdom Metazoa; phylum Arthropoda; class Arachnida; order Araneae; family Araneidae; genus Argiope; species Argiope bruennichi. The sequence continues at coordinate 131,767,513 of NC_079154.1, read as the reverse complement.
TAATCTACGAAAAATATTTCATTTTAAAACCCAGAAGAATCCAAATACCAGCGAATCATCTTCGTAATTAAATATAAAAACATGCTCATCATATCAAGGAATATTCAAACAAGCATTTATATTTGTCCGCCTTTCTTGTACCGTCACTCATAAATATCGATGTATCAGAATTTTTCTTCGCAGATTGTAGTTCTCCTTCCAAAATAAGCCAAAACACATGCTAAGCATTTGGGACAAATTGACGATTCAATGAAAATAAGACTAAGGATGCCAAGTAACAGAGAATCAAGAGAAATCTCGAACGAAGGCAGATGAATTCAATGTAAACCCAACGAAAAATTCATTTGAAAAACTTGTTTATTACACAAGAAAAGTATACTGATTAGGAAACAAAATAATTTTAAATATCAAGAGTTGAATTCTAGATACTAGGGTGAGGAGGGAAAGGTGATTGTATTATTCCGACAAAAAAAATTTAGGTACAATTTATCCTAGAAAATTTATGTTTTCTAAACAATTCTAAGAGATGAAATTAGAGATTAATCTTTATTTGAAAAATAATCAAACAGTTAAGGTGTCATTCTTGACATGCCTTACTCCGATTATCGAAAATGAAAAGCGCTTTCTTAATTAGTAGAAGTTTATTTAATGATTTGCCGATAGAACCAAGTAATACGTTTTCGGGGAATACGAAATGAGACTTTTATTCACTCACACACACACACACACACCGAGAGGGGGAAACCGAAAAGCCACATACACACACGCACACACCGAGAGGGGGAAACCGAAAAGCCACATACACACACACACCGAGAGGGGGAAACCGAAAAGCCACATACACACACACACCGAGAGGGGGAAACCGAAAAGCCACATACACACACACACACCGAGAGGGAGAAACCGAAAAGCCACACACACACACCGAGAGGGTTAAACCGAAAAGCCACACACACACACACACACACACACACACACACACACACACACACACACACACACACATAACACACACATAACACACACACACCCCGAGAGGTGGAATCGAAAAGCCACACACACCGAGAGGTGGAACCGAAAAGCCACACACACCGAGAGGTGGAGAGGAATGAAGGTTTCAAATGGATTTCAGAACTGTAAGTAGACGCTTGGGGAGAGTCTATATTCCAACTTTTTTTACCAAAAGGAGTGGAGAGCCACTCATTACCACAGTTTCTTGCAGAAATTCACACGGAACATGGACTGAGTAGTGAAACGGTTTAAATAACGCCTCAAGCTGTAAAACAGTCAAGAATTTTTTAAAAAAATTCGGGACATTTAATGATTTTCAAATTGTTGTCGGTACTCTAAGATTTAATTTGAAATTATGGACTTGTATTTAGAAAACAGATTTAATTCTTAAGTGAAAGTGTTGAAAAATAATAGTATATTTTATTAATGCATATTTTTTATGCATTTTATCACCTCCAGCAGAAACAAAAGCGGATCAGAATTTTATTTATTAATATGATAACAGATATTAAAAGAATAATAAATTGAAGTGGCATCAACTTGAGTGATGTATGAATTTGCATTGAAAGCATTCGGCCCATTGTTTTTTTAATAATTGTACATAAGTTATAAAAACGCTTTGAGAGGAGACAATTAATTAGAGTTAAGATTATAAGACAATTAATTAGAGTTAAGAGAGAAACTCTCTACAAACTGTTAACTAGTAAAAAACATTCCATTGCTTGACAAGAACCATTCAATGAAATAGAATAACTTTAATCCACTTTGATAATTCCCTGATAAAAATTTATTGGACATTCTTATGTTGCATATCACTCATTAAGGCTCATTTTAAAATATGAGTACAGATTATTTGTGATAATTCAAAAAATATTTTAATTAAATTACGAGTTTTGATTTACAAAAATTGATATAATAACTAATAGGATACCAGAAAATTTTTTAATTCATAATATTCAGAATAGCAATTTAAGATAATCTATATCGATAAGGAAGAAATCAAGATAATATAAATGAATGAGCATGCTTCGATAAAAAACATTTAACGTTTCATATTATGATCAAGAACTTTCTTTACTATTTTTATCTTATAGTTTAGAACACATTTTTTTTGCTTCGTTCGTTCCTTTATCCCCCTTCCTTAAATTTCAGCCCTGAAATCAGTTTTTTGTGGTAGTTTGCATTTTTACTTTTCATTATCCAAACTGAAACGAAATTCTCTATGCCAGTTTTCTTCTCGTGAAACGTTTCTAAACGTTGAATTATTTGACATCGGCCTCTCTTCCGTTCTACTTCGCTTACAGCTTCTAAGACGATCAGATAATGTTCTATCATCAAATATTTGCATTTATCTTCATGATTAAGTAAAAGTTGATTATTATCATATTCGGGCCGGGTGTTCTCTGAACTATTCCTCAGAAAATATTCGAAACCATACGATATCGGATGACCTGTTATATGACTGCATATCCTTTTAAATGAAAGTAATATTTTTTTTTTTCAGAATGTGAGAAAATTATTCGGTAAATAATATTCACTTAAAACCTTTTCGGCAAATAATCGTCAGTTGTGCTTTGTGGATGATTTTTCTAATAAACCAAAAAAATCGGCTGAATTAAAGTTAAGCCCCACCAATGAATCGAATGCTTTTGAGCTCAAAAAATAATTTATGATAAAAAGAAGCAATTTCAAGAAAACACAAATACTTAAGAAAAACTTTCTGCGAGTCTCTAATTTTCAATGTTAAATTAGCAACCTAAATGCAAATGATTTTTGCAGAGAATGATTATTCTTTGCGAATTCATGCATCGAATGATTTTTTAACCCTTTCTAGGGTCGTGGGAAGTATGCTTCCCACCAAATTTATCAATCTTCATATGAAATTATGCAGGTTGGCATAGTTCTGACAAAATTTTTCAGAAAGACAGAAACTTAGAAGCTTTAGTTCTTTATCTTACACAAAATAATGTGTCTTGATTTGTTACTTAATTATTAATTAACCAAATTAAATAATTATTTAATCAATCAAATTAAATTTATCTAATAAGCTAAATGAATCCCTTTACTTATTCTAATTTCAAGCCTAAAAATTTTTAAACATAATATGACTAAAAAAAAAATGTCCCTTTAAACGGTGAAATCAAAGATTTCCCCTTAATTCAAATGTCTTGTATCAATTCTTGAAGCAAAAGTGTTGAATACGATTCTGAATCCCATTTATTACTTTCTAAAACAGAAATATTTATTTATACACTCCTATTCGTTTCAGAAGATAATGGAATAGTCAAAAAAAATTTTTTATTATAATTTTAATTTAGAACCCTACATGAAAAGTTGATTTTATTAGTTGTATAAAATTTTTTGGATTTCAAATATTCGGTTGATAAATGTTTTGATATTCAAAAAAACCGTTCATTTTTAAAATAAAAAATTATTTTAATAATGTATAAAGTAACTATGCGAATAAAATAAATATTCATTGCTTGCTTTTACATCTTAATTTTCCTCATGAGTAAGTGGACAATATTGTGTTTCTATAAATCTCTCTTCCTTTGAAGGCAGTTTTTGAATATAAATATTTCTCAAATCTCCTATAGAAATATAAAATGTTCTTTACAAATTTTAGTTAAAAAAATATACCACAACAATTACAGCCGAAAATTACCAAGGATGAAAGTTATATTTAATTTCATTATTACCTTTCCTTTCATAAATTTGCAAATTTAATAAGAACTAGAATAACATGAGAAATTTTATTTTATTAATATTTCATACTATAAATTCACAAATTTAAATTTGAAATTTTTCATAATAATATATAAATATCAGATCCCCAGAAAACAATATTTTTTTTAAATGCCAATTCAAAGTGCCTTCATGATTGAGCTGTAGAATTAATGTCAAGCACTGTGATTTATTCATTAACGAAATTGTTAGAAATTTAAAAGTTGAAAAAATATAATATTGACTTATTTATCCTCAAAGAATATAAAATAAAAAATTTTAATTTGTATTTCGAAACAATATTAATAAATTTTAAAATTGTTCATTGTATACATTTTAGTACTTTAAGTGATATTTTTCGCATAGTGATTCTTTAATAATAATTATATTAATAAGTAGGGCAGCCCACTGCACCTCATCCAAGTTTTTAGACAGGCAAGAGTAATGAACTCGAGATTTTGTTGGGATTCTGGTAATTACAAACCAAGTACTAAGAACGGATGATCAAAAGTATATTTTTTTTCATCTTCTAGCTACAAATATATTTAAAAAAATAAACATGCTAAATTCGACCCTGACAGTGGTTCCTAGATTGCAGCTCGTTGCATTGTTAACCTTTTGCCTCTCATCTTTTACTTCGCCAACGGGCAAGGTATTTATGGATTCGGTTACTATCTAACAGAATTGAGCAAGAGCCCGGAATTTCATAATTTATTTCAATTAAGGTTTCATTTAAAATGAAACAGGATAACAAATGAGTGATTAAATTTATTGCTGGCTAAATTGATAAATTGATTTTTATCCCTTGTCTGGTCTTAACAATAATTGTTAATAGTATAACCTCTTGATTTTTTGTCATAAGGAAAAGCGTATGAGTCCATTTTCAGGTGGGTTTGTATAATCAGATGCAAAAGTTAGATGGAATGTCTATTTGTATACACACATAAAAGTGTCTCTGGCTTTTCATTATTCCACCACTTTAGAAAAAGATGACGATATCTGATGAGTTCTCAAGTAAAATGTCTTTCTACTCATTAAAGATTTTATTTAATATTTTGTAAGATTTTGGCCCCAGTATAAGTTTATTTTTTAAGCTAAAGTTGTTTTACACATTCGCTGCCGCTGGCGCGCTGGCTCGTCGCAGATAATATATAATTGTACCAAGCCATCTATATTATTAGATGACACCTTCTCTGCTGCAGTTAAAACATAGCAAAGAAGGGATCATCTAATCAGACAGAAGGCCCGGATATCAGGCTTGAACCGTGGCAGTGAACGTGTTTAACTATAGTGGAAAAGATGACCTATTCAGAGGATATTCATTTTATTTGACTATCTGCGTATAAATGGCAAGTTTCAATCAGTGATTTCGAACACAAACACCTTAATTATCGTGTCCATACGGAATTGAATCATCGCATCTCGAATTTAAGTTCGATCATGCAAATAATAAATAATCGAATTGTATTATAAAGTTTGATCATTCTAAGACTCGACATAAAATGTATGTAATCCACAAAACATTTCAGATATTGACACTTAATGTAATCGATGCAGCAGCCTATTACCGAAGAATTTGCCATCTAATTAGATAAGAAAAAAGCATAGCGTTCTAGGGGTTACAATTTCAATTTCCGAAGCACATCGAATTAAAATAAGAATTTTAAATTAAGTTATTCATTGACCTTATAATTTGCTTTAAATTTTATACGGAATACAATCAATTCATTTAAGTGTTCTATATAAGATTAATTTAATAAAATTTTCGGAAATATATCTGACATATCTTTTTATAATTTTATCAGTCTATTAAAATTCTTAAATATAAGCAACGTGTTATCAGATATTATAAAGCAAACATATCACATATATTTTTGAGCAAGAAAATTAATTTTATAGTTGTACTGATCTTCGGTTAGAATAAATTATTCTTCAAAATGAAAACATTGCACTATATATTTATGATTCATAATAACAATCGTTGTTGTTTACCATTTAAATTCTTGAAAATCATTGAATGAGATATTTATAAAACAGATTATTAAATGTTTCGAAACCGATTGAATTTCATCAAATAATTTTACGAATTCAAATAAACTAAATATTGCATATCTAGTAATCAATATTTACGATATTTCTCAAAAAATATATAAATTGCAATAAGAACTTATCAAAATAAAATGCTGAAGATGTGTTCCTGATTTTTTGAAAAACAGCAATAATATCACGGAGGTTCACGGTCGATCACTCTCAAACTAAAACAAAACAAACCGAATCAAAAACGGAAGTGCGCGAGCATTAATGACGTCAACATTTTTTATCAACAATGTTTTTCTTGACATTTTTAGAAATTTCTGGAAAATAGCTCAAAACATTAACGAGATTCAAAGTTGCAAGAACGAATTATTTGTTTGTAACGTCGGAGCCTTCTTTTCATGTATATACCAATTTTCTGTTGTTGTTTCTACATTCTAACGTTCTGTTTGCGAAATGAGTAAAAATTAGTTTCACGAAAATACGGATTCGAATTATTTTACTCATAATATTACATCGAAAGAGATTATTTTTTATTTGGAATACTGGGTTCAGTTTAAGCATTTATTTTGCTTGAATAGTTTTGTAAGAAAACACATTAATCAAACGATCTTTCAATAAAAATATTCTTAAGCCACAGACGAAATAATATTACATAGCTATATCGCTTCCCTCCAAAAATGATCATAATAAAAGTCTGAAATAATATTTATAATATGAGTTCTATATCAATAAAGGGATTTCTTTACATATATACATGATTGTAGAGTATTCTCACATCAGCATATGAAAACACTATGAAACGAGACTTAATGTTTTGAAAAATCGTATGGAATTACAGTATTTTTCTATGATTGAATAAGTTAAAATAAGAAAGGAGAAGCTTTTTACCACAGTATTTAATAACAGTTATTTAAGACGCTAAATGAGCGTGCAAGTAACGAGGACTGCAAAATGCATTTTTCATAAATGGGATTTTCATTAAGAAAAATCGCAAAAAAAAAAAAAAAAAAGACAATAAGTGAAAAAATTTTAAAGAAGTTTCAGATCAGTTCTTTATTATTCACAACTGCAGAATGTGTAAATTTTCTTTTCAGATAAACACTTTAGCTTTAACAAGTCCACTCCTATGATCCATGCCTGTTATTCAAACCACTATCTAATAAGATGCATGCTTATTCGTTTTCTCTTAACTGTAGTAGATTAGAAGGAAAGATATAGCAGCCGCGAATCCCAGGCAATTTTGTTTGGGAAAACCGGGTTAATAAGTTATAAATTAAACGTGGGTGTATTTTTATTTTCAAAAAATTCAAGATTGAGAGCTTTTGCTAACAATCAAACAGGCAGACATTCATCGAGTTTCATTCAGTTTATCCTTAAATAATTATGTTGAATTTCGCTTCACGCTTTATGTACAAATGTATCGGTTTATACAAATTTATCAAAATATATATTATTTTTTATCTTAATTAATATATATTAAGATATTATCTTTTGGAAATATTTTTAGTATTTCTAATTTCAAGATGTCTACAAGAAATAAATAATATTCTTTAATAAATTTATCAGATCATTATTTAAAACTGGAAAACATCATTTATTTCTATTTTGAGATTTTTCAAAATCTTATCTCTCCTTTTTTACAAACTGGAGATAATAAATTAAAATGTGACGAAATATTTTTAATATTAAAAATATATAATAAGATCTAAGGTAAATTATCTATTATATAGATTCACCTGGCACAGTTTTATTAATTTTTTTTCTTGTTTGTTCAGGATTATTGTGCATTTTTAAGAAAACTCTTCAAATTAAAAATCAAAATATTAATTAAATTTAATAATAAATACTTGAAACAATACCATCAAGTAATTCAAAGGCAAAATAAATAATTAAGTAGAGTTACGATGAAATATTTTGCATAACTTTTCGGAGTTTTAAACACAAAATTATTAGTTAGGAAAGTATAAACGTTTTTGAACAGAAAAAAATCTCGAAAGCGAACGAACGTTCCGCACTAGACTGAAAGTGCGGATGTCCTACCTTTTCCTCTCGTAAATTGCGTTTTCAAGCGAAAAACTTCCAGAACAGAAATGCTGTTTAAAGGATTCGGCATCACGCATGCGCACGTACCTACTCTCTGTTTGTTTTGCTTTTAGTTAGTCATTTTTGTTTGAAATGAATGGTGGAAGTGCGTTGTTTCTTTATTTTGATTTATAATCAAAGCTGCAAAGCTTATAAAGATAAAGACTTACATCGGTATGTTTGATTTTTGTTCATTTTTTCAATATTTGATATGCAATTTTATTGAAATTTTAATTATTGTTAATTTATATTTATGCCATGATTGCGTTTTCTTCGCTGGTTGCTAAAGATTCTGTGAGGTTCTGCTATGATCGAGATTTTTGAAAATGAATTTTAATTGAGTAGTTTCTTTAGAAGAAATCTAATTTCATACAAATGGAAAATACTGTTCCGAATAATTTAAGTTAGTCAGCATCATAAAATAAACGAAATTTGAGAAGTTTTTAGAACTGTATACGAACACTCTTAGAGAAACTGTGATTAAAATACGATCCGCGTTTCAATTCGATCATCTGTTTTAGATGCTGTTCAGTTTTAATGAAAAATCAATCTGTTTGATGTGAAGAATACATGTTTTGTTTCGCGTTTAATATTCGCATCTAATTTTCATACTATATAGCAGTTTACACTCATTTAGAAAAGTTTTTTAGATTATAGTTTCATAGATGTTTTCTATTAATATCATTTAATGATATTATGATCTATTTAAGGTCAATGAGAAAAAATCTATAGAACTGGAGTTGTTTTTTGTGATTCGATTATTGTTTGTCCCTTTGAAGTTTAGGATTCAAATTTTCACTCATAGGAGCTTTGGCAACCTGGTGTAAAACAAGCAAAAATTTAAAGATAATTTACTTTGTTTGCAATTTGTTGATTAGCTTATTTTCCTTCCTTATGAAACTCTTCAATAATAATGTAAGTACTTAATCTTTGAAGAATGTTTAACTGATCTTGCATTGACAAACAGAAACATCGCATAATGGTAATTCTTTTCCTGCTATAGACTGATTCATATAAATTTATTTAACAGCATTAAATAAAACTACAATGATAAATTCTTCTTTCAAAAAGTACATAGGTAAAAAAATAATAGTATATTTTTTGCAAGCATATGTGAATCGATTTGCAATCGTGCATCTAAATAGCGATTAAAAATAACTCAAATTTTCCATATTCATAAATCAAAATTAATCTCGCAACTAAAAATGAAGACCTGCTGATTTGTAAATTATCCCTGGAAGTTATTCCTAATGCGTTGGTTTTGGTTCAAATTTCTAATCACTTAATTAAAGAGGAAGAAAAAAGTTTCTCAGCTATAAAATTACGTCACACTTCAGAAAAAAAATCAAATAAAAGATTTTTTAAAAAAATTATAGAAAAATAGGATATCAGTTTCTTAATTTTGTTGTTTTATCTGTATCTAATTGGAAGAGACCTTCTGGTTTATAAAATTCTGGCATAGATTCAATGAGAGTTCCATATATCACTTGAGATGACCTGATATGTGTTATTTTTATAGAATAATATTACCTATAAATGATTTAGATTTGAATTATATGCTTTACAATAAAATGATTAAATATATTAACCATGCTTGGACCCTCAGTGTGATGGTCAAAGCACGAGGATGAAGTAATCTGATGTCCCGAAATTGATTTATTTAATGGTGAAAAAAGTTTTTTACCAATAATGATGATAGGATCGTTACTTGTATAATACATTATAATAGATTCTTTGAAATCCATTGCCCTATTTATTAAAATGCAGAGGGACATTTTAAAATAGGGAAGGCATAGTCAGACATAGAGGAACAAGACATTTTCACAAAAGATTATGGGGTTGTGGGCGAGAAGGGCGACCGCGAAAGATAGAAATATTAATGAATTAAGTATTAAAAATTGGAACGTCAGTTAAAAAGTAGGCGCATGTAATATAATTTCTTTAGGGCTGCATAAAATGTTTTAAAATTAAAATTTTATGCAGCCTTAGTGGCAAGTAGGAGATAGTATAAGAAAAGGACTAGAAACATTTAAAAAAACTTTCACGTGTAATGCCATCCGAAACAATACCATTTTCTGAAGTTGCTATCCATGCGACTGTATTGTGTTTTCACAAATTCTATTCCATTAATCCTGTCTGGAATTTTATCTTCTTTGCTCGTTTCTCTTAATGAATTAACTGATAAAATAACTGAAAAATATACCTTTTGCATTTGCAACTCCCTGTTTTATTGTGAAAATGTCTTATTTCCAAATACCAGGTTACCTCTTAAACTTTATAAAAGGCTTTTAGGGATCACTTGTATATGCAACAGCGATATTTTAAAGCAGCAACTGAGCTGTACATATAGAGTTCTGAGAACGAGCACTCCCTTTTTACCGCTGCCAAGCTTTTTCGCTGCGGTAGTTCTCGTTTCCTGGGACTCTGTCAAAGGATCCGGTGGACGGAACAGTTCTGGGGAATGGATTCACCGATTCCACTGTGTCGGTCCGGCAACGGTTTCTGTTCTCGCATGTTTGTCCGATCAGATGGAAACAGGTGAAAATTCGTTGTTGCACCACATTGCAATATATATATATATATATATATATATATATAAACTTTTTAGATTCAATCTTGATTGTAATATTAAAGCACTGACATCTATTATCCTTCAGATATTTTTAATAAAAAGTGCATCGAATAAAATTTGTAAATTACAGATACGTGTTTTGTATCGTATTTAAAGTGAGCATCTATTTATATTTCAATTTAATATTTAATTTCAGAATGGAAAGTACATTATTAAGTTGCATATAAGAGTCAAAACAAGATTGCTAATTAATCTAAAATCGACATAAATCTACGATTAATACATTCATTATTTATAAAATTACTTAAATTCAAAGGAATTATGTACAAACACTTTATTGTATTGTGAAATCTGTAGCAATATACGGTGCGCTAAAATTAAGTTAGAAACGATAATAATTTTGAACCTCATAAGCAATTTTTGAATGTGCTGTTTTTGTTTAAGTTAGAAAAGAAATATAATTAAATAGTACAGAAGTAAAAATCGAGAAACTTCGGCAACATTTTACTAATATTTCACAAGGAAATTTAACTTTGTATGCGTAATAATTAATTTAGTGGATAAATTTAGTAAACGGAATACCCACATCAAAACATTGCTTAGTGCTTCTTTTGTGAAATTATTAATATGCAGATTAAAGTTATTTTATTATATACTAATTATAATCTAATAAAAATTTCGTCCATTCTGGATACAAATCCAAAAAATTTGGAAAACCCCAAAGGTGATAATTTTTAAAATAAGTGCACAATCCATTAAATTTATTGAAAATTATTATCCTTTAAAGGAATTTTTTATGGAAATTTCTCTATTCATCTTTGTTTTCTTAATGCAACTACAGTTTTTATCTGGTTTAAATAAAAACAAACAGTTAATCCGAGAGTTGTATTATGTATATATGTGAAATAAAATCAGAATAAAGATTTTTTTAAATGGCCTGAAAATATTTAGCTTTCTTAAAAGTAAAACTGTACTCTTTTACAACTTATAAACCTTAAATATGAAAATTGTCCAGTTAAAATCTAGTTTTTTTATGCAAAATATAGTAATATATAATGTTAAAAAATCTTTTTTAATTTTTTAATTTTAAAAAAAATATATTCGCTTACCATGAAAATTTTAAAAGATATTAAACAAGGTGAATTGAGAAATATAAATTTTATATCTTTTCACCACGACTACCCATATACATTGCTTGCTTTAGTGTTTGTGTAAAGCTTCTTTACGTAGAAATTCACTTCATGGCAAGAGGTTCCTTTTCCCTTGGTGGTTTATCTAATTATTTGTTGAATAACGCAAATACTAAAAATCTGATGCAAGTGTTTAGGAGAGATGCGACTTTTTAAATCCATTTATAGCAACAATTAATGAATAAGCAATTTAAAGAGTTTTAATAAAATCAAAGATAAAAAGGGAGATTTCAATATCATTCTTCTTCAATGATCTTACAATATAATCGTGTCTTAAAATTTCCAATATTTTCGAATTCAGTACTATTGTTTAATTGAAAATGGATTTAACGTTGTTTTTAAAAGTTAAAACTTATTTATATGAATTTAATAAATTATTCAAATTTAAATAATGCTTTTTTTTCCCGGAACATCTTTTCATCTAAAATTCTTGCCTAGAAGGAAAAAGGAACTCGTTTGTTCTAATTCAAATTTAATGTATATTTCAACTCGTCTTTCACCATATTAACAAGTAATATAATGATAAACGCGAAAATCAATTTTATTTAGATAAGTCGACATGATTCTATCTTTCGATTTGATGACATGTATTCAAATAAATGTTAAGAAAAATATTTTTCTTCTGAATTGCATCGAAGTCTGCAACGCAAATTAATTCGCCGAATTCGAAAAATTTTTTATACCGTCATCTGTTCACTGATGGTGTATTAACGGAGATGGAGGGTGGAAAAATGTCCATGATGTCATTGTTGGTGACGAATACTCAGGATGATTAAACATCATAGTTATCTCAGTATTGTTAGATAATGGGGTTGATTCAAATGCTGCTGCCAATCCTAGTGAAAGGATTCCGTTGATCTTCTTGTGTGCATCCTCTATAGGAACTAGTATGGCTGACTGTGTATAGTAATTAAAATAGGTACAACATAAATACAGACAATTTAATCATTTAAAATTTCAAAGAATAGCACAATCTCCCCGCCCCCTCAAAGCACAGCAATAAATTATACAATCAGGTAATTTAATCAACAAGATATAGAGATACGTAGTTAACTCTTTCCCTAAAAATTCTGCAATTATACATTAATGTATAAGAAGTATTTAATCCAATTTACAAAGTTATGAAAGCACTCGTAGAACATCAAAATTATTGAATATTGCATAACCTGACGGTGCGTGTGACAATTCATTAAACAAATGAAGTAAAGAGATATATAATACCTAGTGATTATAATGAAAAACATTTAATTAATAAAATTAAATAATATTAAAACGCTAAAATAAAAATTTAAATGCTACATATACAAAAATATAAAAGTTAAATAATTATTTGACAAAACACGTCATAAATAAAATTAAGTTCTTAACACAATGAAAGCTGATGAGTTTACTGTGAAAAAAGAAACTATATTTACTTTTTTTTCCAAAGTCACTCAGATCAATTTCCAGATTGTCAGGTATTTGACAAGTATTACATTGATTGAAAAAAAATGGAAACATTTAGAACCCATCGACTGATTATCACAATTAATTGCTTCTCTTCGATTAATAGTTGATACTTTTTGGAAAAAATTGGGAGAGAAATTCAAACCTTGCATTGGAAAGCATTTTGCACAATCGTTGTGCGATGACCTTTCAGTTGAATAAAAAATGCAGAATATTTACAAATACGTTATACCATATAAACCTATAAAAATTCGCGAATGAAAGTTGTGCTTAGCGACATATTTTTCAAAGAAATTAAAGCTTAGGTCAGGTTACAAAATAAAGAAAGCTGCTTTATGGCGTTTTTTTAATATCATACAACCACCTGAAATTGAAAGATATTTTTATTTTCATGCATTTTGTTTGCATATTTCTTTAATAATGACGAAATATGTTATGAAACATTCGTAACACTTCAGAATTTAGACCAATCATTACATTTTGCTTACTTTTGATTTACTTTCAATAATTGGGACATTTTTCCTAATAATTTTTGATAGGAATGTTGATTTCTCTAAAAATCGAAATGTAATGATCTCTAACTAGATAACCAATCATTAAAAGGAAAATTAATGTAGAATATTCAATCTATCTGTTAGATAAAAACTCTTTATTAAAGTAATACTGATAAAAAGTTAATACGAATTTCCTATTGTCCCAAAAAACACAAATATTAATAATTAAATGTGCCCTATCCTGTAGAAAAAAAAGCAGGTGCAGTGGATTTTATGCATTTTTCGATTTTTTAGACTACAGAATAACCATGAAAATTTTCAGTGAAGTTTTCATTTTTTGCAAGGATCATATATTGAGATTAACTTTTTCGCTCAAAATCTCACCGAGAGGTTGAGATTAAGCAAAATGCAGAAAGAATTACTGAATGAGGGAAGAAAAATCCTATTCCAACGCCTTTGTGACGCATATTTATATTTTTCTGTATTTTCTTTCCGTTTATTCAATGTCTGTGTTTTCTCTCAAATGCTTGAGCTCAAGAGTTGCTGTCTGATTTTTGAAATTTTGATTTTAATTGCAGGGAATTTCTTTATTTTTGTAAAAAAATTATTCAAAGAGCAGAATCCATTTTAAAGACATTTCGACTGAAAATATGGTAGAAGAATTCATTGTTCCTTAAAGGGTTAGGACAATTTTTCCAAATCGCAGGAACCAGAGATACGAATGTGATATAATTTCAAGTATCGAACGAGATTCTCGTCAGTGTAGAAAACGATCACAGCCTCAAAAAATTATTCTAATTATATGCCCTGAAAATATTTCTATTATGAATAATACTTGAAAAGTAATTGAAGACATAGAATGTAGCTATTGTTTAAGTTTAATAAAGTCAATTTCGAAAAAAAAACCACTTTTTGGGCAAACACATATATCATTTTCAAGTTTTTGCATAAGAATTTTTTTTTCTCTCATATAACTATCTCTGTCTAATATCAAATAGTAATATATTTTTTTTAAAATATATATCGCCCATTCTTGTAACTTACATCAGATTTTTCCACTTATATTTATTTTTTGTAGCTCAAATGATCAAATAATATAGTAAGGCAGACAAATATTAATTTTGAAAACAATCTGAATATAAGAGTTTTTTAAAAATTGATATTATTACGTTTTCTTTGAATAACTTCGCCGATAGTTCATAAAATGGAATTTAAATTATATAAATTTTAATTCTAAGAAGTCGCTGAAGGATCGACCGCTTACTCTTGTTTTGTTCGCTTCTCTTTTCTAAGAAGCATCAAATATTTCTTCTTTTTTATTCGCTGTCGTAAGATGCCATCCCTGTAATCTATTTTAATTTTTTATGCGTTTTTTGCTAGTAATCTAAATATGCGAATTTAAATAATGAGAAATTTAATAATTTCTATTAATAAATTATTATTTCATACATTTTAAAAAATACGCGGCTGTGTAGTTAATGTTGGAACAAATGTCCTTTTTTAATAAGTCATGAATGTTTCTTATCGAGATGTGGAATTTATGTAAAATGATTAATAATATTACGTGATATTAAATTTATAACATTTTTAAAAGAATATGTTGGAATACATTATTTCCACAATTCCTTCCAATCCTTTATAGATTTTATTTATCCCAGATAGTCTTATTAATTTATGTTGGAAATCAGTGAAACTTAAAAAGGCAGTTTTTTTCGCACAAATTTCTACCACCTACGTATTCTGTAAAAAATCATCACCTAATCGTTCAGCTGTTCACATACAAAGTAAACAATAGATTTGAAAGTGAAAATCTATTTTACATTACCTCCTAAATTATAAATTTTCAAATATTCAATTGACGTCTAAAGAAAGATGGAAATGTTTACAGTACACTTTTAGCAAATGGATGCTGAAGTTATGAAATGTGCATATTTATCTTTATCATAAATGAACGGAAAGCCAAACCATTTCAGAAAATAAAAAAATTAAATCACCAAAATGTTATGTGCACAAATCTATAAAATGATTTATTTCCCTAAATCATTTGCAGTTTGAAGTTGGATTTCTTAATCCTTTAGCTATAGAAATGCATAGGATAATACCAGATTTTTAAAATGATATTTTTATGATTCGTATTAATATTGATTATCAAATAAGCTTAATTATATTAATACTATTAAAAAAATACCATCCTGAAGGCTGCTAGAATTCAGGTTCTCTCATTTATGGAGTGTCCAATATGGTAAATAGAGCTCTCCTATATGTGTGAATAAACACGAATGCCATTGCGGAATGAGGTTATGAAACAAACATAAGCATCTGCGGAATTATTAATGAAATATATCAATATGATGAAATATAATTTCTTATAAACATGGCATTTGCTCTAATGCTAAAATTCTCAAAATATAACTTACAGTTAGTAATTTTTTTAAATCTGTGAATTAAATGTATGTTACAAGCATACTTTTTCGTTCAATATTGCTTTGAAATTGTAAAGGGAAAATCGAAGATTTGAAGGTTACGTCAATAATTTTTTTTAAAGAAAGTATTTAAAAAAAACAGACCTGATTATACTTATAGAATTCACTATATCAAATGATTTAATGTTGCTGTGGCTCTTTTTAAAATTGCCATCTTGAAATAAAGAGAGGCATGGTGACAAATTGAAACATTCTAAAGAAATATTGAAAATTTTTATTATTTGTTTTTTAAAAAATAATTAAAACATTCAATTAATAGGAATCTTTTCATGTCAAATAACTGATTATAAGAAATGTTGTTATTTTTTCTAGTACATGCCAACTGTTCAGTTGTAACATTGACGAACATCATTGGTTAACACAATACAAGCATCAAATTAACACGTGCTTGTTTCTTAAATGCTTTTAAATGCATTGCTTGTTCTTCATGTAACTGCATAACGTAGTTGAGTTCAGCATCCCAAGACAAAGAATAAACATTTAAATGGCATGCCTGCTTGCCTGAGTCTACATGGGCACTATCTATTACCCTTGCATCCGATAATGCTTTTGTTAGAAGCTGCGATTTTGAACCAAAAAATGCCTTGCCTACCAATGAATCCTAGATTCGTGGTGGCTTCATGACCCCACGCTCGCGGGTTCAAATCTAAGGATGAAACATTCTATACAGATAGAGTGTACATTAACTCCACAAATGGTAAAGCGTCCTAACACTTGTGCCAAGTGGAATTTCGGAGAAAGCTGTTTGCCATTTAAAGGTGCCTTTCGCCTGACAAAGATTCAAAATAAACAATATCGCTAAATAATCTTAAAGAAATGTGGACTTATAAAGCTACATTTTACGAAGCGAATGAAATGAGATAATCAAAAAATGTCAATTTTTGAGAATAAATACGAAATTCAAATTCTCAGAGTATAGACTAAATTTCCATTGTTAAAACAAATTGACTTCATAGTTCAAAAAAAAAAATCCAATAAATATTTTTATGTAATTCGTCTAATATTTCATAGAGCGAGATAGAATAATGTTTCGCTTTACTTTTATATTCATGCCAACGGGACGCTATAACAATTTTCAAAATAGTAAAATGACACTTTTAACACAATTTAGGAAGTCCAAGCTTCTTGCATAGCTGTAATCTTAAAAATTCCAAGATGAGTTTATATCAGTCAAAATTCTTATATCCTTCATATAGAAATCCAATTCGAATATTTTACCATTCAAAAATTTTCTTTTCTTGTTGTATTCTTGTCTTTATACAAAAGAAAATTAAAGCTCTCTGGTTTGAATAATTTATAAACTGCAAAATTATATGAAACTCATTAAAGAACAGACGTCTATTTTGTCTACTTTTGACGTAAATTCGAATAGTAATTCCTGACAACCATTCTAATTTAGTATTTCAATGTTAATGATCAGAAAAAATGTACTTTTCAGCTATTGGTCTCGATTGTATGTAGGTAATATGATTGTGCTAGTTTTGCAGTGAACTTCTCTAAACGTTTTCCCTTTTTCCCAGTATATCAATAGGTGTATTCAAATTTATGTTCTTCAAATTTTTCTGTCACATCCGTTAAAAAAATTTCCTCAATTTCAAATTAAATGCACTGGAAGCCTGTTTATGAAGCCTCAGAAAATATTCTAAGCACATCAGAAGAATAGTTCTGATTAAAATAAAATGAATGATTATGAAATCAGAAAAAAAAATGCCTTTACTGGTTAATAAAACCCAAGGAGTGATATTTTAGTTTTAAGAAATAGGTGCATAGAATTCAATGATTTAACAAACTTGAGATTTGAATTAATTCTTCAGAAAGAATATATTACTATAAGAACAGTTATATTCATATAATATATTTAATTTATATTAATATAATAAAGATTTTTAAAGTAAGGAGAAATTTAATGCTGCTTATAAAAGAGTCAGTTTTAACTTAGTTTTTAATTGCGGAAACATTGGTTTATTTTCAGACAGTAAAAGTATCTTTTCTTTCAAATACGCAGTTGGGAATGTTTGAGAATTTAATTCAAACAATTTGGAACTAATAATAAATTAAAGTACATATAAATTGTTGTTTCAATTTGATTTATTGTATTAATAAAAACTAAACATTTTGGAAGAAATAATTTTCCCCAGGTTGCTCTTATAATTTTTCATAAGTATTTAAATCGAACATCTGTGTTGAGATAATTTTTCATCTCTCGATTTTAATGAATCAGTTTCATGATAAATGAGAAGATTAATTTTTGAATTTTAGTAAGCAATAGAATAATTTGAAAATAATACAAGCAGTTCTGTATTGTTTCATGCCAAAATAAATGCTTGTGTATTATTCTGCTGTAAATTATGTTTAAATATGAATTATTGTTTCTGTAACGAAGCTTACAAATTATTATTATCATATTTTACATATATAGCTTATATCAAATTATTATTATCATATTTTACAAATGTATATTTATAATATTGAAAATTTAAAATGTGTACATTTGAATGTCAATACAAATTGTTCAGCATTACTTCATGTCTAAACAAATACTTATGTTTTATTTTGCAATCAATTATAATATATTTAATATGATTCGTTATTTCTGCAAAGAAATTTATGCCATGTCATTATTATGATTATTTTTCAAATGTGAATTTAAGATACTGAAAATTTAAAATGTGTATTATTCAAAATTAGTGTAAAAAGAATATTAGAGAGTACTTAAACTTCGAAGTTTTTACGTAAAATATTAATATTAATTCAATAATTTGAATAATGGTGACACTTCATTTCAGTCGTGTTTATTAGCATTAAGTAGATCTGTAATTTTTTTTGTAGTTGATAACATTTCTGAGACTCCAACAAGATGATAAAAACTTTTTTAAAAGAACGATATCACGGTCTACTTAAAAGAAGAAATATATATATTAAATAAATTATTTTCTATTTTTTGGCCTTTTATTGAAAAAATATTTCTTTCGCTCTTAAATTATGACCTGGTGACGACAATTGCATACAATGCTCATTAAAATACATCGATAAACAGGTAATAAATATGCAAAAGTGTAAATCACCGGGTCATCAAGAAGCGAGTGCGAAATTGATTAGAAAACTCTTTTTTTATATACATGAGAAAAATCGGTCGCTATAAATTTATACAAAAGCAGTTTTATGAAATAAAAGTTCTTTTATCTTGAGCCACAATCTCCGTGATATTTTCTACGTAAAGATTTTAGCTGCCCTATTTTGAATATATTTCAATTAAAGATCATTGAGATATTATTGAAAATAATTTTAATATTACTAACATATATTTGAAAAGAATAATAAACTGAAATCTGAATTAATATAAATATGGCTGAAATACTATATCGTTAAAGTTAATCGATATACTTTTAATTAATCAAAAACAAAGGCCTAGAAATCGTGATAAGAAAAAGTATGATAGTATTTTATATAGAATACTTAAAATAAATAGAAATGTCTGAAAATATATTAGCATATATTGATTTATATTAACAAAGTGTTCTCATTTCAAAATTTAAAAATGAAAATAAAAATGAATAATAAATAAAATATAGCACGAAATCTAATAAGAACGAATAATTCGAAGAATTTTTTCCCTCGAAAAACAAAACTTGCATATATTCACGCCTTGAAATAAAATTTGTTTCCGTGTAGAAATACAAGATGGGATCTTTTTCTAAAAATCTGAAAAATCTTTCTTGCATCCGCATGGGAATAATCTTGCGAATGCACGAAATAAATTTGCATCTCTACCAGTGTAGCCTTGATATTCATATAATATCAGAATGGGTATTGATTTCATAATTCCATTAAAAAATTTATGAGCATTTGTTTAATGCATTTTTTTTAATTTTCTGTTGCTTATCTGAACATGATAAAATATTAAAAATAGATTTAAATGTATATAATTTTTTTAAAAAATAAACTAATTTAATATTTTTAAAATTTTTTAATAGTTTAAAAATAGTTTAAATTTAAAAATAAAATCCATGCAGCTTTAAAAATTAATTAATTTAATATTTTTTTTAAAAATTAACAATTTAAAAAATAGTTTAAAAGTAAAATTATGTTTCAGACATTTTTAAAATAAATTAATTTAATAATTTTTTGTATATTTTAAAAGTAAGGAAACTACTATTTTGGAAAATTGCAACATAAATAATAAATGGAAAGATAAAACTGCATAAATGAAAAAGATGAGTTGGAGTTTCTTAGTCGGTACTGTATGTTCTATATGCAAATATTACCTAATTAAAGATGAAAAACACACTGAGAACAGATTCTCATGCTCAAACATTACACTGCCAGCTCTTAATTTGCGAGTGGGCGAATAATGCAATCTTTCTTATAATTCTGCCCACTCTCAATACCATCGGGTGACCTATGAGAGAGTAATAAAAGCCATTCTCAACGTAATAATAATAATAAAATGATGGCAGATCATCAAGCCATTCTCAACAACAACAACAAAAAAAAAGTTGGCAGACCATCATAATTGACTTTAAAGTACTAAAAATAGAGGTCATCTGTTAACACCTGTGAGAAAGTGATAAAAGAAAATTTCAAATTCAAAAAAAAAAAAAAAAAACGATGGCTGGCAGATCTACATAATTGATTTTGGAGTTGTGAAAGTAAAGGATATCTGTTGTCACAAAATCAAGGGGAAAAAATAAAGAAGTTTGTAAGATATTTGTTTTCACTCAGAAAACAATCGCAGAAAATTTCTAAGATTTAAAACAGTTCATTAGACGCAGTCTTCTCTGCTATAAGATCAGTGATCTAGCTTCGTTGTTATCCGAAAGAACTGAAGTACAATAAATTCGAAAAAGAATCCAAGCACAATGAAGAGAATTTCGCGAAAGCGAATGGTTAAAAGAGAATTAATGCCTATGGTGCGTCATTAGGAGTTTGAACAAAGTATAAGAAGCGTACAATAAAATTCAGAGCATAACCAACGTTCTGTGGGATAATCTTATGGAAGGAAATACAAGGATATTTCATTTAAAAAGGCCTTATACATTGTTTTTTCAACAAGCAGTCAGAGTGTCGTTAGACAGAATTTCCAATTGTAAATTCTAAAAAAATTGTGTCTAAACTGGCCTAAAAAACTAATAAATAATAAAAGCCAAGGTAATGAGAAAGGAGAAGGTACAGTGCAAAAGAACTGCAGGTTTTCTACAGTACAATTTCAGCTACTGAGCCCCCTGGAACTTTCAGACAGAAGAGGCCATTAAAAAACAACCTGAATAAGTTCACATGGAACATTTATGAGCACTTTCTGATTCTGCTTAGGTGCTCGAAGTTTAATAAAAAATTTAAAAGAATGCTGCTTTTTTTTAATTAAGAGGATTTTTCTCCATATTGCAGTATCGAGCAAACACCCGACGAAAGAATGAAGTTCTTCGCATGGATCCAATGAGAAAAAGGGTTCCCCACATCAAAGAGAAAACCTTACTCTGTGAAGTGGATTTTTCTTCGAATTTCCTATTATAAAGCACCTCGCCGGAGCATTTTGAGAGACTACACTACAATCTCCGGCAGTTTGGAAATTTCTGGAGTACTTAAGGACTCTTCTAGAAACTGAGAAAGAAATAACACACCTCAATTACTGAGGGTCCTCGCCCAGTGTTTCCGCATAAAGCATGGCATCAAGGGACTTCAGTGTGAACTAAAGTCCAAAATGCAAATGCTCTAGATTAATGAATAATGAAGTCGCACAATACCCAGAAACAAAGATTATCTTTAGTAGTCTATAGGCGAATTAGCCTTCGGGAACCAGCGAACTGACGAGGCCCTAAAAATGCATCTGATCTCAATAACTACACCTAGAATCATTTGTGGAAGTTTTCAGCATCTGTTGTGCGTACGAAGTTTTATATAAGACTTAAATGAATGTTGGTCATAAAATTAAGAGTGCCAACCTTCACATTCTATCTCGAGCAAAGACCCAGGAAGGAATCAAGCTGTCTTTATGTATAAAGAGAAAAAAATGAATGCTCTGGAACAAAGAGAAAGACTATTCTCTTTAAGGCGGCTTCTTCATTCGAATTCTACTTTACAATCCACCTTTGGAAACCGTATTAATCACTCTTTTTAATAAATAATCATTTGAAATATTCAGGTGCATTTGGGGCCTCTTTCAATAATTGAGAAAAACATGGAATGCCTCAATTACGTAAAATGCTAAAATTGCTAACTGGGCTTTGCTTCTGAGCAAGGTTGCGAGGGACTTGAAAGTTAACTAAATTAGAATCAAAGTCCCTTCTGGCAATTATTACATGAACGTACTGTACCACGTTCAGTATTTTTACTCATAGAACTTTTGAACATATCAAAAGAAGAAATCTGCTGATAATACATAATGATAACTGAAAGATCATGCAATCTACGTCTATCTGCTTGTCTGTCAAATCGATATATAAACAGGCAATGACTTAACTGCCTTTAGGCAGCACTTGGTACTTCTGTAAAACCTTTGGATGTACCAGTGTTTGACTCAACGTTACAAGAAGAACCAATACTTTCGCTATCTGCAGTGTCAAGATTTGAGTCCTAAATTTCTTTGTGAACATTCTGCTGCATATGGTTTTTTAATGTATTCATTGGAAATCCGGACAACCCCTCCAAACTCTTTCATGGATATCGAATTCTTTAAATAAGTAAAATATTGAGACTGATAATTCTCAAATTTGGATCCTAACAGACAGCAAAAGCTCAATACAAAAAAGATTGGCCACACATTCTTGACAAGTTGGACCAATGCATTATCTCCAAATTAACTACATTTGAAAGGACCTGATCAGGGAGCATACCATGGATCCCTTCTCATGTGGGCATCCACGGACATGATATTGCAGATGCTCTGGTCAAGGAAGGAAGTCCCAATCCCTTACTCTTCTAGACTGCATGGCTTACAGATCCCGGCCTTGTTTAAACTAAGAACTAAAACGAAAGGGAAGATTCCCCCAAAGCATGACTGGTATGCCGGGAGGTGTCCAGAGTTGTCTCTGCCGTGCACCAGTCCAAGGAGTGCTCAAACGCTCTTATCCAGACTAATATCTGACCATATAAAAAGGACTTTTCTTCATCAGAGTTGAAAACATCTATACACATTGCCACTGCTGGGCACATGCTTCCCCTCCTCATATAATCGACTCTATTGGCACCTCTGTGAGAAAGCTGGTGAATGACGTAAAGTCAGTTTACAATCTTATAGTTCGAAACATTCTCTTGGACTTGGTTTGGATTGGTTTTCAATCCAAAGGCGAGGAGAAAATGCAACACGTCTGTTCCCAATTGATTTCCTCGATTTCTATCTGGCATTCTGATTTGTTGCCCATCATCTCACCTCTCATCTTTGTAAAATAGCCTTCCAACACTTAGAGGGGAAGATGCTGGAAGACCTTGTCATGAGACATTGTCACTCATGTTCCAATCAAGATAAATGATGCATCATTTAATTAAATAAGCAGTTTTCATAGATTCAAATGATTTCTATCATTTAGCTTTTAAAATAAAAGAAATGACATATTCATTTTTTTTCACGTGAGAAGGCGGAACTGGAAACCAAATTAATTATATAGTTATTTAATTATACTGTTTTCAATTCGTTTCCTCAAATATTTTCCCAATAATGCAGCTGAACTTTATTCTTAGTAAACGTATTTGCAGATAAATAAAAAGACTTTTGTCAAGTTTGAGGAAACATCATTATTAAATTATCTGCAAAAAATAAAATTACTACCGAAAGAACAGATTCATCGGGCCCAGACAGACTTTTGAAATATCAACTAACGGTCCGAAGATGCATCGTGGCGGGGGATGCCGCTGGGCGGAATGGGTGAAGTACGTCGGGAGTTTAACTCCTGTCAGGGCTACCCTAGGCGTGAAGGCCATTCCATTGTGCCCAGTTAAGGTCTACAGGCATTGGCGCTAAGCCAGATGTCTACCTTTGGTGATCCAGTCTTAGGACACTGAATTTGACCATTTCCCCGTCTGCGAGCCTGCGTTAGGCATCTAAAATATTTCGGTTTTGTTTTGGATCCTCAGATAGCAACAAACATATAAATCATTTGATGTTGAGAGCTAGGAGACGCCTCAACATTCTAAAATATATCTCGGGACCTGAATGTGATGCTAATACTCTTACTCTCAGAAGCATCTATATTTCTCTTACTCGGCATATCCTGGAATATGGATATCCAATATATCGTTGTGCTTCGGATTAAAACTTGCAGAAATTTGGACGAGTCAAGCTTAGTGCTTCTCGAATCATCAATGGCCTCTGGAATTCTTGCCCCAATGCCATGGTTAAATACTACAATACGCTTTGTAGCCAGTTGTCTTGGGTCACGAAATAGAACCTCCGCTTTCCTAAGACTTTGGAGTAACAATCAAAGACTCAAAAGAAACAGTCCATTTAGTCAAGTAGTAACAAGCAGCATTGTCTCTTGTCCTGTGGAACAACATCACTTGATGCAGGGTTTCGATCCATCTGATGGTCTTGCTGGTGTATTTTACCATACTGTCTACCTGTTCAAGTGAACACATAAATCATCCAGAAATTTATCTAAGGCAACTGACTCTTGAGAGAAATAATCATATTCCAAGAGACGCAGTTCAAATACATACGGAAGGTAATAAAAATAAGAATAATTCTAGTGGAATCTACACCAAATCTCAAGACGAAGAGTTAAAAATCTAGAAGAGTAATCCCGATTTCTGATCTGTTTTTGTTAGAGAGATTATTGCCGTCAATGAAGGACTAGAATTGCTCAAATCATTTACTTATAAGAATGAAATTTGGATTCTGTTAGATAATAGAAGTTCAATTCAACACTTCGCCAACTGGCGTAGTATGAGATATAATGTGGCAGTGAATACACTCAGAAATCTAAAATTCCTTTCCTTGTGTCATCAGAATCACTTACAATGGATAATTTCACACAGTGGCATTATGTGTGATGAGATTGTGAGTACCGTGGGAAATTGATGCCTCTGTGCCTATTTACATTCTTACCTGCGTAGATATTTTCTCGAGAGCTAAAAGCCAGAATAAAGCCATTTGGATTGATCCACCGGTACGTCACTTGTCATGAAGTCGGTCTCTGATTCTTGAGTGCAGGAAGCAGGATGCGACTACTCTTACTCTCTGTCTTAGTGGTCATCTTTGAACTTTAAAATTATATGAGTGTTCTAAGCAAGTGCTGAAATCTTCCCCGATTATTTTAAGGAAGATACTTCAGCTGATTGCATTCTTATTTGTCTGAGCCTCTCCAGCTAAGGTCTTATTGACAGTCCATTGTACGTGTTTGACTTCTTCATGATGGACAATTTCATAGACTTAATATAGCTCTGCTGTCCATTTGGATGTGCAACAATACCAACACCAGAATCGCAGCAAAAAATCAAAAGAAAAAACTTGTTGGTGGAGAAACACTTGAGCAGCATTCGGAGAGTACATTTTTAAAATACCATCATTCAGTTTCCAATATTCTAATCAGTGATTTGACTTCTTCTAAAATTTTGGAATCGACAAAAAAAAAAAAATACCGCTGTATTGATCTTTTAAGAAATTATTAAAATACAGATTCTTCAGTCTATTACAGAATTTTGAAGTTATGGAATAAAGGTTTGCAGAATTCAGCAAAAAGTTTTTTAAATAGCCATTTTGGCTGAGAAATACTTGTCCAGCGCTCGAGTCATTCCTTTAAGTACGTGTTTTTAAGGATTCATAATTCTGCTTCCAATATCCTGTCGTACGACTTCTATTCTGCATAAATTTTGAACTAGACCTGAAAACTAAAAATCAGGATTGCAAAAAAAAAAAAAAAAAAAAAAATTGCAAAGAACTTTACTGATTGCATGAAAAGTAATTACATACATAGATTCACTGAAACCATATAGACTATTGAAATATTGACTAATAATATAATGAATCAAAGCAAAAAATTAAAAAAAAACATTACTAAGTCTTTACTTTACAAAAAAAAAATGTCCAGTATTTTAATCATGGACGTTTTGAAGATCAATCATTCAGTTTCTTATATCCTGAGATTTGAATTGATTTCTTCTTAAATTTTGAAAGCGACATGCTATATTCCAAAAGGCATTGCAGAAACGCTACTGAAAGGTGCATCGATCTTCTGGAAAGTATTTAAAAATACAGATTAATATGGACCCATATAGACTTTGAAATATGGATTAAGTAAAGGGTTCGAAGAATCGAGGCAAGAAAAGAAAAAAAAGGCCCTTGATCAGCGTATCATTTTCTTAAATTTTGGAAGCCACATGAAATATTCATTGAATTGTCATAAAGACTCATTACAAAAAAAAAAAAAAAAAAAAAAAAAAAAAAAAGCTATCTCAAGTAGAATTTATCTGCTGAGCGCTGGATCACTGCTTTAACGAATTCCTGAATGTTAATTAGGCCTCTTTTGAACAAATATCGACTTCATATTGTTGCGTTTTTCATTAACAGTAGTGTAGTATTAATAATAATAAAAACTATTATTCATTTAATTAATAGCTTAATCATTTACGAAAAAAAAATGTCCTCAACATACATTAAAAGTGATTTGGAATTATGAAATCAATCGAATTTGAGATTTATTATGAGACTGAGCAATAGGATGAAAAATTAATTACATTAAACGATTCATAGACATCCGAAAATACTTCCTTTTTGTATTTCCATCTGGAAAATTGTAGTTTGATTCATTGACATCTATAACACGAAAATAAAAATATTTTATTTCCAGTTGGAATAATGAAATTCGAAAGAATGGATATGAGGTTTTAATATTTCAAGATATAACTGAAAGTAGGATTATAAAGTTAGATCTACAAGCTCTGAACATTTAAAAAGTATATATGTATAAAAAAAGAAAGCAAGTGCAATATTTAAAAGAAAATTCTAAGATGTAGTTTAAATAAATTTGTTTTTGCTTTGTTTTCTTGGTGTTTTTCTTTATTTTTCAGAAAACGGCGCAAATGTTTTGGTTTAAATTTTGAAAAAAATTCTCTCAGTAATACTTCTTGTGGATTAAGAAATATCACTTATAATTTAGAGATTTCCAATTAAAAATGAAAAAAAAAAACAATTTTAAAATAATCCCATATACTATAAAATTTGTAAACACCATTCATAGGTATTCAATGAATCCGTTAAATAACGCCTGCTCTAATATAAAGTTCTTCAGCCATATATTATTTTAATATCAAAGATCTTTTTAGATTAGATTAGAAGAATTGAAACTTGTTTATAACTGATAAAGTTTAATTGAAGGGGCTTCTGAGATAAATCTTCTTGATACCAAAAATCGGGAGAAAAAAGAAAATTAAAAAAAAAAGTCCTGCGTAACTTTGTTTATTCAAGTGGTTTAATATTATAATGTATTAATAAATTAAAGTTCTTCCACTCCATAATAATTGTTTTTTAGAGCTTGGTTTTGAAAAAAGTTTTAAAAAATAACACCATTTGTTGGAGTCTCATTCTTTTAAAGATCATTTTACTTTTTAAATTAAGTGGACACGTTTCGAAAATCTCTCAATGAGTTTGTCAAACGAGTGATTGATAAAGATCGATCGAAGAATATTTGTTTTCTGTCGGAATTTTTAAAAAAGATTTCATACTCTTGAAAAGAAATGTTAACGAAAAGTTTAAAAAAGCTTCAAAGCATAATTGCTTATTAAATTTAAATAAATAAAATAACACTTTTTGGATTTTGAGATATTAATCTGAAAATAATATTTTAAAGTAATAGGATAAAATTTATAAACACCACTAAAAATTTATTAAAAGATATCTGTATATAAATAAGTGAAATAAATTTAATTTATAATTTATATAAATACACACATATGTATATAATAACATTCAAATAAATTCTTTCAAGGAGAAACAAAGAATGTTTCAAACTTATAAAATAACATATTTTACAAATTTGTTTTAATAAATTCAAACTTTTATCTCATTCAAACATTTATAATTAGATGACCTCTTATTGAAATAGTTTTGATTTTATTTGTTTTCATGAAATATATGTTATTTTCATGTATATTTATAAAATTTATATTTGAAAAAGGGGATAAAAAATAAAAAAAAATAAAATAGAAAATAGAAAAAAAAAAATGAAAAAAATTGAAAAGAAAAGAATGGATATAAAAAAGAAGAAGAAACAAAAGAAAAAAATAAAGAAAAGGAAAAGAAAAAAAAATATAAAAAAAATACAAAAAAAATATATATATATATATAAAAAATTGTTTAAAAAAATATAAAAAAAATTTTAAAAAATGAAAAAAAATTAAGAAAAAAAAATCCCCATTAATTGTGCATGCTGTATATTATATAGAGTAACAATTTTATGTATTGCTGTTTATCAGCCGACGAAGCAAAGTTTTTGTAATATTTCTATTGAAATATAAAATGTGAAATGTTATACATGATATATATATTTAGTCATCGTGTAATTGTAAAAAATCTTGACAATTGAATGTTTCAAACATAGAAAATAATATATTTTACAAATTTGTTTCAAAAAATTGAAACTATTTTCTTAAGCAGAAAATTTATAATTAGATGATTTCTTGTTCAAATAGTTTGTGATTTTATTTGTTTTCATCAAATGTATGTTATTTCCATGTTTTTTCATTAAATTTATATTTGTAAAAGGGTATTAAAAAATAGAAAATAGAAAAAACAATAATGAAAAAATATCTAATAAAATAAAAAAAAAATAAAATAAAAATTAGAAAAAGAAAAAAAAAATAGATAGAAAAAAAAGAAGGAAAAAAAAAGAAAAGAAAAGAAAAGAAAATGAAAGAAAAAAGATGAAAAAAATAAGAAAATATGATAAATTGCAAAAAATAAAATATAAAAAAATGTTAAAAAAAGAAAAGAAAAAAACTAAAAAAAATTAAGTAAAAAATTCCCTTTAATTGTGCTTAATTGTGCTGTATATTATATAAATTACAATTTTATATATAATTGTTTATCACCTGTCCAAGCAAAGTTTTTGTAATATTTCTTTCGTTATATAAATGTGTAATTTATACACGATATATATATATATATATATATATATTAGTCATCATGTAATTTTTAAACATCTTGACAACTGTAACGTCAATGTGCACGTTGTATGAAATTATAAGAAATTTTATTTTTCTCTCTGAATTTTTAATTTTAAGAATTGTTTCTCTTATTCTATTTGAGAATAATATATTTTTATATTTTTTTCATTTTAATTAAGCATTATTGTAAGTCTACAAAATTATAAATGCTTTTTAAAATAATAGGTTAATATTTAAATTCGTTAAGTTCCTAATTATGATTAGATTTTTAAAAAGGAATATCTTTAAACGATAAGAAATTATTTGAGCAACCTGGTATTCTTAAGTGTATTGATATTATACTTCATTATAAATTTTTATCATATAGTTTCTCATTGAAATTCAAACTAAAAGTAAAGAAATTATTTTATGCACTGCAATAATGAAATTCACTATTAATTAATTATCACAGTTATGTAAAACGCACATCTTCGGTTTTCTTTCAGATAGTATTTACTTATAACTGTAATAAATACGTAAATTATTTTGAAAAATTAAGCTTTGCCATCAGGTCTTTTGGATTTATTCGTAGTCGGAGTAAACTGAAATCTACAGAGATTTGAAGCCTGTCTGAAAACTAAATAATGTTTCTTTCTAAATTGTAATATGGTTTATATTTTTCCACCAAAATTTTTGACATCTTTGAGAGACTATCAGCTAATTTAAAAATCTTTTTGAAAACGGATTTATAAGATTAATTCCAAACTCTGTTCACTGCAAAATTTTGTAGATCAAAATAATAACAAAAAACTTTTAAAGAGTCCCGGAATAATAAATGAAATTATTATTGCAATAGAACATTTTCATTCAATTATTAAGATTCAGACAACGTGGAAATATTTTCCTATTATGAGCTTCAGGTATTGTTTCTGAATGTGATACCTCTCCCAGTGCCGATATAGTGCAGTAAACGGTTGTAAACATTTACGCATTTCCATTGAGTGGATAAAATGCATACAAAGTAACTTGGAAACATCTCTAAAGTAGCCGGGCATACGGAAGTATCCACAACAACTATCCAATCTATTTCGATAAAGATGAGTGATTAAGAAATGAGAGATGAATGCACGCGTGCTGTTTTAATTAGGTATGTGCAAATTCTCACTTAAGAGCGACATAGAGTGCGATAGATTTCTAAATTGAATCTTTTCTTTTACCATCTAAAGGGCCCCTTGTCGGAATATCCAATAAGGCAAAAAGAATAACTCCACCATTCATGTTATTTTATAAAGCTATAGCGTCCCGGACTTTTAATCATTAAAATAATCATAAATGAACTAAATATTTTTTTTCTGTAATTCGTCAGAAAAAATTATCTGTGAAATTGTTTTTTTAATTTATAAATACCTGTCATCAAATAATGCAATGGAAATTTGGTCCAGGTGTAGATTAGATGTAACAAATAAGAAAGTTTAACAATTATTTCTTTCATGTTATTTGATTATTAAAATTTGCTAAAGTTTTGCTTTTATAATTAAAATGTCTGATTTTAGTATTTCTAAAGAATTTAACTAGTCATTAGTATTAAAGTTCACTTGATAGTCAATTTGATTAAAATAAAATAGTTGTTTTTAATTGCAGAAATATTTCACGATTATTTCTTGATTCAATAAGAATTAATTTGCATTCAGTTTTTTTAAGTGATTTAGTGGCCGGTGATTTAAGTTTTCTGTTACTTAATTTTTGTTACAGAAAAAAAAAAAAAAAAAAAAGAGAGAGAGAGAGAGAGAGAGAGAGAGAGAGAAAATTTTTCTTCACATTTATTTAACAAAATTTCTTTTGTCTTCGACATTAAAAATAAAAATATAGTTCCTATATGTGATCAAGGAATGCATAAAAAACAGGTAGGAAAGGGGACGTTTCGATATTCAATAGAAAGCCATTCCAGTTCAGAGGACCTACGTTTGTAAGGTTTTCGAATGTTACATGTTTTTCAATATATTAATCACTCTGGTTTGATGTGTTTTTTTCTGTTTGGCTTTCATGTTGTGATGTTGAGAAGTGTACTCTTTTGAATCTACATGTATGTGTTTAATGGGTCTGCAGCATACTCTTCATATGATATATGGTTAAGTTAGATTTTACAGTGGTTTAAAGTTATTTGTCAAGATACCTGAGTTACTGCCTGCTCTATCTTGTCATAGTCAGAAAATTCATTTTTCTGTTCAAGATATTTGCATTTCTATCTCGTAAGCTGGGACATTATTAATGGCGCTTTATTGCTTGCATTTCTACTTGAGAGAGTTCATTTATTCTAAGTTTCAATTACATTCATAAGCCAGGGAGTTATTAACCTGGAAAAGAAATACATTCCCCGTATTACCCTACATCTGTGAATTGTCTCTTATGAGATTGTTGCCTGAGTTAATAACATTGTTGATGAAATTTAGGTTGTCAAGTTCAAAAGAAACTGTATGGTTAAAATTCGAGGTATGCTTCCTTTTTAGGACTGTTGTAGAGAAAGATTTCTATGTATGAATTTAGAACGAATTCAATAATTCTGACCAACGTATTGTCTTCTTGGCCTTGAAATAGAGATATAGGATCGTTGTATTACTGGCGGTGTTACTTTGTTTGGAAAAGAAGATAAGAAATTACTGTTGCTAACAACTGAACATTTAAATTTGTCAAGTTGTTAGAAAATAGAGCAAAACTGTTACTTCTAAGTAGGATTATCCTTTCGTCCAAAAATGAATGTAGAATTGGAGTTCACTTAATTCTATTTTGTTATATATTTTGTTTCCTGCTATTTTAGTGACTTTTTTAAAGAGTATGAAACGTTTACGTTTATTATGAGAAGGATCCAGTTTTTCTTGTTGTTTATGTTGCTTACAAGATGCATAAATGCGTCAAGCATTTTGTTGGACATATTATTAAATTTAATTCTTGGGTACGAAAAATTAATGAATAATAATATTGCTAGATTTTTCAGTCGTCTCATTTTGATTATAATTTTCCACTTTTGAAATAAAAAAAGCCTCTTCAAAATAAAAATCATCTAAATATTAAAAAAAAAATCAAACTGAAGTAATAAATGCAAGCCATCTTTGTGTAAAAAAAAAAGAGGGGGGGGGGCTACATATGCCACTGGCCGCAGCATTGCAGGTACAAATACAGATTCAATGAACCACTATGCACTTTTGAAACTTGGACAAAGTAAAGTGTCTGGAGAATCACAGCAAGAAGCTAAGAAAGTTCTTTCTTGTCGAAGAAAAATACTCGATGTTCCAATCATTGTGAGGATATATTGTGACGATACTGTGTTTCAATTTCGAATTTTCTTTTGTGTGACTTGTTTTCTTCAATTTTGGAATGCACATAAAGAATGCAAATATTCATGCCAAAGAAAAATATATACATATATATCGTATACAAGAAAAAATTATTCTACCAGAAGCTGACTCATGCAATGGATTCATATAGGCTTTTAAAATCTGGAGTAAAGAAATTGTAAAAACACTAATTGCAAAAAAAAAAAAAAAAAAAAAAAAAAAAAATCTTTCCAGGAAGCAACTGGACAATTGTTCCAACCTGTAAAATATCTGTATTATGAAGATTTTATCATTCGATTACGAGTATGGGAATGACTTTTGACTGTGATGAGTTTTTTAATGATTTTTGAACTCTACGTAAGATATGCAGATATTTATAGTAAAAAAAAAATGATAATCGTGTTATACTCGCAACAGACGCAACATTGATCTCCTAAGTACTGATAACAAATAGAGATTGAACGTACTCATACTCTTAAAATCTGGATTAAGTGAGTTGTCCGAAAATAATTGCAATAAAAAATCCTTAACGGATAACAATATACGATTGTTCGAACTATTGCAAGAATTATATTGTGCATGTAAAATCCTTCAGTTTGGAATATACTGTTCTATACTCAGAATTCTGAATAATTTTTGAGTTTGGCTTACCGACAGCAAATACTCACAGCAAAAAAAAACAAAAAAAAAACACGCTTTTATTACCGAGTGCAATATTTGTACATATATATTTGTATTTGATTTACAGAGTGCAAATGCAAATTTCATATAACCCTAAAGAATTTTAAAATCTGGAAGAAATAAAAAATCGAAAAAAAAAAGAAAAAAAAACTTCGTGGGAAAGGTGATTGTTTCAACCATTGCCAGGTATAATAGTGACGATTAATTGATCCGTGACAGATACTTCATTGGACATTCATGCTAAAACGTTCGTGTCCCAAGCTATTGCAAATAGAGGAGTGATGTAAGTGACTACTGAATTCGAGAAAGTGACTGCAATATAATGGCTTTTGACTGCAAGTTGTTTGTTTCTTTCTTGGAGATTATATTTGCCTTCTTGGTAGATGAGCACTCTATAAATCAGTTTCTTTTCATGTGATATCTGAGGATGTGGATTTTGGAAATGTGTTCGATGAATAAGTTTAAGGATGTGTAAAGATTGGGTATGGATTGGATGTAAAGCTTGGGTAAGCCATATAGGATTGCCAGAAAAGATATGGGATGAAAGAGTCAGTTTATTTTCATGAGGTGTTGGAGGATATGGATGTTGGACAGGATTTTGAGGAAAAAGATTAAGGATATGTAAGGCTTCGATTATTGACATATAGGATTTGTTGAAAAGATCTAAGATGAATGTGTTAGTTTGCTTTCGTGTAATGTTGGGGGATGTGGATGTTGGAGATGTGTTCGATGGATAAGTTTAAGGATGTCTAAGGCTTCGATTATTGCCATGTAGGATTGCCTGAAAAGATCTGGGATGAATGGGTCAGTTAGTTTTCATGTGGCGTTGGAGATGTGGATGTCGGACAGGATTATGAGGAATAAGTTTAAGGATGTATAAAGCTTCGATTATTGCCATGTAGGTTTGGTTGAAAAGATCGAGGATAAATGGGTCAGTTTGTTTTCGTATAATCTTGAAGGATGTGAATGTTGGCGATGTGTTCGATGAATAAATTTAAGGATGTGTAAGGCTTCAATTATTGTCATGTAGGATTGTCTGAAAAGATCAGGGAGGAATGGGTCAGTTCATTTTCATGTGGTGTTGGAGAATGTGGATGTTGGCCAGGATTTTGACGAATAAGTTTAATGATGTGTAAGGCTTCGGTTATTGACATATAGAATTGTCTGCAAATATCTGAGATGAATGAGTGAGTTTGTTTTCATATGATGTTGAACAAGATTTAGAGGAATAAGTAAAAGGATGTTTTATGCTTTGATTATTGATATATAGGATTGGCTGAAAAGATCCTGGGATGAATGGGTCAGTTAGTTTTCATGTGGTGTTCGAGGATGTGTATTTTGGACAAAATTTTGAGGAATATGTTTAAGGATGTGTAAGGCTTCAGTTATTGACATACAGGATTGTCTGCAAATATCTGGGATGAAGGAATTAGTTTGTTTTCATATGATGTTGGACAAGATTTGGAGGAATAAGTAAAAGGATGTTTTATCCTTTGA
This sequence comes from Argiope bruennichi, assembly GCF_947563725.1. Lineage (NCBI taxonomy): Eukaryota > Metazoa > Arthropoda > Arachnida > Araneae > Araneidae > Argiope > Argiope bruennichi. The sequence goes on along the minus strand of NC_079154.1, from coordinate 131,732,890 downwards.
TTATTGATATATAGGATTGGCTGAAAAGATCCTGGGATGAATGGGGCAGTTAGTTTTCATGTGGTGTTTGAGTTTGTGGATGTTGGATATGTGTTGAAGGAATAAGTTGAAGAATATGTTAGGTTTTTACAATTGACATACAGGAATTGTTGAAAAGATCTTGGGACGAATGGGTCAGTTTGTTTTCTTGTGGTGTTGGAGGATGTCGGATATGCGTTTCAGGGATAAGTTAAAGGACATGTTATGGCTTTATCATTGACATATAGGATTATTTGTATAGATCCTGGGATGAATGGGTCAGTCAGGTTTCACGAGATGTTGGAAGATTTATATGTTGGAGATGTCTTGGAGAAATGCATTTAAGGATATATAAGGCTTTTCCTCTTGACATATAGAAATGACTGAACAAATCCTAGGATGAATGGGTCGGTTTGTTTTCCTTCAACTCTTGAGGATGTGGATGTTGGAGATGCGTTGGAGGAATAATCATAAAGATGGTTACAGTTTTTTCTTTTACCATGTATGATTGGCCGAAAGATCTTGGGGGTGAGTGGCAGTAATTTGAAATTAAGAACATTTTGTTTTCACAGTGATGCTTTCATTAAAATTTGTTTCTTCAACGAAAGTGCTTAGTAAATTTATTTTGTTTTCATTTTTTCGACCTGCGATTTCTGCACCAGTTTAAACACGATAGAGTTCTTTTATTCTGTATTTAAAATTTTTTGTTCTCAAAGTGATCTCGCAGGAGCATTCAGAATTTTGATATTATAAGTTTCTTTAGTACTCTAAAATTTTTTTATTGGATTTGATTTGTGGTTTCTGTTCATTAGTTCTGTGTGGAATTAGCTGTTATCATTTAGTAAGGGAATGATTGGCTTAGAATGTGTTGTTATAAGCAGTTTGATGAGGTAGTACTTCTTCGACATTAGCTTTGATGTAATGTTATCTTAGAGAGATGAATCTTCCAGAACAATCCATTTTTAACCTATCGAGCTGAAGTTAAATTGGAGATATAATTTCAATGTTTGTGCGAAAATTCAGTCTTAAAATCAGAAATTTTTTATCATTATACAAACTTTAATTATATTAGAGTATATATATTTAATTTTAAATTTAAAAAAAACAGTATCTTAAACATGTTTTTCAATATTTATAATTTTTGTCTTGAGAATTTTGAAACTGTGACAAATTGAAAGTTCTAAAAAAATATTTTTTGTCCCTCTAAAATGATAGGTCCATAACAATTCAAAAATTCCACTCTCGATAAGAAATAAAACATTTCTTCCCGTAATAGATTAAAGTGGAGTTTTGAATTGAAATATTTTGTTGTTGCTTATCATAATATTTTTGGTATTATATAAGTTTGAGTGCGTCATATTTAAATCTGTGAGAATGAGTATCTGATATTAAAATATTTTTGGAATGGAACATCAAGAGAAATGTAAAGTTTGACGGTTCTATTTGTATGTTCCAAATTTCTAAAAAAATTTCCAAGCACAAATAAATGGAATTTTTAGAATAGATATAGAAATTCGTGAACGATTTATTGACACTTTTAATATCAATGTTATTAGAACAAAATATTCAACAATAAATTTTTGTTTGTTTGTTTGTTTCTTATGGCACTTGCCACTGACAAGCCCGCTGTTACGAAGACAGCGATTTAAGCCTGAGGGGGACGTCTCTTATTTTTTATAGCAGCGCCAACTAGGGCCAAGAGTACGACTTTGCCACTCACGCATCATTCATTCGCTTGCACAACCCCTTTTTACAGGAGGGCACATTCACACATCTCACAGATAGAACAACAGAAGAACAACCATGCCCAAACCGGGACTCGAACCCGGGACGCCCAGATCACGGAGAAGACGCGCTACCCCTATGCCAGGACGCCGGCATAAATTTTTAATAGAATCCTACGGCAGTGCAATTGAATTCGAATAAATTTATTTATTAAAAAAATTATCTCATATCAATGCAAATTATGTTTAAATTCTAATTAAATTCTAAACAAAGGCAAAATGAATAGTGAAAATGAATGATATTTAAATTCTTAAAATTATCTCAATCCTCCTTTATTATTCAGGTTATTTCCTATCTTTGGTAATTTAAATTTGGTTTGCAAAATATTCGTGAAAGAATAGGTCACCGTTTAATATTTTAATTGTGTCTGAATTTCTTCTTTGTTAGAACCGCGATGTTATTTGTTTTCTTCGAGTATTAAAAAAATAGCGAATTATTAACTTTATTGAATATTTGGTAGAACTTTGTTTACTGATGTCTCAGCGAGCCCAACAAGTTGATAATTTTAACAAAATAAGTATTGACTGTGAAATTAAAACCAGTTTCTTATCGACGTTTGATGAAAATAAAAAAAAACAATCAACATCCAGGAAGTAATTTTAGATTTCAATATCTATTACACTCGAAGAATGCTTCTCAAATCAAGGGCAATTCATTTAACTTACAAAATCATTGCAAAATGTAAGTGGTCGAAGAATAATATGTTCTTTGACTCTAAAATTTAATTTTCATTAAATAGCATATATTTTTACCTCAACTGAAATTATTTGAGAAATGTAAATTAAAACTGAAAGGGTCAATCTTTCAATTACTTAAAGGAAGATTTCAAAAATATTAGTGTTACTAAATTTACTTTATGTATACAGTTTGAGCCATTTTTTTTTTCTATTACAAAAGGGCGAATTCAGAATTGAATTATTACGGCCTGATAGACAGCATTTATGAAATTTCAATCCATCAAAAGGGGTCTTTCAATTAACTTCGAATCAGAAAATAATTTATTGCCGTTGTTTTTTTAGAATATTGCAGGCAAAAGATTTCCCGTTTTATAGATCCATGAATGATACTTATATATTTTAAAATATAAAAAAAAAGCCTCCTTTTTCTTTCAAAATAAAATCGCAAAAAATATTCATCAAAGAAATGCTTGCTTATTAAATTTGCGATGCAGCTTAGGAGGTAAAACTTTTTTATTGTAAATTACATCGTTTCGAAGTCTTTGTGGAATATATGGACCAAATGACTCTGAGCTCAAGCGTATGACATTTTATTTTCTGTGTAATAACTAACTTCTATACATTTAAAAATTCGAGAACAAGTTCCTCTTCTTCTAGATTCTGATCGAAATTTCTTTTTAATTACATAAACCTTATAATTATTTTCATGAGACCAATGAGTTCTTAGAAATATTTAACGCTATCAGGAATTCTTAATCTAATGCATTTCGAACAATAAGAGACAACTTCCATGTCTAAAAATATCAGAGATTTTTACCGTGTATAAATGAGTTGGGAATTGAAGATATGATTTTGTTCTTTATTAATACAAAATTAATGATAAATCAGTGCCGTAACTTTACCTTTTTAGCATTGATTTCTTAAATGCATTATCGGATCTAGATCCTGAACGAAGTACAAATATGTTATAAGTAAGTTAAAATTGGAAGAATGCTATTATTAAATGTTATTATCGAATCTCTTCATTTGCTCATGCATACCATTTCCATCGAATCTTTACAAAAAATGAATTATAAGAGAGTGAAAATTTACTTCCCTCGAAATTTGTATTAATCATTCGAAAAGAACTTTCATTGTTTAAGGTAACTTTATAGATTAATAAAGTATACTTCTCTCATTTTATAAATAAAGAATTGAGTACCAATGAAAACTTCTCCCAGATTTTTACACGAAATATTGTTGTATCCATTGCACCTGCATCGTTCAATAACGCTAGATTTGTCCTAATAACTTTCTGTTTGGTGATTGAAATTTCACAATATCTCATTTATCGCATGCTTCTTGCACTTACAGCAGCATTTAGATTTTGATTTTTGTCGAATTATATATATAGTAAATTGATCCAATCTCTCAGAAAACTTAGTAACAGATGTAGATGAGCAATTTATAAAGTAAAATGAAAATTCTGCACTCGTAATTTGAAAGTTTCTTAGAAATCTTAATATACACTGAGGAAAGTGAAAGATTAAATTTAAAACAAAATCATTTAAACTTGATCTTATACTAAATAAACATTTCGAACTGATAAGACTATGTAAAATTCGATGCATGATCATGTGACTTGAAATGATGCAGACTTCATGCTGTTATGCATGAAAATGAAACGTATTGCTGAATTAATTATGATTGTAGACGCGTTAAAAATAATATTTACCGTTTCCTTTATCAAACAATGGTCGCATATATCAGATGAAAGCTCTTACAATTTAAGAAATAATTTTTGTAATTTGGTTTCATGCAGGTGAAAAATAATATGCGAAAGCATAACGTGGTACTAATTTTTAAAAACATATTTTTTATGCTACAATTTTTGTATATCAGAGTTTTGTTGAACAGTACACTCATTTAAATTGGTTTTAAAATGAATCTTTAAAAGAGGTGACACAAGATTCAATTCATAATCTATTAAGATCAGTTTACTGTTTTAGGGTATTGTATTAATATGACAGGGATTCATTTAGCATGGAGATTGGGTTCATTGGCAACATTTATAAATATCGTGCGCCTTTCTAACCCATTAGGATTAAATAATAATTAAAAAAAAATGACAAAAATATTTTTTTTAAAATTTAATGATAGAATACAAATGATACCTATATTTGTAAACCTGTAAAAAACGTGATGTGTCATGAGTGCTAGCATAACTCATGCCACAAAATTTCATTGACAGTGTTTTCAAAATAATTATAAATGGAAATAATACAAGGAGAAAAATTTGAAAAGCTATCAGTTTCGACCTTAACCGAATAATCAGTAGTTCTTAAAAAATGTGCGGAACAAGGAGAAACTAACTACTGAGAAATTTATAATTTAATAGCTGCAGAGGTATTTCAATTATATGGAACGTAAAAGAATCGGTTTGAAAATTGTGTTATTGCTTAAAACATCAATTTTTACGAATCATTTTTAGTATGCATAAATAAAGCTTAATTTTAAGTCAAATGTCACTTCATATTAAACATTATTATTTTATTTATTTCTACATTTTCTAAAGATAAAAGTTTGCTTATCTGTGGGTGTATTGACGCTCCAGAAACAAAACTATTCGACTTAGAACTTTACAACTGACATATATAATCTATGGATGGAGGGAATGTGCACCTCACAGGACTTTTTTAAAAATGAAATTATTATTTAAATTAATGAAAAGTTAAACGAAATTTTAGTGTCTTGATGGGATAACCTTCAAAACTATTACAGCGAAAAAATGATTGCTTTATCATCATAAAATTGAAAAAAATCTTTATAATTTTTTTATAGTCCATATTATTTTGGCTTCGGAGGAAACATATCAATCCTCAGCTTATACGCATCCAGAAACGTAATGTAATAAATTTGTAATCATTTTTTTCGATCCGCCTTTGTTTTAAAAATTATTGCATAGCACACAGAATTGAATTAAAACAAAATTGAAATTAACTGAAAGCGTAACATTAATCGACTGCATTCAAACTTAGTTAGCTCTGTATTATGTAAACAAATGCCGCCTACAATTAATAGATTCAAATTAAAGTAAAGATATCATAATTAAATCTCCTATTTTGAATCAGCATTTCAAACTGACTTACATGACTAATATAAAGCTATTTTGCACACTTTTCCATCGACTCATATGATAATCGTTGAATGCCTTCAGCATTACCTGGTAAGAAGCAGCAGCATTTTTACTCGCAATACGATCATGATTAACGAAAATTGATTTTTGTCTAGAAATTGAATAGGCTTCTTTAATTCTCTTTTCGCAAGGTGTTTCAAAAGTTTATATATTTCTCGGCATTAAGTCTAATTAAGGATAATTTATGACTATTACATTAAGTAAAATACGTGAAAGGAAAAAAACTTAATAAAATTATATCCTTTTGTATGCAATAGTCTGATGTTGTTATAAAATGTGTCCCAATTTTTAAGTAGAAAAAGGTTAGACCCCTCCTTCTCCGTTGCATAACATCAGAATTATTATTGTTTTTTTTATATATATATAATATGTCAAATACGGAAGAGTTTGCCAAACACTAAAGCAAGTCACGGTTTTTCTGTAAAAAAGCAACAAAAAGTTATCTAATTACAACAATACATATTATTCTGAATACATTGCACTTTAGTGCAATAGCGATTTTTCATCTGATTCCATCTGGTCGGATTACATGCGTGAGCTGAAGTTGTTTCCTGCCTGCCATTGCGGAATCTGTGTGTCCGTTCCTCAGATGTGTCGCGTCCATTGGATCCCCCGATGGAGCCTCAGGAGTTGAAAACCACTTCAGCAGAAAGGTGTGACAATGGTAAAAAAGGAGTGTAGTTCTCAATACTGTACATGTGCAGTGTTTCTTACTGCTTTAAAATATCAATATTGCATTTACAAGGTAATTTATAATTTTTTAAAATTTTAACAATGTTTTCAAACATTAACTGCTTTCAATATTGTCAAGCATTAAGAAACAATTTATTTTAAGAATAGAAAATCTTTTTGTAAATGCAGGGAGTGGTTGGAACAATCTAGTGCATATCAATGTTACGTAACTGCAAAAGATACAACAGAATAAATTCTTAAAAATGGGGTAAAAATTACACAAATGTATAACTAAACAGCATCTGAATTGCATGACCAACAGTATTGACAAGTGGTATGCAGCACAGCATGCGATTGGTCGAAAATTTGATAATAAGCGGAATCGATTAGAAACCTTTGGAGTATTTGAAATAAGTGTTAAAAGGATGTTTTGTCTCAAAATTATACAAGATAAGCTATACACTGTAAAATCGTTTTCAAATTTTTTATTTAAACTTCTGTTGTATTTTTTTTCGTTTACATAATTCACTGCAGAACATAAATCTTTAAAATTGACATTAAAATAGGAATCTTTAAAACTGAAGGAAAATATTATAATGTTTCAATTAAAAATTAAATTGTATGCATAATTTATATTTTTGATGCCATAATGTATACGAGAATTGAAAGCCAAAACATTTCTGATTTTTGAAGAAATTTCTACTTATACATTAAATCAAGATTATTCAGCCTATTTAAATTTTTGCGTAAAAATGTTGAATTCAATTTTGACGCATATCGGCGCCATTCCATTTATTCACTTATCAGTAACATTCCATTCCATTGATATAAATTATCTTAAAATTGTCCATAAAATAAAATGTATCGTTCGCTGAACAAAATAACTTTTTTTTTGATAAAAAGGAATCAGAAAATAAACGTCAGTTGTTTTAGCTCATAACGTGTTTAAATGACTTAACGTGTTAAATGAAAAAAAAAAAGAATTATTTACGAATAAATCATTGCAAAAATTCCTAAATGATGCCTTATTACTGGTTTAGAATACCTGATATACTTTCATAAATATGATAAATGTGATACATTTTTAAAAATGGGTTTTGATAAATTGAAATTAAACCCGAAGGAAAAATCTTCGGACTATTTGAAATTTATAAATTTGTGTAGTAATAAGTTAGATATTCTGTATTTAACTTATGTATATAAACCATTTGGGGATCTTTATTTTGTGTAATAATTGCAGTAGGTTTCGTTTTTTTAGATTTATAAATTTTGTATGATTTTTGTAGTTTGTGCAACCCAATTTCATGATTTTATTTGTTTATCATGATATTTATAACATACCTTTTAAAAGTTTTTAAGCTCAGTCGTTTATTTTTTGCCATAAGAACTTGGTCCCTTTCTAGTATTCTTAGGGAAGAACTAACCACGAATCAAGTTCATATGAAATATCAATAAGAGAATCATCTTTGTATAATTATTTTGCTTTTACTCAGAAGATGCATCAAAATATATTCCAAAGAATTTAAGAAAGTCTCAAAATAAGTCTGTTTCAAGATCTCAGAACATTAGTTGAAACGCTAATTCAATAAGTGCATTTTTTTAAAAAATATTAAGTGCGGCGTATTATTATTTACGGAGCGTAAAATAGTGTAATTATAGCAATCTTTATTATATGGTATGTACGAAGTAGAAAAACAAATCAAGATAAGTCTGAATGTGTCTTTGGAGTTAAGACCAGCAAGAAGACCAAATTATTAAATAAGATACTTCTGTTTATATAACCTAAAACAACCCACTCACCGAATATGTCAAATATTCATTTTCTTACGGATTTTTGAATACCACTTTTTTTAACACTTCTCTTCACATAAAAGCTTGTATGACCGAACTAACTTTTAGTAAAAAAAAAAAAAAAAAAAAAAACGTTTTCAGCAAAATTTTGGAAAAATCTAAGAAATATATATTCGTATCATTTAATACGATTAGGGTTTTTTTAAACATTGTACATTTCTGAAAATTTTAATTATTCTAACAGTTACTCTCTTTAGAAAATAATCATAACAAGTTGATGTAGTCATAAATATTTTGCTCCATATTTTTAGATTTAAAAATTTAGTTTAATATCATTGATTTAGAAATAAAATATTTTCCGCAGCTTGTGTAAGTAGAGGTGGTTTTCTAATGCCAAATACGAACATCCGGATTTTGCGCAATGGGTTGTTATAATGTGTGTTTTTTTTTAAAGAAAACGTTGGACTCTAAAAAATATTTTTGTTCCATGTTTCAATGGAATTTATTACCTACTATCTTAAGCATTTTAATGTGTTGAATAACTTTTTTTATTCAAATAATCGGATCTTTTTCCTGCTTGATTTGTTAGAATTCCCGAGATTGGAAAGCGGTGGGTTGCATTTGTCCGTCATGAGATTCGCACCATTGTGCTGCATCATGGACAGCTCATGGAAAAATTATGAGGTATAACGGCTCGTCATGTCTCCTTCCTACAAGAAAATAGCATAAAACAACACGCTTTTAGTATGTACGAATTATGGATTTAATGTGTACGATAATGTTTTTTTTAGATTAGTAAATATGCAAGAAACCGAGGGTCATAATAGAGCTGATTGTATTACCGAATAAACGATATGCCTGCTTTAAAGTCGTTCTCACACATGCATTAACTCGTCACATAAACTAAAAGAAGCAATCTCTAGAAATGTTCAAGGAATGCATGTTTTCAGTTTTCTCTTACTTGAAACGACGAAATACTCAAATAGTATGAAGAAGACACCGTGAAATTTGTAAAAATAGAGTATGAAATATTCGATCCAAGAGGAGTAAGATTGAAAAGGTCTCTCAATAAATGAATTGTTGAAATATACCGATTATTGCTCTGAAAATCTGTTTGGTATTCCAGGTATGATTTAGAAAATAAAAAAATGAAACAGAATGAATTATAAGAAGTAAAGAGATGTAGAAAATCCTATGGCAGCTTTACAAAGTAACAAGGAGATATATAATATTTTGCTTGCAATTGTCTGGAAGAAAGTATCCGGGTTATAAAGAATCTTAGTAAATTTTCTTCACAGAAGAGTGCATTATCCTTCTGCGGAAGAAAAAAGAACAATTTAGAGACCATATTCTCTTGGGAACTCCTTGACTTAGACTTTAGGAGCGATGAACCAGCACAAGAAATAAATATGATGCAAATTTGTGTATCTTTTATTTAAGATCCTTGCTTTGAATGATGCTGTACAAAAGTACTGGAGAGACGAGCATTATAAAGTCTCCGAAGACTAACCAGAAATATCAAAGAACACACAGGATGCTTCGGAACAGGCAGTGCTCGAAGATAATATTGGACAGATCATTTTTCATGCTGTAATCTTAGTGGTAGATGATAGCAGAGAACATACAGACTTTTGACTGGCGAGGTGCGAAATGCTCCTAAGCTAATTCTCAAAGCAGAATGATGTATAGTATCAAGTCTATGTAGAACCGTAGGACGAGCAGAGCCATACACCATACTTCCGTAATCTATACGGGATAAAGTCACTGCTTGATAAATTCTGAAGTTCGATCTGCTCCCAAAGTGGTTCTGGACAGTACTTTGAGAATGTTTAAGGACCAGTCACGCTTCTTCCGTAGATGTAGGACATGCGGAAGAAAAGTGAGCTTACGGTCAAATATTATTATTAATATCAAATATTATATATTATAATATTACGGTCAAAATTAACTTTATTTCATTTATCACAGAGATGGTAGCATTACGAATCTGAACTTTGGGATCTAAATGAATACCCCGTTTCCTACAAAAATGTACGCATTTACTTTTTTCTGGTCAAATCTTATGTCCATTTTCATCTACAATTCAATCTACAATTTGTTTACAGCAACCTGCAGATGTCGCTGTATCAGATGCATATTGCTCCCTTGGCAAGAGATCTATAGCGTATAATGTGCCTTAAATAGATGGAGGTCAAACATTAATTATTTGGCTAAAATGGACAATAAAAAGAGTAACACTAAGAATGCTCCCTGCGGAACACCTTCAGTTTGAATAAAATTATTTGAATAGACGTTACCCATGCGAACTTTAAACGTTCGACAAGATAACAACAAACATTCGACAAGCTTTAGATTTCCTCTAAAACCAAAGTTAAAAAGTGTTGAAAGTAGGCCGTGACGCCACGTACGGTCGTACGCTTTCTCTATATCAAAAAAAAAATGATACAAGGTGATTTCTTCTCACAAATGCATTGCGGATTTGGGTTTCCAGAAGGACGAGGTTGTCAACAGTAGACTGCCCTCTACGGAAACCACTCTGCAACTGAGAGATACATCCTTGTTTTTCTAATTCAAAAGTAAGACGAGAATTGACCAAAAGTAAGACGAGTTCTAAGGTTTTACAAAGACAGCTCGTCAAAGCTATTGATAAGTAGTTCAGAGGATTGGATGGATCTTTGCCAGGTTTTAGGTTCGGGATAACAATAGCTTCGCATCATTGTAAGGGGTAATTCTGCTCGATCCAGATTCTGTTAAGTAACAATAACAGGTTTTAAAGGGAAGCAGTATTCAAATGACGGATCATATTGCATGTAATTCCATCTGGCCCTGGATTGGTATCATGAGATTTAGATAACGCCTTTTCGAGTTCAAACATTTTAAATTTACAGTTGTATGAAAACTTGCGACGGTCATTAAAATGCAAAGGCAACCTTTCCGCGGGATTCTTAATCGCCAGAAACTGAGGACTATAAGATTTTATTGCGGAAACGTGTGCGAATGCTTGGCACAGAAAATTGGCTACTTCTAATGGGGCAGAATGTATCACACTTCCTGTATTTAAAACAGGAATGGAAGGTTCGCAATAAATACCATTAGCAGCCTTTACTTTTTTTCACAACTGTTTGCTGGAGGTCATGATGTAATAGACGATATGAATTTAATCCTGGAGTCCCTCTGACTCTGACGACGAATGCGACGAGTTAGCGCTTTGGCTCTTTTAAAATCAATGAGATTTTCAGCTGTCGGTTACCTCCGAAAAATGTTCCACAATTTTTTCTGTTGCTTGTGGCTGTCGCGACAAGCCTCATCCAACACGGTCTGCGAAATTTTCTGAGACGTTGGGAGGTCTTTGGAATGGTGGCATTTGCGGTGTTTATTATGGTGTCAATAACAAGTTGCATTGCTTCCATGATGTCGTAAGTACTGATTATGGTCTCTGTGATATTTGCCAATTGTGTGAAAGTATCCCAGTCTGCCCGCTAGAATAGAAAACGCGGAGGACAGGGAGTCACACCGCCACTATCAGCATGGGAGACAATAATAGGGAAATGATCACTGTTATGTAGATCTTTGCTGACTGCAAAGTTCAACAGCGGCAAGAGTTCAGAAGAGCACATGGCTAGATCAAGGCTATGGAATCTATGGGTGGGTTCATGGAAGTACGTCTTCTCATCATTATTGAGCAAACAGAGACAATTATTAATAATAAATTGTTCTATCTGTTGCCCATGAGAATTTGTACTGCCCTAACCCCATAACGTACTATGGCCTTTAAAATCTCCAAGTATAATAAATGGCGAAGGGAGTTGGTCCACAAGGTTATCAAGATCTTGTTGACGAATGACATCATGAGGCAGTAAGTAAATGCAGCAGACTGTGACAAAATTTCGTGTGTGAACTTGAACAGCCACAGCCTGCAGAGAAGTGTGTAATAGGAGAGGTGTGCTCGGATATAAATTCGACGTGAAAATACAAACTCCACCAGAAGGATGAGGTGCTGTTTCTGCATCTTTACGAGCACAGTTATAACCGCGTATTTTGATGGGGATATTAGGTGTCAAGAAGGTCTCCTGAACACCAAAGCAGATATAATGAAAGTTGTTAAGGATGGTGCTTATGTCATTCAATTTGGATCGAAGGCCACGACAATTCCGTGAAACGAAGGTACCCATTAAGAAACTTTTGCTTCAAGTGAAGGATTGAGAACTGTGTTGGGAAGTTGCGAAATATCGGAACTCATTTTAAGTTCTTCATCCTCTTCTTCAGATGGATGAAGAGCGATTAAGACTACACTTTTGGAAGGGCCACCAAAAATGGACGTTAAGTCTTTGTGGACTGAACCCTGATTTGAGAGTCCCAAAGCAACCGAATTGCGTAAGGTTGATTTTCTAAGATTGGGTCTAATATCCTGTGGAGAAAGACCATGTTTTGAAAGTTGTAGTTTTAAATGCTTTCTTGATTTTGATTTGTTTCTATTAGGTTTATCAGGTTTCAAGAATTCAATTTCATTGTTTGTGGAATGCTCTGTTTCTGAATCGCTTGACTTTTCAAGTGTTTTTGTGTGGGTAACAGATTTAACACAATTTGGCCAAGAACAATTTACACAAAACTGTTTCTGTACCACAGAAGCATAAGTTAAACCAGGCGTAGGTGATTGAGCTAGAATTTGACGTCTAGTTTCAAGATAAGTTACGTTTTCTTTGAATTTGAGAGTGGTTATTTCTTTCTCGAGTGTCCAACGTTTGCAAAGTCTCGAAAAGGAAGCATGATCTTCACCACCATTGACGCACTTTTCTGGCGCAGTGCACTCCTGACTTTCATGACCTTTTTCAGCACATCGGGCGCAAGTTACTGTCCTGCGGCAATTAACTTTGGATGGCCGAAACGTTGACATTGGAAACATCTCAAGGGATTAGGAATATATGCTCTAACAGGCAATTTAAGATAGCCGGTATATATAAATTCAGGCAGTTTAGGCGAATGGAATCTGAGGATGAGATGTTTCGCATAAATGAGTTGCCCATCCCGCCGAATGGTTATGCGGCATACATGAAGTCATTTCTAAGAATTGAAAGTTTTACATTTTGTGTTTAAGCGCTTTAAATGACTAGTTCAAGTGTAAATAGAATGCATATGCCTGCTGCGTAGGAATTCTTATACCCGCTGTCATGTTTCAAACTTTTATTACGGATCAGGAAAATTAATTTCAAATGAGTTAGGTGAGAATTCATTTAATAATGAGCATCATATCTGAGGAACTTTCATTCATTTTAATTTAAAAGTTTCCATTTAATTGTTTTCCAAAGAACAAAACCCTAAACTGTAGTAGTTTTTGTAATTTTGTATTCGAAATAAACCGAGTTAATCGAAGAAGTTTAACTGAGTGCCCAGTCCAAAAATGATCTGTCCGTGCGGACCTTTCTGAAGCTTGACATTGAATGGAGGGCTTTTGCGATTTTGCGAAGATCAGGTGAGGAGTCGATTGTGTCTACCAAGATTGAATCACAGAAGACGTGAAAACACATGTCGTTTCTGACTTCTTTCTAGAATATTGCACTTCGAGGAGGATAAAACTGTGACATTTTTCATATACAGCACAGAAACGGAAAAGAAAACACATGCTTCTATTGCACATTTAAAAATAGCATTAAAACACTGGAATGGAGAGGGAAACCGGGAAAATGCCATAAAATGTTTGATGCCAAAGCAACTGAAAAAAAACACATTTACTATAGAGAATGGGAAATTAAAATAAGGACAGACAGCTTCTCGAATTTATTGATGGAACATGATCCCATAGCCCCTCATTAGTTAGTCCGAGAGATTCAATCACGTTTCATCCAAAACCCAAATGTTCTCTTTAGGTGGACAAAAGCACATATTGGGCGTTACGGCGATGATGGAATCAAGACTCTCGCCATCATCGAAGATAGATCTGTGAAAACTCTAAATCCTGGCGGTGAACTTAACCATTGTTTAAGGAAATCTATAATCATTGTTTATAGAAATAGTTTTGAAACATTTGGTGCAGTGGAAACTCGGGCTGATTTGTTTTTGAAATCTTGAAAACTGTCAAACTCTCCTGAGATCCTCAGAAATTTGAAAAGTACAAAAAATAATATATAGCAAAAGAATGTCTGGTACTTCCATATGTTTCCCTTGATGGTTCTATGTGGTAAAATTTGCCCGTTTATTCCTGCGAAAAACGAATCTACAATGGAAACCGTCACAAACATTTCAAAAAATTTAGGTGACGTGAGTATGAATAACTTTGGTTTTGAAAACAGCTATTGATTCTCCCATATTGAATATGTTTCTTAAAAAAATGTTTTAAAAAACGAAGTTTATAAATTTAGTGTCATCATCATGGAACATGAAGTTTAGTTTTGTACAAAATCTGTTCTTTGAAATAAGAAGATCAATTTGACAAATGTTAACAATCTTGTAGAATCAAGTTTGCGATAATAAGCTGGAAAAAAATCTAAAATTTAAAAAAGGTCAAAAGCTAAGAAATCTTATGAGAAAAATTTAAAATAATTACCGAAAGTAGAAGTTCTTTTATCAAACAATCACAGTATCATCAGATGTTGGATAATTAAAGAAGGGATTAATTCAAGAAATGCACAGTTTGAGATATATATGATATAAATTCAGAAAACAAGATATGTCGGAGCTGTAAATTAGCAAGAGCAATGGTAGCAATTGAAGAGACGCATCAGAAGAAAGAAACAGAACAGATGGTAAAGTAAGATGAAGATTTGATGATAATACGAAATAGATAATCGTGAAAGTAAATGAACGTAATAAAGTAGTATACACTGGTGCTCAAAACTTAAGCAACAATGTAAATTTTAAGCAGTTAGCATGGAAATGCAGAAAAGGGGTTATTGTGATTAGTACAAAGAACACGCAATTCAGTAGAAAGATGATGCATATGCAAATGTCAGGAACATAAGGGTATCAGCGACGTGAGTGTGCTCAAAACACGTACAGTTGGAGCAAACAGCTGAAGACTACCTGGAAAGGAATACATTCGCTACAAGTGCAAATGAGTTATTTCGTGAAATAGGGCTAGACGAAATCACCTGGACGACCTTACACGTGGAAGAATGTTTGTAAAGCAAGAGGAGGGGCCCAGTTAGACCAGTATATCTGAAAAATTCGAAATCTACAAAAGTGTCATTTTGCTTGGAAGTGTGTGCTTGGTACCACCTAGAAAAAGTACCACCCTAGGAAAACAACTACAGTGGATGGCTTTTATATCGTCATGCATGCGAAAAGACCCCGATACCAGTCAGCAAGCCCCACTGCTCAGCAAGTGTGTACAGAATCAGGGAGACAAATGTCGCGGTTTACTATGGCCAGTCACCTTTACAAAGGTGGCCTATTCGTCCACCGCCCTGAAAGCTGCATCCCTTTGAAAGTTGGCCATCCGTGACACCGCTCAGAGTGGTGTTAGGAGTGCAAAAACTGGAAATCTCATCCATGGAGTCGTGTCCTCCTTACGGATGAGAGTCGTTTCAGTACCACAAATGATTCTCAACGCCAATTCATTTAGATGGAGGTCGGAAAATGCTTTCATTCGAATAACATCACTGACAGAGACCTCTAAGGTGGTCATGGAAATTGTCGTCGATGAGGCATTGTGCTGAACAGGTGTTCTGAACTCTAAGTTTTAGACAAAAGTTCTGTAATCGGAGATCGCTATTGAAAGAAGGTGATCCTTCCCCATGTATGTCTGTTCTACGTGCTATTAGACCACACTTCTTTTTCATACATGACAATGCACGGTCACACCGTACTACTGATGTTCAGCGGCTACTGCAGAGTAAAGATATCACACGAATGTATTGGCCAGCCTTTTCTCCTGATTTAAATCTCATAGAACATGTATGGGATGTTTTGGGGACATGCCTTGCTGCAAGATTCCATCCTCCAGGAACATCCAACAACTGAAACAGAGGCTGATTGAGGAATGGGCACTCTTACCTGAAGAACTGTTGGACAATCTGGTGCTGAGTATGGAGAGACGGTGCAAAGCAATCATTGCAGTAAGAGTTTGGCATATCTCATATTACGAGATATCTGCTTGTTTTTCTTCCTCTTGGATAGACAATCACTTACTATATCCATTGTATTCATTTCCGCACCTACACTTTCGTCATCGTTTGAGTACAAAATGCTGTCTCTCATTTTTGAATTCCATGTCTCACAGATGATTTTTCGTTTAGTAATGGCAAAAAAGCACCTTTTGCTTAAGTTTTGCACACCAGTGCAAAAGAACGTATGTTCAGCATTTAAAACCCCATGAAGACTCCGAAACGATATGAAAACTATATAGCCTGTATTTAAATAATATAAATATTTTATATAAATATATGAAGATGAACTCAACATTTACTTTAACATTTAAAAATAAATGTGAATCATTCAACAGCCATGATTTTATATAGTATTTAAATGGATTTTATTTCAATGTATTAGAGAATTTGCAAAGAATTGGTAATAACGTTTAAGCAATAATCTGGGAGTGTGTTACACTCGGTGTAGAAACATAAAGATCTTTGTTAAGAAAAGACGATATTTGATATTTTTGATGGGTATTTTTTGTTGTTTTTATTGAGAGAAAGTTATAATTGATTTTCTTTCAGTATTATTGTTGCCTGTATTCCATTTCATGTGTTTTGTACTAAAATTTCTAATGTTAAATATAGAAAGATTTATCATGGTCATCTATTCTGCCATTATTAAGAGGATTCATATTCTATACATCAATTATTATGGAAATAATTAAAAACATTACTGGAAGGGTAAAGCGATGAAGATATTTCTTAAAACTAATATCAATCTAGTTTGTTAAAAATGTAAAAAGGTATACTGACTAGCAATAGTAAACAGAAGTTATTTTTAAGCGAAGAAGTTTACAAACAATGGTTATTAGTTTTTGCCTATTGTCTTCTAGCTCCGTTGCAAATATTTATCACCATTCCTTATAAATATAATTTAGAATATTTACTATTATAACAGATTTTGTTTTCGAATTACTTGTGCTACGAGCATTCTTTAAGGCAAACCGAAAGCCATTTCTCCTTTGAAGGAAAATTATTTTGTGAATGACGACATTTTATAAAATAGAATTGTTATAAATGGGTTTTGCATTAGCATGAAAATAAATGTTCTTTCAGAAGTTTTTTTTTGATTGATTTAAGTAAAATATGTGTCTTTTTATTAAGACGTGCAACTTTTTATTGCTATATTTTAAGACTATGTAATGTTTTGACTGTAAACTGAAGTGTTGATAATATTCTGGACAATAACATTAAATCACATTTCACCAATATGAAAAGAAGTTATTCATATTTTCCTGAATGCATGCTTTGTTTTGCTGGAAAATATGTTTCTCTGAAAGTATGTGGCATGATATAAGGAGGTCGAGAAGTATAGCAGAAAAATGACTGATGTGAAAGATATGCAAATACATATTTAATTAAATTTTCTTAATTTAAATAAATGAAAAACAATTGCACTTTTTTTCAGTAAATTAAGCGAAAACAGAAGCCCCCAAAATTAGAACTGACTACATTTCTTGATGAAGGTATGGGTTGATGAAGTGTAAAGGGATGACGAGATTCAGCGTTTCATCTAGACTGCTACTGAAAGAAAGAGGACACAGGAAATTATAAACATTTGCGTACCAACAAATGAAAATTATTCTAAGCCATGCAAAAATGAAAAATCGTGTTTTGGCAAAGATGGTTTGCTAATTGAGTGCTGCTTTGAGGATCTTCTAAAATTCCTTACAATCAATTCTACGGAATTCAAATGAAAATTATATACCTCTCGTATTCATAACAATATAGAAACATAGGTATTCTGGAATCAATTCGTTTGATGTCTGGCAAATATTAGATATTGTTTTCCCATTTCTTTGAGTCTTGCATAGTAAAAGACATTTTTAGTGAATTGCAAAGTAATCTTATTATTATTTCAAATGATGGCTCATTAAACACTATTTATACTTAACATCATAAACATTTTTAGCTCTTTCGGGAAACAGATAATATAAAGGGAAGAAAGAATTAATTTTGCAAAAACATAGTTTACACCAAACGAGAATAATAAGTTTAAATTAAAAAAATTCTCATTTTGCTGTATTTCCCTTCTCTACATGCTTATATTCAAAAGAAGGACAGAAAGTAAAGAATGCTGGTTACTGAATTTTTTGTGAGAAATTTCATGCCAAAAAAATATGAAATTCTCCTCAAAGTTTTGAAATCGATAAAAAAAAAGCAATTTTTTGAAAAAATAATGCTTTGATTGCTTCAAATTAAGAAATAAATCAGGATATCAGGACTTAAGAACTATGGGCTTGATTTGCATTAAGAGAATTGGGACATCTGAAATAATCTGAGATGGTAAAACAAACAAAACGATCGCTCAAAACCTTTATTTGAAAATGATGCTGAGTGTAAGTACAATCAATTGTTGTGATTCGGAAAATTTCGCAGTTTATTATCGGTAACAAAGCAAAATACAAAGACCAGTTCTTTTTGACGGTGGTTTATAGTTCTCTTTTTTGTTTACAAAGGTAAATTAGAAATAATATCCTGCGAAATTAAATGTAGCAATATTCAGTATTTAATAGATACATATAACGAAAACAAGATAATCGATTATATTGAATATTTCTTAGTACGCGTACGAATTCGAGTACTAATTTTTCCTGTAATATCCAAATATGTCATTAACAAATTATCGGCCAAAATATACTTCATATAAATAAGAAAACTATGAAAGATGATTTAATTCTCTTTGAAATGACTAAAATGTGCCAGACATTAAAATGTTGACATGTTTAAATCGAAAGTTTTACTGTGCGCATTTTGAGAAAACAGAAGACATGCATTGAAATGTAGTTTAGTTTTATATTAGACTCTTATGAAATCCGAGGAAATAATTTTGCTCCTCTATTAATATGGCTGTTTTTAGAAGATAATTCTATTGCTAATCGTTAAAGACAGAAAGTGCGGATATTAGAAATCTATTTCATAATAAATGTATTGAATAAAATGTAATAATTAACTTTATGAAGACAATGATTCGAGCTAAAAACAAGACATACTTGGGCACATTAATTTTAACAGAAACGAAAGATATTCCATGAGAAAATTGATTCCTAACTGAAAAATTGTGTATTCGAACCACCGGAAGCTTAATTATATAGGGATTACACAATTTCAGACTGTTTTCGAAGATGGGCTTGGTGATATTATCATACAAAATATTAATAACAATTAGGAAATTCAAGTTTTTATTTACTTGAAACAATAGTTTCTAGGAAGAACTATACAAACAAATTTATATCCAGTGCAACGCTTCTTGTCGAACCAAGAAAACCCAAGCTTTAAATGAGTCTGGAAAAAATTCTATTCTTTCTAATGAAATTTTGTGATAAAGTAGACTTATTTTCCTCTACTAAAAATGCTTTTGTTCAAAATGAAAGACTAAAGATAAAGATGGTGGTTTAGAATTTCTATAAAAGGTAATTTGGGAATCGAGGAAATAACCTTTTTATACGTTGTAGATTTGTTTATAGCATCACTTTCAGCTCTTTCTCTTCGCGGTAGTTATAAATTACTATTAGAGAGACTAAAGAGCAGTTTCTAGAAAGCTAAGAAAATCGAATCGTTCTCTTTACTTCAATAATTCTATGATCTGAAAGTGCAATATTTTTTTGGATTAAAAAAAGAACTGTAGAAATAATGGTCAGGATTTCTGTTCGATTTTATACAGAAATTTAATGATTTCTCAAAGCAAGAAAAAAAGAAGTAGCTGATTCAAAAGGTATTATAAAACACCGCCTATAATTACTACACGCACAGTTAAAGAACAGAAGCCATTAAAAAACCATCAACGTAGATAACCAAGTTTGGATATTTCGGGTTCATCTGCTGCTCTTTTTGAATGCAATGAAAATATCATCGGGATACAGATGTTACAAACAGATAAGAAAAAAAGTAAGAAATTCTGCTTTAAAAGAACCTCGGAGGAAACTCCAATGTTCTTGAAATTTTATTGATCGCACGTAGTGTGGCTGTTCAGTCCAATAATTTCCAAAATAGGTTGGTTGGAGTATCCAGCGGTGAAATATCCCGGATGGATAGTAACATCATTTCAATTCAATCTCGAAAAAAATTTTAAAAATGAGAAAAATGGAACTATTTTATTACTCAAATTTTCTTTCATGTTATTTCCACGAAGATCTCAAAGCATATTGAAAATTGTATGTCTATTAGTTTACTTCTGTGGCTTACAGGAAATGATTGCATAATTGGATTCAGCGAATAACAAATTCGTCCAATCTGTGAATTAAGAATCTTCAAGGAAAGAAAGTATAAAATCTAAACGTAAACATTTTACATATTCAATGATCTCAATAGAATAATCAGATTACTCTAAGTTATCCATCTTTGTTATAATAATGAATAAATATTGTAACGTTTCCCCGTTTACCTCATATGATCATTGGCAATCCGGCCAGATGCAACGTCATCTGTTTTCCCCACACATCTTTAAGTGCCTCCGGACCGGAAAATGGGGACCCTCTTCCCCATTAGAGACATTGTGTCTGATCATTTGTTGTATCCAGATAAAGGATCACGTATGTGTGTTTCGTCTTTTCGAAGAAATTCATCGTATCTTTAGGCGAGAAGAACTTCAAAACATCCAGATGTTAAACTTCTTTTTCATTACGAAGGTACTCCTCGCATCTTTGAGGAACGAACTAGCACGAGCAACCGTTGTCATTGAATTTCGAAGTCAACTGGACCTCAGCCGGTGTGTTAGTGTTGGACAGAATGTAATTAACGTGTGTTTGGGGAGAGTCAGCTGCAAAGATGAATTATGAACAGACATTCCCACGATCGATTGGAAGCCATTTAGGAAGCATTAACGAGTAGCTATTGGGTGATAAGGAATTCAAATGATTCGACGGAGATAAAATGCCGAATTTTTGTTTTGAGATGAGAGAGGAGCAATAAAAGACATTTAATGAAACATGTAGGTGTTCGAAGGTGTTCCAAATTTTGCTTCGTGTGAATCGGGTTTCTGTGCTAAGATCCACCCATAAAGATCGGTAGATTTCTGGAGCTACCCCTGTAGTAACCGCATAAATTAACAGCATATTACCGTGTTTTTCTTCTGTTTGTGTGTGTGTGTGTGTGTGTGTATTCTCCGAATTAATAGAGGAACTAATTCATGAATAACTTTCAACTGTAGTGTGAATTATGTAAATAGTATTAAACAATATTATATAAGATATACTAGATCAGAACAAATTGTTTTGGTGTACATATATAAAGCTGTAAATAAAAGATTTTTTTACGCTACTCTCTTATTGATCGGTCAGGATCAAGACATTACAATATACTTTCTTTAGTACGCGTTTTAGGTAAGATATACTTCGATTAATAGAAGTGTGGGCGCATATGTATATACTGGGGCCCATAACATTAACCATAGCGAGCTAACATAATATGCGATTTTTTTTGTTTGTTGTAGCATATGTTATTTCAAAATCTTTCAATAAATGCACTAGTAACTTAGATGTTTGAAAGAAGGGATGTTAATATATTCTGAACAACACATCTCAAAATCTGAGTCTCTTGGATATGATGAAAGTTTGTTTTACTCTAATCCACTTCATACGCGACCACCTGAGATATGCACGTGATTGCTACCATTGGCAGAAACTTGTTGTCGTTCAGCATTAACTTGCTCTTAGTAATTGCGTTACTGGTATGTCTTTGATTAAGACAGGGACACCGGTTATCAGAGAAACAAGTTAAAAGAGATTTTTTTTTTTTTTTTTTTTGATATTGTTCGAGTAGTTGCCATTTCTTATGAACACAGATGTAACAATCAGATGATAGTCAAAATTACCTTTCTTGGTCGTTGTCTCCAATGTGGAATTTTTTTTTTCTACGTTCTTTTCTATTCTGCGTCCCATTCAGTGAATTATCGAATGCTACTAGAGAAAATATTATATTGTTATATTGTTTTTCGATGAGTGAACATCGAGAATCGAGCGTGAGAGAATGTTTCTATTTCCCAGCTTACATCAATGGCAAGCTACGCTTATGTTGAATATTTTCGAATGTTGATAAATCATTGTTGAGTTGCCGAAATCGAAATGGATCTTAAGTTCCAAGTAGTAACAATTTGATACCGAAACGAAAGCGTCGCGATGAGAATGTGGAAGGTGCGTAGAATGTGTGTTTTAGAATGGAAGAGAAAAAAAAACACATGCAGGTCAATGAACCGAACTTTTGAAAGAAGACCACATGCATAGAGAACATATTTAATCAGAATTTTTATTGTTACTTGAGTTTGTTTCCTAGGAGTAAGGAAATAAAAAATTTTGAGTTGTGTGGGCCAGATGATACCGATCAAAGAGCAGTCAAGCTATGGATAGAAGAAAATTCCTCATGCATAATAGCTGAATGATCAATGTTAGATATGATAAATGCGTATGAGAAGAGATTTTATTACAAACCTCCATGTGAATCCACATACATGTTCACAAGGGGAAAAGTAAAAGAAGCGAAGGTATTCAAAGCCCATGTAACTATTTTTGCTGAAAAATATGACAGGAGGGAAAACAAATTTCATTTGTAAAAATGAAATATTATAACGTTTAAAGAAATCGTGATTACTCAAAATGCATTTCAATGTGCATAATACTGAAGAAATGTTTGCAGATTAGTTTTGCAGTTGGGCCCTATTGTCAAACGGTGACATTTTGTTTTTTATTCTAGCAATCGTCCATTCATGTGACTGAACTGAATTTAAAGCACACTTAACCAAGTTTTTGTTAATGAATCCGACTTATCTTATCCTTAAGATAAGGGATATTAAAAATCATCCGTACTTTAATGTCGTCTTAATGAATTGAAATGCAATTCACACGGACTTAGAAGAGAATGGAATTGCGAAGAAGACTTTAACTTCGTAAACTAAACTTTGTGCGAAGTCTCTGATATGACCATAAGGAACCATTTTCGCTCACGGAAGTTAATGAAGACCAAGACTGGTGGCTAACACTGTAATTATTGTAATGTCAGCTGACTTCCCCAAGAAGACTGATAAGCCTGCATCGGCGTCAATGCAAATTTTGTGAACCAATAAAACCTACATAAAAAAGCAATTTGTCTAACTCGGAAACATCAACGATAGGGATTCAGACAGTTTGAGAATAAAGGTGAAGAAAAGGAGACAAAAAAAAACAACAACCCCATTATCAGTCAAGGAATTTCTGTTAATTTTACATTAAGAAAGCAGGCCTATACCTTATTTATATTTTGATGTCCATTATTTGAAGGATAGGCTATCGCCTTCAAATGCCTCATAGCTCAACAAATATGTTAGTGTCCAAAACTATTATACGAAAGATTAAAACATAAAATGTGTATTAATTTCAATTCAATTCTGTACATTGTGGGAATTTTCTGTTTCTAAATAAAATGAATGAATGAATATAATAAATAGTATTTTGTGATCCATTTTTTTCTTTCATTTTTATATAATTATAGATTTCGTATTATGTTTAAAGGCAGTTTGAATGTGTGTATTTTTTAAATGTAATAATTAGTGTTTTGGATTCAAAATGATAATTGTAAATGACACGTAGCATTTAAAATAACGCACTTAAAATTCGAAAGCGAACAACTTTTTTAGTAAATAGTAACATGATTTGATCTAGTTGTCTGCGTGATAATTAATTGAAAATATTTCCTTTCTGAAGCATTTAAATATTTTTATTAATTGTCTGTCTCTTAGATTTTTCCTAGGAGATGTTTTTTAGGAAATATTAGGAGGTATTATATATTATTGTTATCAATCATTATATCAAAGAGGACAGAAATATAAATATTTTTTTATATATAAGAGGTTTGTTAAGAACGGGGTCAAAAATTAAAAATAACGAAATTTTACAACAATTAGAACAGTTTTAAATTGCAGAAAACCTCGAACAATTAGGTTGAAATTAATGGTTAGAAATGTTTATTCCTAAGACTAAAATTTAAATTAAAAACCATTTTTAAATCAAATCAACTCTTTAACGTGATTGGTCCATCTTTAAATATAGAAAGAATATCCAATATAAATCAGAATATATATTTTTCTTTTCGACATTATTGAATATTGATGAAGATTGAAAATATATCAACAGGAGCTATAAAGAAGATGCCAAAATTTTTTGGAAAAGAACTGTAAGCTTATAAATAATATTAATGAATTCTGAAACTTTAAATAATAGAAATAAAGTAAAGAAATTTTCATTTTCAAGAGAAATGTGATATGAAATGCTCAAAATAGAGAAGATCTCTCCAGACATTCTTTACATGAAAAATAAGAAAACAGCTTTCAAAGATGAAAAACTTGTAAATTGAGAACTGAAACTGAATTTCAAGATTTTGGTCATCCTTTTAAATGAATACTGTTGTTTTGAGAGGAATTGTCTTCTCTTATTAAAAGAAAAGCTAACCATTTATGAATAGATTCTGCTTCTGGAAATCTTGATTTATCTCGAGAATTTCTCACGAGAGAAATACAGAAGAGACATAGGAAATAAAGAAGACAGAAAAGAGGTACAAGTGGTTTGAAAGCTAAAAAATATCAATATTTTAAGGAAAACTGAGACATGCAACTGAGACATGAGAAAACTGAGCATGCAACATAGAAACTTTTAAGAGACAATATACAAAAAGTCAAACCGTAACAGGTTAAGAAAGCTGCAACGCATATTAATATTTTAAACATTGGGAGCTGATGCATTTATGACAGTGTTTGAAAATCCAGAAATGAATAAAAATGCCATTAAATTGAAACAATAAAACTTTAATGGGTCGGCAGTCATTTGTTCTAAATTAGCATATTTCATTTTTAGAAATCTGGGATTAAAAAAATCAAATATGTTTCGAGCCCTATCATGAAAATGGGCATATGAAAAGAAGTTTTCCAGTGGCTCAAAGAACAATTAAATATCAAACGTTATCAGACTTTTAGAACTGCAACAAAATTTCAGATGGTTCTGTTAAATATAAAAGTTCAAAGAAATCTCTACACAATAAAACAGAATCTTATTTTTGGAATGATTTTTGAGTCTTTATATTGTTGCTGGCTTTATGTCTCATATGAAGCTAATTCCTTCTGATATATATAGAAATAATGATAGTGAATTGCATATTTCTGTGACAATAATATAAAGCGTTAGTTATAGCAGCTGATGTGAAAGCATCTAAAGAATCGGTGAAGGAATTGAAATCAAGATACAAAATGACAGTTGTATCCTTGTAACATTTTCCGGGATTTGAAAAAAAAAAATTGCGAAAAAGGACGAAGAAAAACCGCAAACCAAAAAGGTTTTGATTAAATTTTATAAATAGGCATCTAACTTTTATTTTAATGCTGTAATTATTAACATAAAGCATAAAAAGATTGTGGAACGCGAGAAATATTTGTTGCAGAGAAGAAGTGCAAATATGTTTCATGTTCGGTCGTGGGCCAGATTTGGTTCGGGGAGTCCCTATGATATTTTGCCGTATAGAAAATTCCTTGAAAAAATGATTGGACTCAAATGTATCTAATGTGTAATGTAGAGGTGAAAAACCTTAAAGATTATTTCATTAAAGCTGATTTTCGAGGATGTCAGTCAACAAGAAATATGTCTTAACTGAATATAATTAGAGGCTGAAACATCATAAAAAAAAACTGAAAATATTGCAGATAGAAAATTTTCAAAAGAAATCATTGATTAAAAATTTTATGTGTGGATTTAATCAAGTGAAATATCTTTCCAAGTACCAGTTTCACTATACAAACAAATATAAATATTAAACATTCTACTGAAAGAAAAAAAATTTGAGTAGGAAAAGTTTAATGTAGAAAAGGATCTCTGACATTATTTGCTTTGTGAGCAACTGTGTTCAAATTGCATTTTCTTTTTTACCAAGAGAATACCGTAAAAGATTTTAAAAATCCGGGTTTCGAGAGTTCGATCCATTTTCACGTTTTTATCTACTCTAAACCGAAACACACGTCTTTATCCATCTGAGCTTGAACACAATATCACAAAAGCGTCTAAACCTGAGTTATAGAATTTGCTAAGCGTTTGTGACGCCAAATGTGTCGATTCTTATCAGATTTTAACCGAAATCTTTTAAAAGAAGGAATGCCTGTCCGTCTTCATATTAACACTCTGATTCGAAAACGCAAATAACTAGATAAATCAGATTTAATTCAGGAAA
Source organism: Argiope bruennichi (assembly GCF_947563725.1). Lineage (NCBI taxonomy): Eukaryota > Metazoa > Arthropoda > Arachnida > Araneae > Araneidae > Argiope > Argiope bruennichi. The sequence goes on along the minus strand of NC_079154.1, from coordinate 131,706,464 downwards.
TTTTATTATACAAAATGTAAAATGTGATACATTTTGGATCATATCTGTTGCGGTATTGACCCTTGGTTATATGTCAATATATATTTAAAACAACCATTCAAAAATATAATGATTTGGAGAAAGGAGATTTGTCACGGCATTTTGAGATTTAAAATATAAATTTACATTAAAATATTAATTGAATCGATCGAAAGAAAGGCGTTCATAACGCATAGCGGATTTTCTCCGTTACGTAATGAAACACAAAATGATATGCATAAAGTAACAACAGCGAATGTCTGATAAGGAAGTGGTGAAATGGGTAGCTGTTTACCTTGCGGACTTAAACGGGATCGCGGAGGGCTTGCTCTATCTTTCCTACTTCAACCTTCGGGATTCGGAAAGGGGACGGTGACTTTAAAAAGAACCAAAAAGAAAATGCAATATTGGCTAATTATACAATAAATTCAGGGAGAGATGATTCTTTTTGGTTTGTTCTCCATCGATAAAGAACAATTTTGATCTGAGAAGATAAAAGTCAAAGAATTAAAAAAATATATATCTGTTTTCTTGAGCATGGTAAGAGCTATCTTAAGTTCTATACTTTATGCAGATTCTCTTCATATTATGTGAGAATCTGCGATTTTATGTCTGCGATCCCTTTTCACATTTTGATATTCAAGATTGATCCAAGATTTCGAAGTTTTCATCAGTATAAATATTTCATGTCACAAAAATATTTATTGAGACCGATATTTATGTTTATTTACTAAGAATATATTCATTGGATTTATTATTTACTTTTTTTAAGGGGCCTTTGAAATATCTTATGAAAAATGTTTTAACCAAGTTATTTTGAAATAATTTTTTTTTTATTTTAGATTCCTTGAGCGATTCCATTTAAATAGTAACAGCATATAGAATTTCAGCTTGAATTTAACAATTAATGACAATTGCAACATATTTTTAAAAGGTTACTTTTTTGACACCCATTCTGCAGTTCAATTCTCATCTGAAAATTTTGGAAAAATTGGAAATATAGTTGTGTGAATTAACAGTTGAACTCCTACATACTCATCAATACAAAACGCACTCGGGAAATTTTGTTGAAAATAAATATAAATTTCTTTGAAAAAGAGCTTTTTGTGTGATATTTTATTAACGTTTCAATTTTTAGAAACTTGAAAATTCGATAGAAATCCACAAAGGAATGATTCTGTAGTTTTTCTGAACTTCAACTACAATTACGCTGATGGGAACATACGCTAAATGACAGGGGAAAATATTAAACTGCATTTCGTAATTTGTCTTCTAATATTATTGTCTTTGTGCTGTTTTTAAATGCAATTCAGGAAGAAACGTGTCATTTATGTAACAGAAATGTATAAAATCCTGGAAATCATTATTGCTTTATGTCAGTTGCTGCTTGCATTCATTCGGAAAATAATAGGCAAATTTTTTAAAACGTTTAATGATGCATAAAAAGCCCCTCAGAACTGCATATTGTTAAATAAAAAGATTTAACAATACAATGATTAAATGAATGAATTCTTCGCAAAGAAAGTATTATATGTTAAATTCTGTTTCTAATTAGTTACGACATTACAAAATGAATTTATAGTATTTTCTCACAATACTTGTTAAAGTATATATCGATTGAAAAAAAAATTGTTTTTACTTCCAATAGCAAGGAAAAAATGACCATAACTATGAAAAGCCATGAAATTTTCAGTATATTGCAAACAACATTATTAAATCCGAATTTGTAATTACTTCATCATAAAATTGTTTAGAATAAAATGCAAGTTACTTCGCATTCATGAATTCGAAATGTTTCTGAAAGACCATTTTAGCATGAAATGCATCTTTTAGAAGTTTTTCCTAACAATAACCTTTTGAGAAACAGTAAATAAATCCCGTGGAAAAATACTAAAACTATACTTTTTTCTAGAAAAACTAAACATTTTCCAGATTTGAATATGCTTTTTTATGATATTCTATCAAATCCTCTATCGTATCTCAAGAGATAATAAAATGAAAATAGATGTTTTTTATTACATCTATTCTGAAGAAGAATTGTAACGAATCGAATTTTCAATAGCCCTTAAATAATAGCGCTTGTCCTTTTATTATACTATTTAAATACAACACATAAATAATTGTTTTTCTATTAATTTTAAGCTTCTGTTAAAGTAGGAGAGAAAAAAAACTGTCTCTAGTTTGTTTTTTTTACATGCTAAATTTTAATTAGATGAATTCTTGACACATCGGCACATGCTTTAGATTGTCGTGTTAGTAAAAATAATAGCTAATTCTGTAAACAAAAACTGAGCCATTTAAAATGTGTTGGATGATCTCTCTAGAATGTGAAAACATTTTAAGTGCCTGATTTATTTTTATGCAGTTTTCTTTAGCTTACCTTAGTTCATGCTTCTGAAATTCTGAAAAAGGGAACACTGTGTTCATTCTTTTGCTCGCTTCCTAAAGTGTTAGACAAAAGAAATTTCGCTCACTTGTTTTTTGCCTATAACAATATGCTATATTATTAATTTCAGAAATTAATCATCTGTTAAAATTTGATTATTTTAATTAATTCTGTTCCTCTGAGTTTGAAATTTCTGGTGATTCATTTGAGAAAAGCTACAGCCATGTTATTTATTATTAATAAAATAATTTAAAAAATTAAATCTTTAATAGAAGAGGGATTTGAAAAATTGATTTTCGCTCAACAAAATTTAGCGACTGAATCAAAATGAGCTCACTTTATCCAAATCAGAAGGTCTTATGCATTTTCAACTTAGGCTGGAGATCAGTTTTTAGTGGAAGCTGCTGCCATGATAAAAAGAAGACTCTAATTATTCCCTCAATGTCCGTTGTTAAATATGCATAAGTAGATTACATTTTAGATCGACAGATTTGAAAGATGTTTTGATATGGCCACATTGTCTTAAAATCTTGTTACAGAAAAATAACAGACAGGAAGATTCATTAATTAAGGGAATACATATTAATTGCGTCGGTCATGGAAGATCATTGAAACTTGTTAATTTCTTTAATAGTAATAAATTGTAAAAAATGTTAACTATATAGTAATTTTATTAAATATTTCCCTTCTATCTAAAAAAACGACATTGAATAATCAATTTAATCCGTACCAAACATTTTTCCCTTTCTACGAAAACCGCAGTTGATCTTTTTTTAAAAATTTATTACAAATAATTCCTCCCTATTTACAAAAATAGCAGTCAATAAATTTTGTAAAGTAAGGTAAATGAAAACTTGGTTATTGTTCCATCTATAATGAGAAAAATCCTTTTTGTTCAAATTTAAAGGATTTATGTTTAGCTATTTAGATGCACTGCTTGCAAATTGATAAAATAAATTTTCCTTTTTTTATTCAGGTCTATATTGGCTTAAACAGAGATCATTTAAATCCATTTTTATTAATTCAGGGCTGCAGTATCTAAATTGTGACACAATTAATATATCTCAGTTTGGCTTCCCCATCAATATTTCTAATAAAAAGTGCTAATTCGTTTAGAAATAATATTTAACAATTCATAATCCCATGAAAAATATTCAGTTAAACTGAATCGTAGGCTAAATGCAAAGTATCCAAAAAAATATTGAAGTCGGTAAAAAACATTTAGTTTCATCTTTTTTCCAATAAAAGGATTAAGCAGAATACAAACAAAACTTTACATTTTTTAAATAATATTTTATAATTACTTTTAGAACTTATTCTTAAATGTAATTTTATAATACTTTTATAAAGATATTATGAAGATGATTATAAGTGTTTTTCTAAATGTCATTTTGTTTATTTTATTTTGTTTGTTGTTTTATAATAATATTAAGAACATTATTATTTTGATTATATATGCATTTTCTTTGTATATTTATAACCATATGATGAAAGATATTCTAAATATTTTTGTATTTCTTTTTTTATATGCTTTAATCTTTTTTGAATTATTATAATATAAGACTTGTCCAGATAGTAATATTCCTGTGAAGTTAAAAGTAATTATACGCGGAAAAAATGTAGCTGATGTTGAGCAGTACATTTAATATGCCCATTGCAGTAATCAGATGCATGAGTCCAAAAACTGATGCCGCGGAGTCAATTTTTGGATTTAAGCGTCATGGAAAAACTATCGCGTGGATAAAGAATCAGTCTGTATTAGTTCTAGGGATACACCAGGTATCCATTTCTGATAAACCAATTTCAATTAAAAATATCGTTTTGCTATTATTTTATTAATTCTGATTTTTCTTTTACATGTATATTGTCACCCGTATGTCCTGAGCCTTTCTTCATTTGAAGAATCGATACGTGAAGCCCTCTTCATGGGAACCGTTCTGAAAAATCATAAGATTTGATCCAACAATATACACTCTGCAATAGTGATGGAAGCAGACTCTGGTTCTGGTTTTCCGTTCAGCATCTGACGAGAATTCGGAAAGGAAATGTTCACCATGATGTTTCTTTCCAGCATCCACACATTTTTCTTCATATATGGTAAACAGATCAAATTCTTCCATCCCTGTATGACTTAAAGAAATTCCAGATATGGATTTCTTTTGAAGAACTCGATAAATTTTTACAAAATTCACATTCTCTTCATATAAAGAACTCCAAAGCGCAACTTTAATCGTTGGGCCATGTCTATTATGAACTTCATTTTCTAATAAGCCTTGGACAATTTCCCTGAGAACATTTGATTTTATCTTTTAGATGACTTGGACATTTTTCCATGAATTCGATTTATCAGCACGAACTTTATATTGCTCATGAACTTTTATTAAAAAAATGAACTTCGAATCGCTACTTTAATTTTAGGACAGTAGTTTTGATGCACTTTATTTTTCTAATATGTTAGTGAAATTTCCTGACTACATTTGATTATCTGTATTGTATATCTTCGATGTTGAAAATATTTTTGCATGTATAGTTATAATTTACATTACATTATATTGCACCTTTTGTAATCAAAATGCATTTAAATTGTATTGTAAAATTTATAATGCATATTATGTATAATGTATATAATGTAACGTATATTGCATGTATATATTTCATGTTTTTAGTTATCATTTTGCATGTGTATGTATCATTGCTGTAGTTATCATTTTCCATGTATATGTCTCATTGTTGTAGTTATCATTTTGCATGTATATATTTCATGGTTGAAATCATTTTGCATGTATATGTTTTATGGTTGTAATTGTCCTCTTGCATGTATATCTATCATGTTTGTAGTTATCATTTTGCATGTATATTTATCATGTTTGTAGTTATCATTTTGCATGTATATGTATCATTGTATTGCAAATTTTGTAATCGAAATTGAAATGTATTGTAAAATTTATATTGTATTTAAAAACAATCTGACCTCCAACAAAAGAAACTGGAGGTAATAAGATAGCCGAAATGGCTCGTGTGGACACGTACCTCTCGCATCCAGACACTTGCTTTATGAGCTGGGTGAGATTGCTGCGTAGTCAGTAGGTGTGTGTCATGTGTCACTTACTTTTACTATAAGCTGAAAACTTGACAATAAGGAGAAATAATATTACCTATACAACTAATATTCCCTATAATATTAAATATAGTCATATAAAATTTAATAGCTATGGAATTTACCAGCAATGCCTAAAAGTAATATGATTATTTAAATTATAAATTAGGGCTTAAAAGTAGGAAAACATTATTAATTAAGTGCATAAATAATGCTCCTTGTAATATAAAATATATCAGTATATTATTAAATAGCTGTGGAAATTTCACCAGCAATTTGTCAAAATAACATGTTTGTTTAATGAGATAAATTAAGGCTCAAAAATAAGAAATTTTTTAGGTACTTCACCCACGGATTAAGCGTTGTTTGTAGGTACTCTATCCAAGAATTAAATTTTGTTTTTAGGTACTGAGAAATTTAAAATTCCTTTTGTAAGATTTATATTTTTAATTGGGATTAAATAATTTAATTACATTGTTAGAGAGACAGAGATCCTTTAGAGCTGAAATTTCCTCTCAGATTTTGAATCAAATGTCAAAGTTGCAGTGCTTTCGTCGATTTCAATGCATCATATAAACCATGAAATATTTTCTAATGTTCCATTTTATGTAAATCCGAAAAAAAAATATCATGTTAATTCATTTCCTTTATACACTTTTTTAAAAGAACGACAGTCACAAAAATTAACTACCTTCTCATGCATAAGTATTTAATAAACAGTTCGCGGTACATTAGTAGATAGTGTTTTCTCTAAATGATGATTGTTTCGATCGGTATGCCTTTCCTTATAGAAAAACGTGAAGATATTAAGCTGCAGAAATGCAATGTTTTCTTAATTTTACTGTTTTCTATGATCAAATTTTCTTATCCTGCAAATTTAATTTTTACTTCCAGTTTATCTGGTACTGAAACCGTATTTCCTAAATTAAGAAATAAAGTGCTTTATAGAGTTATTTTAAAGCCACTAAGAAGAACTCTTAATGACCAAGAACGTATAACTTTTAATTTTCTACTTTTCGTCTCTCAATTTATATATTTCATTCTATTTCTTTAATTAATGTATTAAATGAAAATGTGCACGTGTGCTGACAATCGCCAACGCAGATTGTTTGACCTGAAGCTACTATATTTTGAAGCATACAATCTCCAAAAGATGAGAATGCACATGTCCAGCTGTTATTTTTGAAATGACAATAGAATTTTAGATAGTTAAATATTCCGTCCAATTTTTGCGTTTTCAGGCAATAATCAGACTTTTATTAAAGAAAATTATTTTTTAACTTTTCTAATATATATAAATTAATTTTTATTGTTATAAATTTAGCTGTAATTTTCTCAATCTCTAATTTAAAAAAAATTTCATATAGTTTACAGCGAGAGTTAACATTGCTCCATCTAATAAGAAATGACATAAATTTTATATATCGCAAAAAAAAAAAAAAAAAAAAAACATTTTTTTTTCTAGCGCATATTGCATTAAAAATACGTAAGTGACCCCTTAAAAAGAAAATATGATTTCGAAAATAGATTATTAGCTCAGTTAGGTTTTCAATGCCACTATGATGCCATAGGATATAAATTCGACTCGGACAAACAAACGTGAAGCAACAAATTGACGTGAAGTTTGTAAATTAACATGCCTAACTTTGTATAAAACAATTGATGCTTAAAATTAATTTGTAAAAATAACCAAAAGCAATTTATGCACAAAGGTGTTAAGAGCATTATAAAAAATAAAAATTCCTATTTAACGAACCAGTCGATCATGGCAGCTAGTTTAAATATTGTGAAATCCTTGGAGAAAGGCTTCTCAAATTAGCTGGTGAATGACGCTACACATCTGGGAACAATATAATTGAATTAATTTCTTAATTTATGATTTTTTTCTTATAAAAAGGAAATAATGTATCATCGAGGGGAATACATATATTTGAAATATTTGTCAAATTTACGAACAAAAATAGTTCGTTCGTCATATAGATAAAAACTTAAAACGATAAGAATGCAAATTCTCTGAAAATAACATTTCAAGTGCATATAGGACCTAATTTAAATTAGCTTGAAATGTTGTATCTCCAACTTAACGAGAATGGGATTCGAAAAAGATATTCCGACAGACTGAAGCTATTGCTTTGTAAAGTGCTTGTCGCGATCGACACAGTGTAAATGCAGCGCATCTTTGCATCCCCGTGAGTGTATTGTGCCTTCAAATAATGCTACCCTTAAAAGTAATGCAAAGTACCATTTAAATCATCTTTAAAATAAGATGCATTTTAATTCTTGTATCATTCGTATTTTAAATAATGCGCATTTTTAGTCAAAAATCAAATTAGAAGGGCTTTCATTGATTTCAATGTATTGCATTCAGCATGAATAAATTTCTAATATTCTATTCTACGCAAATTCGAGGTAAACACGTTGCTAATTAATTTCCCTCAAACATTTTTTTCAAACAACGAAGGTCATAATTTTAACTTCCTCCTCATGTACAAATAAACCTTCGCTGTACATTTGGTAAAATATGACTACGAAGGTTACAGTTTCGAATCGATATGCTTTCCGTTCAATCAGAACATGAATTTAAACTCGGAAAAAATCTATTTTCCTTGAATTAAACTCAAGAAATTCCGTGTTTCCTTAATCTGTTTTTCTGAGTATATTTTGTGAAGGGGCAAATTTAACGTTTTAACTTATAAGGGACTGCAGAGTTTTTAAAATTAAAAGATAAATTCTTTAAAGTGCTTTTATAAAATACATTTAAATGAAGTTTCTAAAGCATACAACTATTTCTTCTACTTTTCCTCCCTTATTATGTATATTTGATAATATTCCCATTTTCAATAATATTAAATGAAAATGTGTGGGTGCATTGAAACTCAACGGAAGTGGTAGTTTGACATGAAACTACTTAAATTGGAGCATATAATATTCTAAGGAAAGGAATGTGCATTTCTAATCGTTATTATTGAAATCTCAATTTAATTTCAGTTAATAATAAATTCAGCTCGATTTTTGCGTTTTTTTTGGCAGTGATGTGATAGTTTATTTACAAAAAATAATTTTTTATCCTCTTTGAAAATAACAAATTAATTTTTTTGTTAATTAATGCTTAAAGTACTCTAATTTTTTCCCGGGATCGCAAATTTTTAAAAAATTATTTCGAATAATTTATTGTAATAATTTTCATCGCTCCATCTAATATATAATAGCATAGGTTTCATCTGTTATCAAAAGATAATGACTGTTGCTTATTACATTGAAATAAGAACTTGAATTTGGAGAAAATTTGCATTTCGAAAATCGTACACATGCAGTTATATTTTCAATGCCATTATGATGCCATCGGATTTAACTTCATAAAAGGATTCCTGTGCAAAATAAACGAAAGCAGTGTGAAGCTATCAAATTGGCGTATCTAACTTTGTATAATTCGTGCTTAACTCTATTTAAGAAAGGTAGTCGTGAACAAGTTATGCATAAAGGAATTAATAGAACATTAGAATACCAATTAGTCTAGAAAGGCAGTTCGGTTTAAATTCTAGTACTATGGAATCTTGGGGTCAACTTTCTGAAATTAACTGGTAACTGACAAGTAAAAGTAACTGAAGTAAAAGAAAATAAATCATTCAATTAATTAAATTAAATTAAATTAATTGTTTAATTCATGATTGTGTTTCGGTAAAATTGAAATAGTGTGGAGAAGGCACGAAGTTGAACTTTTCGACACAATATATAGATGAATACTATATACAGATGAAAACTTGCAACCAAAGGACAGGAAAATACCAGCAACTGACATTTTATGTCGATTGGGATCCAATTTTTATTAGTTTAAATTGTTATATCACTAACTTAACGAGATAAGGACTCGAAAACATTACACCAAAAACTGAGATTATTGCTTTGTCAAGAACTGATCGTGAAGGATGAAGTTTAACTGTCATTGACCTTTGAATCGCAGTGGGATACTGTACCTGCAAATAATGCTAACTTTAAAAATAATGCAAAATGTGGCTCAACTCCCCCTTAATGTAAGGTGCATTTTAATTCTTATATCACTTGTCTTTTTAAAATATCTAATGTCTGAATGAAGTCTCCAAGACAGTCCAGCCTATACAGAGGCACATAGCGCTAAACTTTAGTCATCTTCAAGAAACCTGAAGGAAAATGAACCGATACTTTCGGGGAATGACAAGACAGTCCCATCATCATTATCATCATCATCATCCTTGGGAATCGAATTGACTTTTTCTCTTTCAAATGGGTCATTTCATTTCACTGATTCCTTATGTTTAAATTTCAGTCTTCATCCCAGGGTCTAACAAATTTAAATGGCATCATACTATAACGAGCCATCTACCATTTTCAATCCTAAAAAATTTTATCGTCTGCATCATTTTAAATATGCAGTTCATGAGAGATATTTCTGCTTCCGACCCTAGTAGTGGCCAAGTACATGTATTTATTCTTGGAGTATACGCCCTTTACTCTTGACCCCTGCCTTGACTAGAGATGTATGCATTTGAAAACAAAAGAAAAAAAAAACCCGCATAGTTGAGAATGCGGGGGTTAGTAATAATATAAAAGTAATATTAAATTGCCAATAAAATGAAACTATGCAGATATAACATCATGCTCAGAGTAATACGTTCTTAAATTTGAAAATAATTGTAAATATAATTATTCGTCAGACTGCATTTTGTTTAAATTAAAATGAACTTTTTTAAGATTAGAAAGACGTCTTTGTCAAGAGACACAGTTATTCGTCGTTTTCTACTTACTGTCAGCTTGAGTATTCACCGATTGCTCAATACTGTTCAGATATTAATTCTTCGTTAGTTGTTAGCTCCCTGACAGCAGGATCATTTTATAATGACTTATGTTTATAATGTTAGCCCATTTAGCATAATATGTGCACGAGATGTAACAAATTAGTAAGCTGATATAGAGTTGGTATCAACCTACGTGAAAGTATCAGATAACTCTGGAAGTCCTTGAGGAGTCAATGGAGGTTTATAACAACAGCCAAGAAAGGTTGTTTTGTGCGCATATTCTTCACATCCAGAATTTCGGCATTCTTTTTATGAGCGGGCATGCGATTAATACGATGACATTAGATTCAGCTTTTTTATATTCGCTATCCAAATAACGACTACGCAATAGGTTATTTTCCTCTGATTTGATTATTCTCGATTTTTAGATTCGGAGCAACCTTTTTCTCCCCTTCTAGAAAATAACAGATTAAAAGAAATACTTCCGATTTAATGGTAGAGAAATAACAGAATAAATAACTACTCGGCTAAATTTTGCATTTCTACCGATTTTGAAAAGTATTACATTTTTCAATGTTTATGTTTTAATTCGGGTGAAATGAATGCGAGAATACCCCCTTACCTGTATCCTGAAGCTTTCGTGATTTTTTTTTATGAGCTGGTGTGCGGTTGATGTTAAATACACGAGTTGCGAATACGTTTTGATTTATATTTTCCACAGTGCCAGGCTGAGAACTAGTCATGCAACAATAGCGAGAATTATTATATTTTAGTTAAAAATGTGTTCCCAAGATTCATAAAATTAAGTTAGATAAGCTGAACTACCAATTATTAAATTTTGAATTTCGAAATCGGATTTTGAAATAATACGAAAGGTTTGGGGAAATCTCAAATTATAAAGAAATTAGAAAATAGGCTCAATTTAGCTTCGGTATTGCGAAACAAAATGCAGTAGTCAATGCAATTGTATATAAACTAGATATGAAAAAGATATTATGCCGTGTTTTTTTTTTTTCAACTTTTATAGAAATGATTTCTTTTGTACTTGATTAAATCATTCATATACACGATTGTTTATGTCAGGGTGTTTTTCCTCACGTTTCCTCTTTGGGTTGTTGCATATATTTTCTTATGTTTTTATCAAACCGTTGGAATTTCATAAAATTTGATTGAATTGAATTTTCGGCGAGTATATTTTTCTGAGGGCTTTTTTGAAGATAAGAGATTTAGTTTATGATCTCTAATCATATTTATTCATTTGCATTTTTTACTCGCAGTTTCAGTTCGGTTACTCTTCTTATGCAAGAGCAAAAATTTTTTTCAAATTATGTTATGGAAGTCACACGATCGGAAACAACTGATAACAACCAGTTCTATCTGACTGAATAAATAGTGCATTGCAACGCTAACCTGGGGAAGAGGAGATAAGTAGGAATATTTAGATCATAAAGAGAGACATGACATGTGGGTGTGGCTGGTGAAAACATAATCCTTAACAGAAAACACATGATCTGTTCAACATTCGGATAGCTTTTCGTATAATCTTTCAGAGAATCCTGGAAAGATTTACTTTAATTCCTTTTCATATAATGGAAATATTTTAGCACAATTTTTTTGATCAAAAATATGGGAACAGATTCTTTTTTTTTAAAAAAAATTTCTAAATTCGATTTTATTTTTTTCTGGCCAACTCTGTGTTGGCTGTAGAATTTTCATGGCCATCCCTATGCTGTCCGTTGGCCGAGTTGAAGAAAAAAATTTTATATATCGAATAAGGGTAAAATTAAATTATATTATGAAGATTGTAATAGATACAGAACGATTTGTGACCGTTTAAGGGTATGACAGTCGAAGAAAGGTTGCCGTCCAGAGGCATTTTACTGTACTCGGAGTTTAATTGTAACATTTACGTCGAAAAAGATTTTTCTGGGGGAATCTTCCTTAGTCGCTACTAAAACATTGTCAGAATTTAATTAGAAAGTTAGACATTCGTGACAGCAACAGCAATCTATTCTAATCATCAACTATTTTTTCACGTGACTGAGGATGGTTTTTAATGTGCGTAGCAATGATAGATAAAAAGTGCCGATTGTTTGTGATGATTCAAATTTAGAAACCGAGCATGTTTCTTCGGTAAAAAAAATGCTATCAACATTAACTCTCACAACTTATCAACCAAAAGTCGTGACTAAATGCGAGGGTCGAACTATTAAGCAAACATATATATATATATATATATATATATATATATATATATATATATATATATATATATATATATATATATATATATATATATATATGTAGTGACGAGCGCCATCTGCTGGTTGTTAGACGGAGTTGACGCTGGTTAGACGGAGAGCTGATCAGACGGATCTGGACGAGAGAAAAGACGTGTCAGATCAGACGGATCTGGACGAGAGTAAAGACGCGACGTATTCGACGAAATCTACTGAATGTTCAATTCTTTTATGTTAATGTATATATGTCCTAATCGTCCTAAATGTAATTAAATGTGCGTTCTAAAATAGTAGTGATTTCTGAGTCCTACAAAAATGGGAGTTCGGCCGAGATATTAATGAAGACCGGCACATAGACGAAAGAAGAGCCAAACAGGAGTGAAATTTGACGTAGAGCAATTTGACGTGCTACAATAAACCTTTTGGATACCAACTCCTTGTGGACTGACGCAGTGTGGATCGACGTTGAAGAAATTGTGAGTACAATTTTGATTTATTCTCAAGTATGGCATTTCTTACACGAGCACGAAAGAGCGACTTACTAACTTTAGTAGACGAATTATAACTAACGGCACCACAGGATGCCAAAGTGCGACAGTTAGTTACAATGATAACAGAGTCGAAAGACTATGACGAAGAGTTCGTAAAAGACTTACTTTTAACTATCACTCAGGAGCGCGAAAGGTTAGATGCTGAAAAGGCCAAAGCCGAAGACGAAAAGGCTAAGGCAGAAGCCGAAAAGAATGAGCGTGAATATACTTTGAAAAAGTTAGAACTTGAGTTAAAAAGTAGAGAAAATACTTTAACTGTATCAGATATGCCTAAGACTGATATATTTAAATTGCTAAAGAATTATGATAATAGCGGAGACATAAGTGTTTACCTTTCGTTATTTGAGAAACAAATAAGTAGGGCTAACATTGCAAAAGAAAACTGGATTTCTTATTTACTCGGGTTATTACCATTGGATATAGTCAATTTAGTTGCTCGCGAACCTGATCCATCAGCTAATGACTATGATTACATAAAAAAACTCTTGCTTAAAAGATTTAAATTAACTTCCGAACAACTCAGACAGAAGTTCTTTACTCACAAACGAGATTCTTCTTCTTCATGGCGGGATTTCGGTTTTGAACTGAATAACTTTTTTGAGGAATGGATAAATTGTTTAGAAATAACTGATTTTGAAGATTTAAAGCAGCTAATGGTCGTTGACCAGTTAAAGAGTAAAATACCAAATGACGTACGCGATCATTTTCTCGACGATTTGCCCAAAATAAAGAAAGTAGAAGATTTGGTTAATAAACTGGACGAATATGAAGCTGCACGAAGTCACCTTAAAAAGGAAACAAACAGAAATTGGCGTGTTTCCGAAAACAGAAGTAAATTTGATATCGCGAAAGAAGCTAAAAATTCACCATTGCCGTTCGTTCGTGCTCAAAAGAATTATGCTGATGATAATTACTATAACAAGAGTAATAATAAATGTTTTAATTGTAATGAGGCTGGCCATAAATCATTTAATTGCAAGTTTAAAAACAAAGGATTGAAATGTTTCCAATGTGGTAACTGGCCACAAAGCCAGTAACTGCCCGCAAAGAGATTTTAAAGTGTCTCTCTCTAATAAAGTATATACTCGTAACTCTCCAAAAACTGTAAATAAGCTTAGTAAAAATGTTGAAATAAATGGTGTAAATTGTGATGCATTAATTGATACTGGAAGTGATATTACTATGATTAATTATGATTTTTATTTGAAAATTGGTAAACCTAATTTAACGACTGATAATGTGAAATTAGCTGGTATAAGTGGAGATAGCATTACTCCTCTAGGTTTTTTTTATTGTGATATATTAATTGATGAATATGTAATATCAACTAATGTGTATGTGTTAGAAATAATGCCGAACGAAATAATCATTGGCATGGACGTATTAAATAATCTAAGCTTTTCATTTCAAGAAAATCAAATTATCATTCATGAAAAAAGAGCCCAAATAAATTACACCCGGCTGGTGAGAAACGAGGTCAAGGTCGTATCACTACGTTCCTCGGAGCTGAAAAGAGACAGTCAGACACCTATTTTTGCTGAGACTGGCAATAAAATAAATACACATCATCTCCCATTCTTCATTTATTTAGCGGATTCGATAAACTATGATGAAATCGACATGAGTCATGTAAAAAAACCGTTGAGACAGGAAATAAATCGTCTATTAAATAAGTATTCGCCAAACAAAACAAAAAGTACGGAGTTGCAAATGAAAATAATATTGAGCGATGATATTCCGATTAGTCATAACCCTCGAAGGTTGCCTTTTAAAGAACAAAAATTCGTTGAAACTCAGATTGATAAATGGTTACAGGAAGGGATAATAAAACCTAGTTGCTCAAATTACTCTTCACCTGTGGTTTTATCCAAGAAGAAGGATGACAGTTATAGGTTATGCATTGATTATCGTAATGTAAATAAAAAGATGATTAAAGATCGGTACCCTTTACCCCTCATAGAAGATTTGCTCGACAAACTTGAGCAATCAAAAATATTTACTACTTTGGACTTGAAAAACGGATTTTTTCATGTAGACGTAGAGAAAGATAGCACAAAATTTACGTCTTTTGTAACACATCATGGGCAGTGGGAATTTCTTAAAGTACCATTTGGACTTTCCAATAGTCCGAGTGTATTTCAGCGTTACATTAATGTGATATTTAGGAATTTGATGCTAGATGGAACTGTACTGATTTATATGGACGACATTATTATACCATCCAAAACCGAGGAAGAAGGGCTAGAAAAATTACAACGTGTTCTACAGGTTGCATCAGAGTACGGTTTGGAGTTTAATTTTAAGAAGTGTCAGTTTTTAAAACCACAAATAGAATTTTTAGGCTATAGAATCCAAAACGGAACTATACAGCCCTCTGTATCTAAAACGGTAGCTGTACAAAAATTTCCACAACCACAAACTGTTAAACAAGTACAAAGCTTTTTAGGCCTTACTAGTTATTTTCGGAAATTCATACCCCACTATTCAAAAATCGCGAAACCGCTTAGTGATCTACTAAGAAAAGACATTGCATTTAAGTTTGAATCTGAACAAAAGAAAGCTTTTCAAAAACTTAAAGATATTTTAACTCAGGAGCCAATTTTGCATCTCTATCAACAGGGATCAGTTTTAGAACTCCATACAGATGCTAGCAGTCAGGGATTCGGAGCAGTGCTGCTGCAACAGGGAACCGACAATAAGTTTTATCCTATTCATTATTTTAGTCGAAAAACATCCCCACAACAAGAAAAATATAGTAGCTATGAATTAGAAGTTTTGGCTGTAATCGAAGCGTTAAAAAAATTTAGACATTATTTACTGGGTTCTAAGTTTAAAATTGTGACTGATTGTTCCGCTTTTCAACAAACTATGAGTAAAAGAGATCTTACACCAAAAGTTGCAAGATGGGCTTTACAGTTAGAGGAATTTGATTACCAAATTGTTCACAGATCAGGAAAACAAATGGCACACGTAGATTCTCTTAGTCGAAACGCAGTACTTGTTGTTACTCGTTCATATAGTGAAGTGACCACTAAAATAGCCAATGCTCAAAATCAGGACGAATTCCTTAAGAAATTAAAAGCTTTGATAGATAAGCAAGAAGACGGTGAACACATTGTGAGAAATGGAGTTTTATACAAATACGATAATGGTAGAGAATTGCTCATAGTCCCAGAAGCATTACAAAGAGAAATTATTCGAGAAATTCACAATAAAGGACATTACGCTGTGGCTAAGACAGAAGAAATTTTAAAGCAAGAATTTTACATACCAAAGGTGAGGTCAAAAATAGAAAGTGTGATTGCCAATTGCGTGGAGTGTATTCTTTGTAATAAGAAACGTGGGAAAGGTGAAGGTTTCCTTAATCCCATCCCAAAAGAAAATTTGCCTTTAAGTACATATCACATAGATTTCATTGGCCCTAAGCCTTCTACAAATAAGAACTATCAGCATATTTTTTCAATAGTCGACGCTTTTACAAAATTTGTCTGGTTGTATCCGGTTAAATCAACATCTACTCAAGATGCAATAACTAAACTTAAGCTTCAACAATCTACTTTTGGAAATCACGACGAGAATAATAACAGACAGAGGTTCAGCTTTTACCTCAAAAGAATTTGAAACATACTGTCAGGATGAAAATATTGAACATTTCAAAATTAGCACTGGAATTCCTCGCGAAAATGGGCAAATTGAAATAATGCATAAAATTTTAATACCCATTCTATCAAAACTCTCAATAACAGACCCTACCAAATGGTATAAACATGTTGCATCAGTGCAAAAAATAATCAATAGTACTGTTTCGAGGAGTACAAAGTTTACCCCGTTTGAGCTTTTAACTGGTGTAAAATTAAAAGATACAACTGATTTACATTTAAAGGAAATATTGGAAGAAGAATACACAAAAGCAATGATGGACGATCGAAATAAAATGAGAGAAGAAGCAAGGGAAAACATTTTGAAGATGCAAGAAGAGAATCGGAAAAGTTTCAACAAACGAAGAAAAGTGGCGCGCATCTACAAACTTGGTGAATTAGTGGCCATACAACGGACGCAGTTTGGAACTGGACTCAAACTAAGACCAAAGTTTCATGGACCATATCGGATTGTTAAGGTTAAACCTAAGGATCGCTATGACGTGGAAAAAGTTGGATGTCATGACGGACCAAATACAACTTCCACAGCAGCCGATTTCATGAAAACATGGTCTTCAGACTAAAAGAAAAAAAAAATGTTTATTGTTTTATCCAGATACTGTTTTCTTTTTTTTATTCTTTCAGATTTTTCTACTTTAACTTTCGAGGACGAAAGAGACGTCAGGATCGCCGAATGTAGTGACGAGCGCCTGTTGGCGAGCGCCATCTGCTGGTTGTTAGACGGAGTTGACGCTGGTTAGACGGAGAGCTGATCAGACGGATCTGGACGAGAGAAAAGACGTGTCAGATCAGACGGATCTGGACGAGAGTAAAGACGAGACGTGACGCGACGTATTCGACGAAATCTACTGAATGTTCAATTCTTTTATGTTAATGTATATATGTCCTAATCGTCCTAAATGTAATTAAATGTGCGTTCTAAAATAGTAGTGATTTCTGAGTCCTACATATATATATATATATATATATATATATATATATATATATATATATATATATATATATATATATATATATATATATATATATATATATATATATATATATATATGCAATACACATTAATATTTAGCATTTTTTTGTGTGTGATGGACTTAAATATTTTGAACCAAAGTTAGATGACTTCACGCATTTTCTAAAAACTTTCATACCATATAGTATGTTGTGTTCAGAGATCGAACATCTAAGGTCCTAAAAATTCTATAACTATAGACTCACTGCAGAGAATTTTATCAAGAGAGGGATGCAAAGAAAAAAATGAGAGAGAAAATATAAAATAAAAGAACAACGCCGCAAAAATTGATGACAGAAGTCTATGCATATATATTATTTTTTACAAAAAATAATAATACTTCATAATATAATTAAATTTCTGAAGTAATACATTTCGATTGAAAACAATCATTTAAAAAATCTAAGAAGTTAAAAAAATTACCATACAATTTAAGTAGGCAATAGATATATAGTATTTATGATTTTTTTTATATTACTGTGAGAGTATTTTTTGTATTACTTATACTACTCAAATTTTTACTGTGATTTTTTTGTATCAAACTTACTTCCGTAGTGTCAGAATTTTTGTAATGATCTTGTACTAGAATGCCTCAAGACTTCTTTTTAGCAAGGTACTAGTAATGTTGGTAATGACAAAAATCTTGAAACATAAGTGGTTGAAGAAAAGTTATGGAAATTCGAAAGGTTATAGTGTAGAAGTGAAAGAAAAGTGTCAAAAGCGTGCTGTTAAATTTTTAATACTTTTCGTTGAAATAGAACCTGCTTATCTAACAGGATTATTTTAAAATAAATATCGTGGTAAGGAGCCTTCAGGACATGAGGCTATATATGTCTTCGTTTAAAGCTAATTTTGTAAAACACAGTTCAGTAAAATATGATCAAGAATCATAATGAAATTATCTTTCATCTGAATGGATGAATACTTGTTGAATAATTGCTAAATTTCATCATAAGTTAATTCGAAATTATTTCATGCTGTTTGTTTTATTGGCTAATTTTTAATTAATTTTATAAATATCGCAATAAAAATCAAAAATAAATCCGACACATATTTTTTCAATAAATCGCCTCCTCGTACATTGAAGTCGTTTGACTTCACAATTAAATGAAACCTTTTACACTGTTAATAAAATATCCTTTTGTGCGAAATAAAGTACAGAAGTAAAAGATTAGATCTAGGACTTTGCATTTTAGAAAAATGTTGTAATACGCATAAATTTAAGATTCGGTGGAATCTCTAAAACCTCGTGATTCATAAAAGTCCGAAGATGAAACTGCTTGAACGTTATAATTCTTTTATGTATATAAATTGAAACTTGAAAGGAGAAATTATAGATATTCATGCCTTTGTTTACTTAAAAAAAACTTTTCAACCCCGTACCTTTAACTCATTTCATCATTTGAGACGTGGTTGAATGGTTTGAATTTTATTAGAAAAATGATAAGTATTGTGGAAAATCATGTATATAAATATTTTTAAAATGTGGAAAAATCATGGATTGGTTAGAACTATTAAATTGAATTCATAAAAATGATCACTTTAAAACTAAATTGATATTAAAATCAATTTTTTGAGATAATTTATAACGTTTTCACCGAAAATGACAAATGTTTGTCTATTAGTAGATAGACAATTTTATCCCAAAATTTTAGTACTGATAACGACGACATTTAGAAGAAAGAACGATTAATTTTAAAACAATAACGCTTAAAGGCTGGCAAAATTGCAAAAATTGTTTGATGCGCCCTGCCATATATATGCAGCAATATTTTTCAATAACCTCTTCAGAGCAGGCTATCAAATTTATATTTACAGAATTTCACACACTACTTCTTCTTGTACAGATATCGCTCACTGAGAAATGGTTTTACAAAATTCTAATTAGATTAATAACTGAAAATTATTCAGAATATCAAATTTTTCCTCTGCTTGTTTTGGAACATATCATCACACACAAAAGAAAATCCATTTCTATAGTAGTTTGAAGCATTTTAAAAAATAGTCAAAACTACATACATGTCTAAATCGCTTCTAATCCGGTTCAAAACAAGACAGACAGAAACCATTTTTAGATCTAGCAAACCTTATATATAAGCGGCCTTCAAAAAATGAAGCAAACAATAATAAGAAGCTAATTTTAATTTAGGCTTCGCTTCTTTAAGCCTTTCTAAGACCATGCGAAGAATGCTTATCATCAAATTCATTTATTTTGCATGAAGTTATGTAGTTTGGTACAAGTTCTGACACATTTTTCAATAGGAAAGAAAGTTAGATGCTTCAATTCCTTCAATTATAAATTAATGAATCGAATTCAATTTTCATAATAAATTAAATGAATCACTTTTCTTAAACCAATCTCAATCCTATAATATATTTTAATATACCATTTCTAGAGAAAATGACTTTTTAAAAAGTTATAGCTCCATTGGAGCACATGGCAAAAATTATTTTAAATAACATTAATTTAGTTTGAAGCAATGCTTTATTTTGGCAATGCTTCTAATATGACAATGACGATAAGGGATTTTAAACAAATGTATTGACATTACGGACTTCACCGTCCTAAGAAGACTTTAATTTTTTTTCTTGTAAGAAGTCCATTCGAAACCGTTTGGTTGCATGACAATATGAAGGAAAATATGTAGGACGATTCAAATTTTTCCGATAAATATGTCAGAAGAATGAAGTAAGACAAAATGATCGAATTCTTAGATTAAGGAAGGGCAGAAACGGCTAAAGAGTCAGCTGGAAATCGCTAACTTCCATCATTTTATATAAAATTTTAAAAGAGAACATACGATATGAATACCAAAAGACCCGTTATGAATCTAATGAATAAAGAGACGATTGTTATGCCGACCTAGTTACAATAATTGTTATAAAAGCTTTGAAAGTTCACGAAATGCAGACTCTTTCCGGAGCTTTTCGAAGCTCGGAGCACAATGGCCATAACGATATAATCAAGACTTTGAACGGTAAGAAGCTGCAATCCAAGAGTTTCAACTAGACATAATCATACTTACTATATTTGCCAATTTCTAATTTAAAAAACAATCTTTATTCCTTCTGGCTGATAATTTGAGTATTTATTATTCTATTGTGATGTGATGTGATGTGATGTGATGTGTGTGTGTGTGTGTGTGTGCGCGCGGGTAAAGATTTCAATCAAATATTCATATGCGATTCTGGCTTGCTTTCAAACGCAACAGACAGTGATCTCTGAATCACAAGCAATTATCAGCTAATTAATAAATATTAAATTAGGGAATAAAGATTATGTTTTAGAATTTAAATTCACATGAGGGGACATTTCAGAATAATGCAAATTTGAAAAAAAAATCAACGATATGGCTCGAGAAATCTTCCATATCTTCGAACCAAAATACACGCGACATTAACTTACCACTTAGTCTAGTGCATTAGAAATGTGACAATATAATGGAATTCGTTGAATTTTGTATGACAGCCCATAATAAATTTCCATAAAAGAATTAAAGCTGAAGTATGAATTACACACTGGTGGGGACTATGTTCGTTACTTCCATGTTAACCCTTTAAAGGGCCATTATTTTCTAGTCATATTATGTTATAATATTTTTAGGCTTGAAATTAGAATAAGAAAAGGGATTCATTTAGCTTATTAGATAAATTTAATTTGATTCATTAATTAATTGGTAAATTAATAATTAAATAACAAATCAAGAACATCATTTTGTGTAAGATAAAGAACTGAAGCATCTAAGTTTCTGTCTTTGTAAAAAAAAAATTGTCAGAATTTATGCCAACCTACATAATTTCATACAAATATTGATAAATTTGGTCTCAAGCATACTCCCCACGGCCCTAGAAAGGGTTAATTTAGGTCACTCAGGTGTTAAGGCTCCCAAGTCTAAAGAAAAACCAATATCTCCTAATTTTACAAACGATAAGCACAGTTTGATTGCACGATTTTTAAAAGAGCAAGAAAATATGTTTCCTAAAAAAAGAAAAAAAAATTAGAAAAGGAGCATTCGAAACCAATTTCAAGATTTCAATTTCGGTCGAAAATCAAAGTAATGGAGTTTCTTCAATAGTCTGTTAACGTAATGTAAGTTGATACAACTTCATCACTGCTTATCTCATGCACATATTATGCTAAATATTCCAATATTATAAAATGATCATGCTGGCAGAGAGGTAACAACAACTAACGAAGAATTAATAGTTGAATCTAATTGAGAAATCGGTGAATACTCAAGTTGACAGTAACTAGAAAATGATCATGTCTCTTGACAGACATCTTTCTAATATTTTAAAAGTTCATTCTAATTTAAATAAAATACAGTCTGTCGAGTAATTACATTTACAATTATTATCATATTTATGAACTATTACTCTGAGCATAATGTTGTACCTACATATTTTCATCTTACTGGCAATTCGATATTATGTTTATATTATTAACAGTATAACTAGTTGACTATGGAACATTAGTTAGCGTTACAAAATTGTGTGCATGAAAATGATTCAACTATACAAATCTGGCAGGTTTAATTCTTGGAGTTAAACTTTTATGCGGAAAATTTATTTCCCATTATTGGTTTCAGCTGAGAAACATTGAGAGTGTATAGTAAGCCATGAGCAATAACGGATTTCGATTATTCGGCGTGTGTGTGTGTGTGTGCGTTTGTTTATATATATATATATATATATATATATATATATATATATATATATATATATTGCTCTCAGTAGCTTCCAAGTACACAAATACTTCTTTCATGTAATGCTTATTTAAGTAATAGGAGACAAAAATCGTAAGAGAAGGATAGTTATTGATATTTCATGTTATTTAAGCACATTATAAATTCAAAGTAAAAAAATAATAATTCGGTGAATTGAAAATATCCGTGTGACGCAAAACGGGGTCAATTCCTACGAATGAGGATGATGGGACTATCATGTCAATCGTCGAAAAGAACAGTTAGTTTTTCTTTCTATAAAATTTAGACGACATATAAAGTGCTTATTTTAAAGTTATATAAAGTGCTTATTTTAAAATTTTCCATTAGGAATTGGCGTCTCCAAATGTTCGGTGGAATTATGAAAGAGTTAAAAAGCATCTTATTCTGAGACTGATTTGAATCGCATTTCGCATAATTTTTAAGGGTAGCATTAGTTCCAGGTAGAATACGCTCACGGCTATTCCAATGTGGAATGCATTTAAACTGTAGCGAATAAAGCTCGGTAATTGGCAAAGTAGTGAATAGGTTATAACCTTAATCTAGTTGTATTACTTTTTCGAGTCCGTAACTCAAGTAGTAGATTTTTGCGATAACATTATAAACGAAGTTAAAACAAGTTTTATGTACTTTAAAAATGATATTTGTACTTTTCATTCTATTCCTTTTAAGATTCCATCAATGTAATGAATGTAAAAAATTACTATTCATAGATATGAATATATAACAAAACAAAGAAGATACCGCAAACGACAGTTATCTTTCCTTTCTATTCCGTTCCAGACGGCAATCATATAACGAGGGGGGAATTTGGAATTCATGATTAGGAATTCGAACCTTCACTTGTGCTGCGATATAAGCTCCGCAGCCTTGTTTAAAAGACGAATAATATGAGAGTTAAAATGCATCGCTTTTAAGGTTAGCATTATTCGTAAGTAGAATACATCCAAGGCGGTTTAAATGTATACTACAATTAAACTGCATAAATCAATTTAAAGACTTTGCAAAGCAGCAACCTCTTTCCCTCTGTATGTTATTTTCGAGTAAAATCTCGTAGAGTTGGTGATATAGCAATTACTGTTAATTTGTCAGGTCTTATTGCACTTTCTATTTTATTTGCAGGTAGTTTTCATTTTTTTCTCTTAAAGATGTCGAATAGTTCATCCTCGCACATTCTCTCGGAAAGCAATCATGATTAAACATAATGATCGGAAGGCAATCATGAATGAATCAATTAATTTCATTAAATTGATACCTGATGTGCAGTGCCATTTTCCAGTTAAAATCGAACAAACGATACCATAATCTGAGTATTTAACCGAATCGCCTTTCTCGAATACTCGTTATTTGAAAATTCTATTCATTCCGTTATGTACAATTTCTTTGTCTTACTTAAATAATTTTAAGTACCAATTGGCATATACAAAAATGCAAACATCAATTTAGCTTCACACCTATATTGCTTATTTTGCACAAGATCTTTTTAAGGAAGTTAAATCCTGTAACTTCATAATGGTATTGAAATTATAATTGCGCGAGTAATCGATTTTCGAAATGCATATTATTTTTTCGTCTAAATTCACCTTCTTATTTTTCATAGGAGTACGAGATAGTAATAAGCAAAAATCATTATCGTTTGACAACAAATGAAAGCCGTGCTATTACATATTAGATGGAACAACTGAAATTATTTCTATAAACGCGAAATATTTCTTTCATTAATTAATAACTTTAAAAGTTAATTATGCATTTTAAAGAAGCTTAAAAATTATTTCTGATCCATAATAAATTTCAGATTATTATGGAAAAACGCAATCATCGAGCTGAATTTATAATCAACAGAAATTCTTTTAAAATATCAAAAATAACGTTTAAAGAATACATTCCTACCGTTCGAAACTTATTTCCTCCAATTTTCGTAGTTTCAGGTCAAACAATCTCTGCTAATGAGCGTTACCACTTTCATTTCATATTATTAGGAACATAATAAAATATAAAAAATAAGGGCTTAAAATCAGAAAATTAAAAAGAAATAGTTCTACGCTTTAGCGCCTTTATATAGGAATATTTTATAGAATCCCTTAAATTCCTTATCTTTGGTTTGTAAAACCTTTCAATACCATTTGAATTAAAATATTGTTAAATTTACCCCGTCAGCTAAATATGCACAGTCTAAACAGATTTAGAAGATACCGATTTTTGTCAGTTTACTTAATAAAGAAAGTTTTTTCGCTTAGATTCTTCAGGTTCTGATTGAAGGAGAAGTACATCGATTCGAAGTGTCACCTTCCTAAGCGTAACACTGTGCATCTCATTTTCCACCAGGCGTTTATCAGTTACATGTACAGGGCAACATAGTAAACTTTTATAACTTTCATTTTTTGAAAAATCTTTTAATGTAAATTAATTAGCATTGTATGTACTTTGGTTTTATTTTGTCTGGAAAAGTTAGAGATTATTTCATGTCTAATGTGATGCATTGACATCTATGGAAGCACTACAAATCAGATTTTTGAGCAGATCTTTATAGTGCGAAGGATAGAAGAGTTAAAATGTATCTTATTCTAAGGCTAATTTGAGCAATATGTTGAATTCTTTTTAAGTTTTTCATTATTTGCAAATACACTATGCCCACACCGATTCAAATGCGCGCTATAGTTAATTTGTATCAATCACGACAAGTACTTTATAAAGAAATAACCTCAATCTGTCGGTTTATTATTTTTTTTGAATCCTTATTTAGTAACTTAATGAAGTTCCTAATCATTAAAGCTATTTAATTCTTATTATTTAAGCTAAAATGAATCAGCTCCTAGATACGCTTAAAGTGTTATTGTAGATAATTTTTATCTATATAATCAATGCATTATGTTTGTTTTTAAATACATCAAATATTTCAAATTTGTGCATTCTCCATGACAATATACTATTTCCTTCTTATCGTAATGACAATCATGAATTAAGAAATTAATTTCATCAAATTGGCATGGGCTTCATATGACTTTCATTGACATGTAAAACCATTTACAACAGAATTTGAGCAGCACAGCTTACAAGGTTTCCCAATATTTAAACATAGCTGCCGTTATCGTCACAAAAAATTCTAATAATTCTTTCATGCATAACATTTTTCTGGCTACTTCACCAAAATAGCTTTTAGCATCAGTAACTTTATACAAAGTTAGACATATTAATTTATTAACTACATATTGTTTTTTTTGGGGGGGAGGGGGGTTCTATTTTCAGTTTATTTCTCAGTGAATATGCGAAAGTAAAGGCATAAATCCTTATCTGTTTACAGTAACTAAAAGTCATGCAATTACAAATTAGATGAAACGATGTCGACTATTGCTGATAATTATAGAAATAAAAAATAGATATTTAGAAAAAAATTACAACATAATTATACTAATAATATTAAAAATTAAATTATATATTTAAAAAATTACTTTTGACCCAAAATAAGTTTCAGTAGCCATTGTCCAAAAACGCAAAATTCTAGCTGAATTTTTATAATTAACTATAATACTATTGAAATTTCAAGAATAACAGTTAGAAATAAACATTCCTATTCTTCGAAGTTTCTATGCACCAGATTTAGTAGTTTAAGGTCAAACTATATGAATCGGGGATTTTCACCTGCACCTTTGGTTTAACATATTATAGATTGGAATATAATAAAGTGTACAACGTACGAATGAAAAGCACAAAATTAAAAATTATAGGTTCTACGTTATTAAGAGCTCCTCTTAGTGGCTCCACTTAAGTATTTTCTTTCCTTTACTTTAGAGGGAAAAACCCTGCGATCCTTTGTAATATATTGGAAACAGAAATTAAATTTTCCCGATAACAAAATTTGATCAGAGAAAGGAGTAAAATTAAGAAACATTAAATTTCCTCATCATAATATAAAGAAAGAGTGTTTCAGGAATTTAAATCCTTCATGTTTTGCTAGATGGAAAAACATGTCAATTTAAAACAGCTATCGTCTAGACAAATCACTATCTATTAATATACTGCGAAGTGTATATCAGATACTTCTTAAATTAATTAACATCCTATTTCCTTCGGATTTACGAAGAATGGTATATTAGAAAATATTCCAGGGTGCATGCGATCCTTTCAAATCGAGGGAAGCTCTAAAAATTGCCTTTTGATTCAAGATCTGAAGAGAAATTTCAGCTCTAAACGATTCGAAAAATATTATGAAATTAGAAAATAGAATGATATTTATGTGGTTAACTAGGCTTCAGACATCAAACGATTTCGTCAAAACACTGAAATATTTCTCAAAAGTATCATTGAATCATTTCAACCCAAATAAAAATGTAAACCCTACAAAATAATTTATAAATTTCGCAGTACCCGAAAATAAAATTTAATTCGTGGGTAGAGTACCTACAAATAACGCTTAATCCACTAGTGAAGTACCTATAAAAATTATTTCTTATTTTCCCGCCTTAATTTATGCTTTAAATAATCCTGTTATTTTTAAACATTGACGATTAAAATTTCAAGCTACTGAATTATATATAAAGAATTAAAATTATAAGGAGTATTAATTGTGTACCTACAAATAAGGATTTCCTATCTTTAAGACCTACTTTATCGTTTAAATATTGAATAGACATTGTTCGTTAAGTTGTAATCTGTTAAGTTATATATTAATGCATTTAATATGATACGGAGTATCACTTGTATACCTGCAAATAATGATTCCTTGTTTTTAAGACCTAATTTATCGTTTAAATGCTCATGTTATTTTTAAGCATTCCTTGTTAAACTCCAAAGTCTCTGAACTATATATGAATTCATTTACTATTAAAAGGAGTATTCTTGGTATAGAGTTTCTCCTTACTGTCAACCTAAGTTTTCATAAAAATAAGTGACACATGACACACACCTACTGACTACGCAGCAATCGCACCCAGCTCATAAAGCAAGTGTCTGAATGCGAGAGGTACGTGTCCACACGAGTCATTCCGGCTATCTTATTACCTCCAGTTTCTATTGTTGGAGGTCAGATTTTTTTTAAATACAATATAAATTTTACAATACATTTCAATTTCGATTACAAAAAGTGCAATGCAATATAAAGAAAATAATAACCATATATGCAAAAATAGTTCCCACAAGGAAAATTATACAATACAGCTAATCAAATACAGTCAGGAAATTTCCGTAACATGTTACAAGAGTAAAGATCATCAGAATTACTCTCCTAAAATTACAATAGTGGTTCTAAGTTCATTTTTTTAATAAATGTTCATGAATAATGTAGAGTTTGCACGAATTAATCGAATTCATTAAAAATTGTCCAAGTACGTGACAAGTTGAAATCAAATGGAGTCAGGGAAATTGTCCAATGCTAAAGAGATAAAGTTCTTAAAAGTCACCATCCAGCAATTACAATTGAGCTTCAAATCTCATTTTTTATGAAGAGGATATGAAGTTCGGATAAATAAATCAAGTTTTTGAAAAGAAGTCAATGTCTTTAATTTCTTGAAGTCATACAAGAATGGCAGGATTTTATCTGTTTGTGCAATATAAATGAAAATGTTTGGATGCTGGGGTGCAACATCGTGATGAATATTTTCTTTCAGAATCCTCTTCAGATGCTGAGCGGAAAACCGGAACCAGAATCTGCTTCCAACACGAGTCCAGGGGGCATATTCTTGGATCATAGCTTACGATATGTAGCAGCGGTTCCAATGAGGACTTCTCGTATCGATTCATCAAATGAAGAAACGCTCGAGACATACGGATGAGAGTAGATACATAAAAGAAAAAAAGAATTAATAAAATATATGCAAAACGATATTTATAATGATAGGTACTTTTTCTGAAATGGATACCTGGCACATCCTTAGAATTTGTACTAATACAGACTGATTCTTTATCCACGCGATATTTTTTCTAAGACGCTTAAATCCAAAGACTGACTCCGCGGCATCAGTTTTTGGACTCTTGCATCTGATTACTGTAATGAGCATATTAAATCTATTGCTCAACATTAGCTTTCTTTTTTCCGAGTAATATTACTTTTAATTTATTCCTCACAGGAATAAATCTTTCTGGACGTCTCATATTAGTGTAATACATAAAAGAAGGAACCATATAAAATAGAATTACAAATATATTTAATCTTATTCATCATATGATTATTAATATACAAAAAATGTGCATAGAATAATAATTATAAAAATATTCATTATATATCTAATATTATTAGAAAACTACAAACAAAAATATATGAAAGGCCATTTACAAAAACAATTATAATTATATTCATAATATCTTTATAAAAGTATTATAAAATTACAAATAAGTTCTAAAAGTAACAATAAATTTCAATAAAAAAAATTTGAAGAAGATATGTTTCTATTTCTATTACCCAATTCTTTTATTGGAAAACAGATGGAATTAAATGTTTTTAACTGACTTTTTGTATATTTTAAATTTAGCCTGTGATTCAGTTTAACGGGATATATTTCATACGATCATGAATTGTGAAAGATTATTTCTAAACGAATTAGCATTTTTCATTAGAACCATTGATGGAGCAGCCGGACTGAGACATATTAATTGTGTAACAATTTGGATATTGCAGCACTGGGTTAATAAAAATGGATTTAAATAATTAGTCCAATATAACCCTGAATAAAAAAAAAGGAAAATGTATTTGATCTATTTGCAAGCCGTGCATCTAAATAGCTAAGCATAAATCCTTTCGATTCGGATAAAAATGGTTTTTCATATTATACAAGGAACAATATCAAGTTTTCATTTACACATTAAAGTATTTATTGACTGATATTTTTATAAATGGGGGGGATTTATCACAAATAAATATATTCCTCAACTTTTGTTTTTGCAAAAAAAGGGAATATAATTGGTATCCATTAAAATGATGATTGGATGCCGTTTCTTTAGATAGAAACTACTGAAAGAAATTACTACATAGTTAACATTTCTGACAAGTTACTGCTATTAATCAAATTAACAAGTTTCATTGATCTTCCATCACCGACGCAATTAACATGCATCCCCTGAATTTATGAATCTTCGTGTCTGTGGTTATTCTGTAGCAAGAGTTAAAGACAAAATGGCCATATCAAAATGCCTTTAAATCTGTCGATCTGAACCGTAATCTACTTATTCAGATTTAACAATGGACATTGAGGGAAGACTTCTTTTTATCATTGCAGCAGCTTCATTAAATAATGATTCCCCGTCTAAATTGAAAATGCATAAGACCTTCTAATTTTGATTGGATAAAAAAAAGTCATTTTGATTCAGTTGATAAATTTAGTTTAAAGAAATTTAAATTTTGAAAGCTCTTCTTTATTAGCGATTTAAAAAATAGCTTTCTCTTTGATCTATTTTTTATTTATTTTTCAGTTTATAAACTATATGGTAGCAATTTTTATCAAATTAGTCACTAGAACTTCCAATTTCTGAAAAACAGAATTAATTGACATAATTAAATTTAACAAATAATTAAGTTCTGTAACTTCCAACACAGCATAATGATATTGGCAAAAAAACAAGCTCGTGAAACTATTTTTCTAAGACATTAGGAAGCATGGTAAAAGAATGAATGCCTTTTTCAGAAGCAAGAATCAAGTCAAGTTAAATAAAAGCGTATAAAAATAAATCGTGAAAATGTTTTCAGATTCTATGAAAATTCTTTAGAGATTATCTACCACATATTAAATGTCTTAGTTATAGTTTTCATAATTAGCTATTATTTGTAACAACACGACAATCTAAAGTATGCGACGATGTGTCGATGTCAAGATTTTGTCGAATTAAAATTTAAGAAGAAAAAAAATAACAGCTAACTAAAGTTTTCTCTATTAATTTAATTGAAAGCTATAATTAATATAAAAATAAAAATTTAAGCACTGTATTCAAGTATGATAAGAAGGACAAAAGAGCTACTGAAAATTCATTGCGTTACAGATTTTTCTCAGAAAAAAAAATAATTCCTAAAAAATGGTCTATTTTCATTTTATTATCGCTTTGGATATGATAGAGGATTTGATATAAGATCATAACAAAAACATATTCGAATCTGAAAATAGTTTAGTTCTCCTGCTAAAAAGACCAGCTTTAGTACTTTATCTTGTGATTTATATACTGATTCCTGGAAAGGTATCGCAAGAAAAAACTTCTAGAAGATGCATTTCTTGCCAAAAGAGACTTTTAAAAGTTGAAAACAGTGTAATTTTAGATTCATAAATGGAGACTGACTTTTATTTTTATCTAAACATTTTTATTAAGAAATAATTAGGAATTCGACTGTGATAATTCTTCTTGCAATATACTGCACATTTCATGGATTTTCATGATTATGATAATTTACATTTATAAGTAAAATCATCTCAACGATTAACGTATTTCCTTTTTCTCTAATTAAAATATACTTTAACAAATATTGTGAAAAAATATTACAAGATTCATTTTGTAGTGTCCAAACTAATAAGAAATAAACAATGCTTTCTTTGAGAAGAGTTCATCAAATGAATCGTTCCATTGTTCAATATTTCGATTTTAGATTCTCAGCAACTGCATGCAGTTATAATAGATTTTTGCATCATAAAACGTGTGTAAAATGTTGCCTATTATTTTCCGAATGAATGCAAGCAGCAAATGACACAAAACAATAATGATTTTTAAGATTCTAATACATTTCTGCTACTTACAGTTAGACTTTCCTTTAGTTTCTTTTTTACCAAATATTTAGAAACTAAAATTATTTTTCCGAGGGAAATGTCAAAAGATTGCTAGATTGCCAATTGGCCAAAGAATGCCAATGATTGTCAAAAGAAATATTAAAAAATACAAATGGTTATCCAGTTCTATACTCGCCAAAGCCCGGCAAAAAAATTTTAATTTTTTTTAACTGCATTATAGCATTATGCAAAAAGTGACTTTATTTTCAAAATGTTTTGAAAACGGTTTTTAACTTGCAGCTGAAAGAGAATATTAGAAGCGCTTCATTGATTTTCCCGCCATTTAACATTTGTTCTCATCAGCGTAATTTTAATTCTAATTGAAGTCTAGAAAAATCGTAATATCAGTCATTTCTATTTCTTTTCAACAATAATTCCTGAGCGTGTTGTGTACTGTTGAGAGTGTGAGAGTTTAACTATCTATTCACACAGCTATAATTTCACATTTTCTGGAATCTTCAAATGTGAATTGAACTACCAAATCCAAAAAAGTAGCCTTTTCAAAAAAAGTAGGTGTAAAAAAGTAACCTTTTCAAAATTTTCTGCAGTTGTAATTAACTGTCAAATTGATACTAAAACTCTATGTTCTTTTACTATTTAAATGAAATTGCTCAAGGAATCTGAAATAAACTTATTCGAAAATCATTCGGTTAAAATATTTTTCATAAAATATTTCAAAGTTTTTTTAATAACTATTGAATCCAATTAATATATTCCTAATAATTCAACACAAATATCAGTCTTAATAAATATTTTTGTGACATGAAATATGTGTACTGGTGAAAACTTTGAAATCTTCGATAATAGTATCAAAACGAGCGGTGGTGTCGCGAGCATAATATGGTAAAAAATTTACATAAAATAGATTGCTTAAAATAGCTGTTACCATATTTAAGAAAGCAAATATTTATAATTCTTTGGTATGCATCTACTCAGATAAATAGTTTCCATTATCAATGGAGATTTCAACCAAACAAATTCAGCAAGAATATTCACCCCTCGAATTTATCTTATACTTAGGCAATATTGCATCTTCTTTTCTGTTCTTACTAAGCCAACGGTCCCTTTCCGAATCACGGAGTTCGAAGTGGGAAAGGAAAAAGCAAGCCCTCCACGGTCTCGTTAAGTCCGCAAGATAAATAGCTACCCATTTCACCACCTCCTTAACAGACATTCGCGTCTTCTTACTTAATGCGCAGTTATTTATGTTCATTATGTAAGGAAGAAAATCCTTTATGCACATTGAACTCCTTTCTTTAGATGGATTAAATCCATAAATTAAATGCAAATATATAATTTAAGTCACAAATATCCTGTCAAATAACATTTATTCAATTTTTTTTGGTTTGCTTTTTTTAAATATATATTGACAAATAAACAAACAAATGGTCACATCTTAGAGAAGTATTATTGAAAATTTATTCACCATTTACATTTTGGATTATAAAATGTTATGCACTAATATTCATTGTCTATTTCTTTGAGTTATTGAATCACATAAGGAAGAACAGGCATTACTTCCTTTCACAGATTTAGTTCAAAATCTTAGAAAAATCGACACATTTGGCTTAAGGTTGGTTAAACACATTTTATTAATGAAGCGGAATCCGCTTTTTGTGTTTAAACTATCGAAGCTGATCGTTTTATTTCGATTTTTAATTTTTATAATGTTTATTTTTGTAAAAATGACATAAAATTCTGACATATACCAATTGCTCACAAAGAAAATAAAGTTTATTTTGAAAAAAAAAAAATGCTCTATTAAGAACTTTTTATTTAAATTTTTCCTCTCAAAAAATGCTAAATATTTTTGAGTACCGCAGAATTTCTGTAGTCTATGTAAATTTTCTGGCTGCAAAATTTCAAGATTGTACTGGAATCACAGCTCAGTTGATAAGATCCACACCGATAATTCTTAATCAAAGATTTTCTTTTGACCTTTTTCTAGTTGCAATAATCCCAGCTTCTTTTGATGATGTTGCAACAATTCAGTACTTCCAGCTAAACAATTTTCTTGTTGATTGACATCATCAAATCTCATCCTTAGTAGAATATTCTTTTATATTTTTCATTTCTACGTGGCAAGTTCGTTAGGATACTTAACTTTTCAAATAAATTTTAATTAGATATATTTATGTCCAGTAATGTTTTTGAATTAATTTTCTAAATGATGAAAGTTAATAGGGACTCCCTCAACCGAATCCTGCCCAAGATATAACATGAAACATATTTGCACTTTTTTTCTGCAATGATTCTTTCTCGTGTTCCACAAGCTTTTTTTCTGGTTTATGTTAGACAACATACAAAATTAAAATTAAATCTCGATTTATATTTGTTTGTAAAATTTAATCAAAACCTCTTTGATGTGTTTTTTATTTTCGTCCTTTTTCACAAAATTTTATTCAATTCTCAGAAAATGTTATAATTATTGAACTATCATTTTCACTCTTGATTTTAATTTCTTTCCCATTCTTTAGTTTCTTTCGCATCATCTGCTATAACTAATGCTTTATTGGCACATAAATATACAATTATCTACCATTATTTCTATATATTAGAAGGAATTAGCTTCAAATGAGACATAAAACCAGTAGCTACAGAATGTCACAATTTTTTTCCAATAACAGGAAAATATCTATAATAATCTGAACAGATTGCTTTGAAGTTTAACATTTAACAGAACCTGCAATTCATCTGCAATTTTGTAGCATTTCTGAAAGACTGATCAAGTTTGATATTTAATTGTTCGTTGAACCATTGAAAAACTTCTTTTTTATACCCCCATTTTCATGATAGGGATGGAAATATTTGTTCCTTTTTTTTTAATTCCAAGTGTCGCAAAATTAAATATATTAATTTAGAGCAAATGGTAGCTTACCAATTAAAGTTTTATTGTTTGAATTAAATGTCTTTTTAATTAATTTCTGACTTTTCAAATATTTTCATAAATGCATCAACTCCCATTCTTTAAAATATTAACAAATGTTTCAGCTTTTTCCAATTTTTTTCGATTGATTTTATTATAACCTGTCACGGTCTGACTTTCCATTAAAGTTTTCTCTGCTGCATGTTCAGCACCTTATTCTTCTTCAGAAATCGTTTCTATCTACGGCTTCCCCTGATTACATTCTGTTTCATTCAGAAATCTTCTCTTCAAAATCAAAAAGGAAATTCAAAAACCCTGATTGACTCTTTGGACACAACATTTGGTAGCAAATCACAGAATTTCTTTTCTTAATCATCACAGTTATATCCACTTAAACTGACTTCCATGGCTTTTCGAAGAAATTTTTTCTTTAAAAATATAAGAATGATACTGGATTTAATCAAGAGTGAATGCTTTATTTTAAGTTTATTAACCGCGTACGTTCACATGTTCGAAATCTGACAAAAGATTTTTCAGTTTTGAATTCAGTTCGGGGGGGGATTTAATTGGCCCTTGAATTAAATTAATTCGTTTATCATTTCGAGGCGTTCGCTACCTCTATTTATCTTTGATGTATATAATATAATCTAAATATCATTTTTTATTAAAACTTTCCTAATCTTTTCAGTATCGGATTCTCCATTTCTTTTTACCACTCGAGGGTTTTTAATGTTATGAGTTAAGTTTTTTATTATCAAAGAAACGTTCTAAATTCGGAGACATTTCTGACACTGCCGAGGAAGCAATATTCAGAACTGTGATGTAATGATCTTTCAATATAAGAAATTACTGAAATTTTCTGAAAATTATGTCAACTAGACCAATTGACTCATGTGTTATCAAAGAATGTTCAAAATTTCAATTTTTGAAAATCCCTAACGATAGGCATGGCAAGTATGACAAGCTTCACATATTATATAAGGAAACTTAGCTGTTGCGTCCAAAAGGTTTTTCAAAACATTCTGGAATATTACTTTCATTTTCACGACCCATCTTTCATGATATAACTGTTAAGTAGAATTATCAGAAACAATTGTATGTACTTCTCAAAGATCTATTGGGGATAAAAGCGAATTAAAACTATTCTGAGTAATCTCTTAAAATGGTATAAAAATATAAGGTTTCTCTTCTGTTTCAAGTCTGTAGAAATCAAACAGATCACTGATGCTCTGCAGTCAATGATGGAATCAGTTACAAAAATGTAACTGATGCTGGTGTGGAGAGGATGGGGGAGATGCCCCATAGGTGACCGGAGAGAAAAGTTTTATTTGTTTCTATTGTTCAGTTCGCAGGTCTGAAAAATCTGATTTCAGTTGTACGAGTGGTCACTGAACTATATGGTTACTGATACATAGAAGATACTTTTGAAGATTTTGATGTACTTGTAAAACTGTCGGCATTGAGAAAAACAAATCAAATGATTTTAAGAACCATTTGTAAACGAAGTTTGGTGATTTTCTATGTGCATGTCACTTTTGAATAAAATCTTCAAATGTTGAAATTCAGTTTCTTCCAAAATCTTGAAATTCAATTTCATTTCAGTTCTCATTGTGCAAATGTTTCCTCATTGAAGCTGATTGACTCAGTTTACATTTACAGAATTGAAGAGGCGTTTTCTATCTTGTGCAATTTCTACCACATTTCTCTTGAAAATTAAAATATATTTTCTATATTTAGATTAGTTTCAATTGAAGAATTTGTTCATTTCTTTTTTAAACTCACAGTTCTTTTACAAAAATTTCTGGCATCTTGATTATTGCTCCTTTTGATTCATTTTGAAGCTCTATAGATATTCAATAATATCCAAAAGAAAAATAAATATTCTGATTTATATTGGATATTTTTTTCTATATTTAAAGATGAGCCAATCTCATTTTCCAGTTAAGGAGTAGATTTGAATTAAAAAATGATTTTTAATTTATGCTTTAGTTTTAGGAATAAACGATACTAGCCATCATTGCACCTAATGTTTTGAGGTTTTCTTCAGATTTAAAATGGCAAATAGCCTATGAAATTTCATTATTTTTATTTTCAGCTCCCGTAAACAACAAACCTTTTAATAATACGAAATGTTTATATTACTGTTATCTTTGATATGATGATTAATAATAAAATGAGAAACATATTATCTAAAACCCATCTTCTAAAAAAATGTAAACGATAGACAATTATTGCAACAATTATTATGCTTATGAGAGGAAAGAGTTTCAATTTGTTGTCACATAGACAGATAGATGAATTCTTTTGATCATTTATTAAATATTTGTTCGAATTAGAATTTTAACTACTTTATTTTAAATGCTAGGTATCACTTATAAATATCATTCTGAATCCAATTCGCTAATCATTACATATAAAAGATATATACAACTAAAATGCATTTAAAATAATACGAAACTATGATAATAAAAATATAAAAGGAAAACAATGAATCACACAACATTACTTATTGTGCTGATTGAATGAATCACACAACATTATCATTTTATTGAAAGGCATGAAATCTATACAAAACTGAAATGAAAACAATGGATCACACATTATTTATAATATTTATTCGTTTTATTTAGATACAAAAAGTCTACATTATATGCAGAATTGAAAATAAAATAACACTTTTAAGGTCGTAAGCTTTCATAAAATAGTTTTGCATACTAGCATGATTATTGAACTACCAGGCAATTGATGGATAACTAGTCAATGCAACACGTGCACAATTTCTTTCTTTTCTGTCTCCACTTCATTATCCTCTTGCCCTATACATATATCCCGCAAAGTAGGGAGATTCTTTAATCTTATAATTGGATAAGGGATGCAGAATTCACTGACTAAAACTTTGTATTGTGCTCTAAATACAATTAAGGCGAATGAGGTGGCAATTGCTTGAATAAATCAAAATGTCACTTTTTATCAGTTTCACACAATTTCTAAACCAATCTTCAGTATTACACGCATTAAAGTGTGCATTTAATAATCGTGAATACATTAAACATTGTTATTTTTCCTTTTTACATATGACAAGCAATTTGTTTCCTCTCCTGTCAGAATTGCACAGCAAAAATTGTTAAATGAACTTTGCTTACGTTCGTTTTCTTAATTTTTTTCCGTTTTCAAAATATATGTGTGTTCAGATGAATATTTGTAATAACGTCTTGTCCTGTCTAAACATATCTAATAGCGAGCATTCAACAGCAATACATTAAGAGTTTTCTTTGATCCATGGCTTGGCTGCTTCTTAATCTGGCGCACATTATATAAAACTCCTCTCATTTCATTCCACCTATGAAACCAGCCCACTTAAACTACCAAATGCTGTTTAACCATTGTTTTCCATGTCTTATGTCTTCTGATGAATGTTAGGCCCACTCACCTGTGCTGTCTTTTATCTATTTTTCTTTAACACTCATTCTAAGCAACTTCCACACACTTACTTTTTCTGCACAGCTTTCTTTCCCGTATAAAATTGCTACTACTCGAAGCTCGAGATTCATTTCGATTTTTGCAGCTCAGCAATGAATCGTCAACATTCAGAAATATTCAACATAAGCACAGTCTGTCACTGATTTAAACTGGGAAATAGATCTTATTCTCTCAAAATATTAAAACTTTCTTTCAAGATGAATGTTATACATTTACTCATCGAAAAACATCCCAATGTTCTCTGGAAACAACCGATATATCAGTAAATGGGACGCAGAAGATTGAAGATTGTAAAAAAAAAAATGTCCATATTGTAGACAACGGCCAAGAAAAGTTATTCTGACCATCAACTGACAGCGACTTCCGTGTTCATAAGAAGTGGCAACTACTCGAACAATATCAAAAAACAGTCTCTTTTTGCTGGTGTCCCTGTTTTAATCAAAGATATGCCAGTAATGAAATCACTAACAACAAGTTAAAGCTGAACGACAGCACGTTTCTGCCAGTAGTAGCAATCACGTACATATCTCAGATGATCGCGTATGACTAGAATTAGAATAATACAAATTTTCATTGTTTTCATGAGACTCAACTTTTGAGATGTTAATATACTCTGAACAAGATATCCCTTCTTTCAAACATCTAAGTTATTAGCGCATTTATTGCAAGATTTGGAAATAACACATGCTACAACAAACAAAAGAATCTCCCAATATGTGAGCTCGCTATGGTTAATGTTATGAACCCCAGCATACATATGCACCCACACTTCTATTAATCGAAGTATATCTTATCAGAAACGCGAACAAAGGTAGTATATTGTAATGTCTTGATTCTGACCGATCAAATAAGAGAGTAGCGTAAAAAAAAAAATCCTTTATTTACAGCTCTTTATTACACCAAAACACCTTGTTCTTATCAAGTAAATCTTAGTAAATAATATTATCCAATATTATTTACAAAATTCACACAACAGTTGAAAGTTAATCATGAAATAGTTCATCTATTAATTCGGAGATTAAACATACACACACACAAAACGGTAATAGGCTGTTAACTCATGAGGCTACTCCAAAGGAAGCTTCAGAAATCCACCGATATTTATGAGTGGATCTTAGCACAGAAGCCCGATTCACACGGAGCAAAATTTGGAACACCTTCGAACTCCTACGTGTCTCTGAGTGCTCCTTAAACGACTTTTATTGCTCTTCTCTCATCCCAAAACAAAAATCCGGCATTTTATTTCCGTCGAATCTCCCCCTCTGATTTGATCATTTGAATTCCTTATCACCGAATAGCTGCTCAGTAATGCTTCCTCAATGATTTCCAGTCCATCGTGAGAATGTCTGTTCATAATCCATCTTTGCAGCTGACTCTTCCCAAACACACGTTAATTACATTCAGTCACCGCTAACACACCGGCTGAGGTCCAGTTGACTTCGAAATTTAATGACAACGGTTGCTGGTGATTGTTCGTTCCCCTGAAGATGCGAGGAGTACCTTCATAATGGAAAGAAAGTTTAACATCTGGATGTTTTAAAGTTCTTCTCGCTTGAAGATATGATGGATTTCTTCGAAAAGACGAAACACATATATGTGGTCCTTTATCTGAATGACCAGACACTATGACTCCACTGGATGCACTTAAAGATGTGTGGGGAAAACATCTGGACGGAATGCCAATTATCATATGAGGTAAACGGGAAATGTAACAATATTTATTCACTATTATAACTAAGATGGATAACGTAAAATAATATAATTATTTTATTGAGATCAGTTAATATGTAAATTTTTTAAGTCTAAATTTCAAATTTTCCTTCCTTGAAGATTCTAAATTTGCAAATTGGACGGATTTATTATTCGCTTAATCCAATTAAAAGCTCTTTTCTGTCATTTAAATGCAATCATTTCCTGTACGTCTTTCCTGTACATTCTTCCCAGTACTTAGTCAAACGATTTTCAATATACTTTGAGATTTTCATGGAAAAAACATGAATGAAGATCTGACTAATAAAATAATTCCATTTTCCTCATTTAAATTTTCTTTTTTCGAGATTAAATTGAAACGATGTTACTATCCATCTGGGATCTTTCACTGCTGGACACTCCAACCAACCTATTTAAGAAATTATCAGGCTGAACAACCACACCACGTGTGATCAATAAAATTTCAAGTACATTGCAGTATCCTCCGAGGTTCTTTTAAAGCAGAATTTCTTACTTTTTTCTGATCTGTTACTAACAACTGTATCCCAATGATATTTTCATACATCCAAAAAGAGCTGCAGATGAATCCCCAATTTTCAAACCTGGTCAGCTAAGTTGATGGTTTTTTAATGGCTTCTGTTCTTTAACTGAACCTCTAGTATTTCTAGACGGTGTTTTACAATACCTTTTGAATCAGTTACTGCTGTTTTTTTGCTGTGAGAAAATGGTCATCAAATTTCTGTATAATATCGAAGAGAAAACATGCTAAGTATTTCTACAGTTCTTTTTTTAATCTAAAAAAATATTGCACTTTCAGATCATAGAATTACCGAAGTAAAGAGAAAGATGCATTTTTCTTAGCTTTCAAGAAATTGCTCTTTAGTCTCTTTAAAAGTAATTTATAAATACTGCAGAGAGAAAGGGCGGTTGCAAGTGATTTTATCAACAAATCTACAATATAGAAAAATTACCTCTTATAGATACCTAAATTACCTCTTATATAAACTCTAAACCACCATTTTGGATTTTTAATTTTGAAGGAAGACAATTTTACCAGCGGAAAATAATTTTACTTTCTATCAAAAATTCATTTAAAAAAGAATTTTTTTCAGATTATCATTTAAAACTTCGAATTTCCTCGTTCGACATGAAACGGATAGAAATTTGTCTGTATAATTTTACCTAAAGATGATTGTTTGAAGTAAATAAAACCATGGATTTCTTATTTCTTATTAATATTTTGTATAATTTCACTAAGCCCATCTTCGAAAACAGTCTGAATTTGTGTAATCCCTATATAATTAAGCTTCCGGAAGTTCGAATACACAATTTTTCAATTAGGAATCAATTCTCTCATAGAATATCTTTCGTTTCTGTTAAAAGTAATTTGCCCAAGTATCTCTTGTTTTTAGTTCGAATTATTGTCTTCATAAAGTTAATTATTACATTTTATTCAATACATTTATTATGAAATAGATTTCTAATATCCGAACTTTCTGTCTTTAAAGATTAGCAATAGAATTATCTTCTATAAACAAAAATATTAATAAATGAGCAAAATCATTCCCTCGGTTTTCAATATTCCACTTATCTACATTTCAATGCATGTCTGTTTTCTCAAAATGCGCACAGTAAAAATCTCCATTTAAACATGTCAACATTTTAATGTCTGGCACGTTTTGGTAATTTCAAAGATAATTAAATTATATTTCATAGTTATCTTATTGATCTGAAGTATATTTTGGCCGATAATTTGTAAATGAGGTATTTGGATGTTACAGGAAAAATTAGTATTCGAATTCTTAAGAAATATTCTATATAATCGATTATCATGTTTTCGTTTTATGTATCTATTCAATACTGAATTTTACACTTAATTTCGCAGGGTATCGTTTCTAATTTATCTTTGTAAACAAAACAAAAAGAACTATAAAAGATCGTCAAAAAATACTGGTCTTTGTATTTTGCTTTCTTACCGATAATAAGCTGCAAAATTTGAAGCCGAAATTTTCCGAATCACAACAATTGATTGTACTTACACTCAGCATCTTTTTCAAATTATGGTTTTTAGGGATCATTTTGTTTGTTTTATCATCTCAGAATATTCAAGATGTCTCATTTATCTTAATGTAAATCAAGCCCAAAGTTCTAAATTCCTGATATCCGGATTCAATTTTAAAATCTAAAAAATAAATCATTTTTTTTCAAAAACTTGCGTTTTTATCGATATCAAAGTTTTGAGGGGAATTTCATTTTCTTTTGGCATGAAATTTCTCACAAAAAATTCAGTAACCAACATTTTTCCCTTTCTCTCTTTCTCTTTAATATAAGCATGTAGAGAATGACAATACAGCTAAATGAGATTTTTTAAAATTAAAACTCATTACTCTGCTTGGGTGTAAAATTTGTTTTTGCAGAATTAATTCTTTCTTCACTATATAACATCTGTTTCGCGAAACAGCTAAAAACATTTCTAATTTTAAGTATAAACAGTGTTTAGTCAGCC
The DNA here is from genome assembly GCF_947563725.1 of Argiope bruennichi. Classification (NCBI taxonomy): domain Eukaryota; kingdom Metazoa; phylum Arthropoda; class Arachnida; order Araneae; family Araneidae; genus Argiope; species Argiope bruennichi. The sequence goes on along the minus strand of NC_079154.1, from coordinate 131,664,705 downwards.
ATCGTTTGAAATAACAATAAGACTGCTTTACAATTTACTAAAAATGTCTTTTGCTATGAAAGACACAAAGAGATTTCAAAACAATATATGATATTTGCCAGACATCAAACGAATTGATTCCAGAGTACCTATGTTTCTATATTATTATGAATACGAGAGGTATATAATTTTCATTTAAATTTAGTTGATTTGATTGTAATCAATTTTAGAAGTTCTTGAAAGCAGCACTCAATTAGCAAATTATCTTTTCTAAAACTCGATTTTAAATTTAGAATAATTTTCATTTGTTCGTAAGCAATTACTTATAATTCCCGTGTCCTCTTTCTTTCAGTTACAGTCTAGATTAAAAGCTGAATCTTGTCATCCCTTTACACTTCATCATGAAATGTAAGAACTTCAAATTTGGGTGGCTTCTGCTGTCGCTTAATTTACTGAAACATTGTGCAATTGCTTTTCACTTAATTAAAGTTAGAAAATATTATACACATATCATTCACATCACAGAAACACACATCAAAGAAAATATTATACACATATCATTCACATCAATTAGAAAATACATATCATTCACATCAGTCTTTTTTCTGTTATATTTCTCAACCTCCTTAATATCCTGCCATATACTTTCCGAGAAACATATTTTCCAACAAAACAAAACATGCATTCAGGAAAATATGAATAAATTCTTTTCATATTGGTGAAATGTGATTTAATGTTTTTGTCAAGAATATTATCAACACTTCAGTCAAAACATTACAGTCTTAAAATATAGCAAAAAAAATGCTGCACGTCTTAATAAACAGACACATATTTTACTTGGATTAATAAAAAAATTTCTGAAAGAACATTTATTTCATGCTAATGCAAAACCAATTATAACAATTCTATTTTATAAAGTATCGCCATTCTCAAAATAATTTTCCTTCAAAGGAGAAATGGCTTCCGGTTTTCCTTCAAGAATGCTCGTAGCACAAGTAATTCGAAATAAAATCTCGTATAATAGTAAAGATCCTTAATTATATTTATAAACAATGGTGACAAATATTTGGAATTAAGCTAGAAGACAACAGGCAAAAACTAATAACCATTGTTTGTAATCAACCATTACTTCTGTTTACTATTGCTAGTCAGTATACCTTTTTACATTTTTAACAAACTAGGTTGATATTAATTTTAACAAATATATACATCGCTTTACCCTTCCAGTAATGTTTTTAATTACTTCCAGAATAATTCATGTATAGAATATGAATCCTCTTAATAATGGCAGAATAGATGACCATGTTAAATCTTTCTATATTTAGAATTAGAAATTTTAGTACAAAATACAAGATAAGGAATCCAGGCAACAATAACACTGAAAGAAAAGCAATTATAACCTTCTCTCAAAAACAAGAACAAAAAAAACCTATCAAAAATATCAAATATTGTCTTTTCTTAACAAAGAGCTTCAAGTTTCTACACTGAGTTTAACACACTCCCAGATTATCGCTTAAACTTTAATAGCTATTCATTGCAAATTCTCTAATGCTTTGTAATAAAATCCATTTAAATACTTTATAAAAATGATTGCTGTTGAATAATTCACATTTCTTTTTAAATGTTAAAGTAAATGTTGAGTTCATCTTCATATATTTATATAAAATATTTATATTATTTAAATACAGGCCATATAGTCTTCATAATGTTTCGGAGACTTAATTTTGTTATCCATGCTGGACATACGTTCTTTTACACTTGTGTGCAAAACTTAAGCAAAAGGTGCTTTTTTTGCCATAACTATACGAGAAATCATCTGAGAGATATGAAATTCAGAAATGAGACACAGTATTTTATATTTAAACGATGACGAAAGTATAGGTGCGGAAAAATAAATACAATGCATATAGTATGGAATTAAACAAAAAAGGCTTTTTTGAACTCATAGTATCGATACACATGATTGTCTATCCAAGAGGAAGAATAACAAGCAGATGTCCCTTAATATGAGATATGCCAAATCCTTACTGTAATGGTTGCTTCGCACATCTCCATACACAGCCCCAGATTGTCCAATAGTTGTTGAGATAAGAGTGCCCATTCCTCAATCAGCCATTGTTTCAGTTTTTGGGTGATCCCTGGAAGATGAAATCTTGCAGCAAGGCGTGTCCCCAAAGCATCCCACACATGTTCCATGGGATTTAAATCAGGAGAAAATGCTGGCCAAATCATTTGTGTGATGTCTTTACTTTCCAGTAGCTTCCGAAGATGAGCAGTCCGGTGGCCATGAAAACGAAGTATGGCCCAATAGCACCTCGGAACAAACACTCGTGGGGAAGGATCATCTCCTTGCAATATCGATCTCCGGTTACAGAACTTTTGTCGAAAACGGGAGCTCAGTGAGTCCGTTCAGCATAATGTCACCCCGATGACAATTTCAGGACCACCGTAGAGGTCTGTTTCCGAGATGATATTCGAATGAAACCGTGTCCCGACCTCCCTCTAAATCAACTGGTGTTGAGAATCACTTGTAGCATTGAAATGATTCTCATCCGAAAAGAGGACATTACTCCATTGATGAGATTTCCAGTTTTTGCGCTCCTAACAGAACTCTAAACGGTGCCAACGATGACCAACTTTCAAAGAGATGTAGCGTTCAGGGTGGACGCCGAATAGGCCATCTTTGTAAAGGCAACGCGGTTAACTGGCTATAGTTAACCGCGACATTTGTCGCCCTGATTCTGTACACAGTTGCTTAGCTAGTTAGGCTTGCTGACTGGTTTCGGGCTTTTTTCGCCTTGTGGGCAATATATAGGTCATCCACTGCAGTTGTTTTTCTAGGGTGGCCACCACCAACCTCTCTAACAACTGTACCTATGGTTTGGAAGGCTTTCCAAGCGTGCGAGACACTTTTGTTGATTCCGAACTCTTCAGCTACACTGGTCAAATTGCGCCTTTCCTTCAGATCCGATGATTTTTCCACGTGTGAATTCGTCCAAGTGATTTGGTCTAAACATATTTCACGGAAGAACTCACTTGCAGCGAATGTCTTTAATTGCGCCTCCGTTGTTCCTTTCCTTGTAATCTTGAGCTGCGCGCTCCTACTGTACGTATTTTGTGTACACTCACGTCGCTGATGTCATTTGTTTTGAGACTGGCATACGCATCAACTTTCTACTGAATTGCGTGTTCATTGTACTGATCACAATAACCCCTTTTCTGCAAGTTCATGTCTAAATGCTTAAAATTTACATTGTTGCTTGGTTTGCGCACCAGTGTATATTACTTCATTACGTTCCTTTAATTACACAATCATCTATTTCATATCATCATCGTATCTTCATCTCACTTTACCTTCTGTTCAGTTTTTTGTTCTGGCGCGTCTCTTCAATTGCTACCACTGCTCTTGCTACTTTACTGCTTAGAAATATCTTGTCTTCTGAATTTATACCACATATTCTCAAACTGTGCGCTTCTTGAACTAATCCCCTTTTAATTATTCAGCTTCTGGTGATACTGTGAGTGTTTGATATAAAAACTTCTACTTTTGGTAATGATTTTAAATTTTTTTCATAAGATTTCCTAGCTTTTTATCCTCACGAATGTAAGATTTTTTCCAAGCTTAATATCGCTCACATGATTATGATAGATTGTTAAAATTTGCAAAATTGATCCTCTTATTTCAAATAACAAATTTTGCACAAAACTAAACTTCATATTTCATGATGATGATACTAAATTTATAAACTGCTTTTTTTTAAACATTTTTTAAGAACCATATTCAATATGGGAGAATCAATAACTATTTTTAAAACCAAGGTTATGTGTGCACATGTGATCTAAATTTTTTGAAATGTTTACGACGATTTCCCTTATAGTTCCATTTATCGCAGGAATAAACGGGAAAATTTAACCACATAGAACCACCAAGGGAACCATATGGTAGTTCCAGTCATTCCTTTGATATATTTTATTTTCTGTCCAATTCAAATTTCGGAGGATCTCAGGAGAGTTTGAAAAGTTTGACAGTTTTGAAGATTTTATAAACAAATCGGCCGGAGTTTCAACCAGCCCAACTGCTTTACCATTTTCCAAACCAGATTTCCTACAAACAATGGTTAAGTTGACCGCCAGGATTTAGAGTTTCCACAGATCTGCCTTCGATTTTGGCTGCTTTGGCGAGACTCTTGATTCTATCATCGCCGTGACACCCAATACGTGCTTTTATCCACCTTAAAAGAACATTTGGGTTTTGGAGGAAACATGATTGAATCTCTCGGACTAACTAATGAGGGACTATGGGATTTAATTTCTGATTCTCTCGAGTAATTGTTTTTTTTTCAGTTGTTTTGGCCTGAAATATTTTATTTAATTTTCCCGGTTTTCCTCTCCATTCCAGTTTTTTAATACCATTTTTAAATTCGCAACAAAAGCATGTGTTTTCATTTCCGTTTCTGTGCCGTCTATTTTATCCTCCTCGAAGTGCAATATTCTAGAAAGAAGCCACGAACAACATGTGTTTTCACGTCTTCTGCGATTCAGTCTTGGTAGACACAATCGACTTATCACCTGATCTGTGTCACCATCTCTTCGCAAAATCTCATCAGTACATTCCATTTAATGTCAAGCTTCAGAAAGATCTGCACGGACATATCTTTCTTGGGTACTCCGTTAAACTTCTTCGGTTTACTTCGAATACAAAATTACAAAAACTACTACAGTTTACGGTTTAGTTCTTTTAAATAAAAATTAATGAAAGTTCCTCAGATATGATTCTTGTTATTCAATGAATTCTCATCTAATTAGTTTGAAATTAATTTTCCTGGACCATAATAAATGTTTGAAAAATGCCAGCGGGAATAAGAATTCTTATGCAGCAGGCATACGCATTCTATTTACACTTGAACCAGTCATTCAAAGCGCCTAAACACAAGATGTAACACTAAAAAACTTGCAATTCGTAGAAATGTCTCTGGATTTATAAATGCAAGCGACTTATAAAGCAAAACAATCACCAGTCCAACAATTGTGTCAATTAATTATATTCTTCTTTTTATCTATTCGTATGTCTTTTTTTTTTAATTCTTATTCACTAGAATCCATTCACTCTTTCATAGAGTGAAAACTAATTGTTTTGTTACATTTTCAACCTTCTCAAAATTAATTCATGAGCTCGTCAATTGCTTCAGATTCATTAATAGTATTTATTCCCTGCACTTCAGACAAATTTTCAAGTGAATATTGAATGAAGCAGATTTGGTTAAGTTGTTAGGCACATTACTAATGGTAGGCTTACCAACTCAAGGAACGAAAATTGGATGCCTCTTTTATACTTGTTGAAAGAAAAAATGCCACTTTCTTGAAACAGGAAAATTTAATTTTTCAATTAATTACTAGAACAATCTGATATTTTTTGAAGTGGTGCGATTGCTTAAGTATTCATAGTGAAAAGACCAGAAAATGCGTATGTTCTGAAAAACCTTCATGACATTTTCATGTATTTGCATGCACGCTTTCAGTTTGTTGAGAGAAAGTTTTCGCAATCTTTTACTTATTCAACAGGTGTGTTCTTAAATGCTTAATTTACAGAAGAAAAGAAAATCAGAAACTTTCTAGAAAGTCACGACTAGTTTGTTTTTTTCGGAATAATTTCTGATCAACTTTTCAAAATAAGTGAAGTTCATTTACTACACCAAATTTAACAGATGAAATATAAGTTAAAATCGTACTTTGCAATATATATATCCATCTATTAAAAGAATGCCGAAATTGCTACTTATCTATGGACTATCTTCGTTGCTACTATCTTCATATTGCTCCTATCTTCGTTGTTGCCTTACGTTAAAATTCATGCCACAAAATTTTACCAGTTGATAACTAATCAACAAACAATCGCATTTTAAGGAATTTTTATTCTCCTTTAATCCTTGTTTAAAACTGACAGAGAATCAAGAATACTGCAGATTTTTAAAACAATTATAAATACACCATTTCATTTTTCCATATTCTTAAAATCACGACAATTATTTAAAATAACTTAATGAAACTGACAAAATTCTTTCATATATAAAAATATAGGTCAACCATCCCAAATTTCTGGAAAAAGATAACCATTCCATTAAAATCGAAATAGGTGTAAAGCAAAGAAACATAATTCATCTGTCCAGGGATACTTCTGGCATCTCTGCTCTAATTTAGGGTCACTACATTACGAGATCTGGTTCGACCAGAATAAGATGTCTTCAGTCGAAACAACAATTCTCTGCATGGGATCAGTCAGTTCAAGATTCAACGTTAGTTACTCAGGACAAGGCAAGAGAACTTTTGCCCAGCATCATTCAAAGCAAGGATCTTAAATAAAAGCTACACAAGTTCACATCATTTTTTTATTTTTTGAGCTGGTTCTTGGCTCCTATAGTTAAGTCAAGGAGTTCCCAAGAGAATATGCTCTCTAAACAAATTGTACTTTTCTCTGCCGTAGAAGGAGCATGCTTAATTCTGTGAAGATAATTTACTAAGATTCTTTACAAACTGGATACTTCCTTCCAGACAATCGAAAACAAAATATGTATATCTCGTTGGTACATTTTAAAGCTGACATAGGATTTTCTACAGCTCTCTACTCCTTATAATTTATCCTGCTTCAATTTTTGTTTTCTAAATCATCCTGGATTTTCAAACAAATTTTCATAGCAATCATCAGTATATTTCAAAAATGAAAGACCTTTGAGAGACCTTTCCAATCTTAATCCTCTTGGATCGAATACTTCATACTCTATTTTTATAAATTTCATGGTGCCTTCTTCATAATATATGAGTATTTCGACTATTCAAGTAAGAGAGAAAACTGTAAAAATGTATTTCTTGTGCATTTCTAGAGATTACTTCTTTTAGCTCATGTGGCGAGTTATATGCACGTGTAAGAACGACTTTAGAGCAAGCATATCATTTATTAGGTAATACATTCAGTTCTACTATGACCCCTCGGTTTCTTGTATTATATTTACTAATCTAAAAAAAAGCATTATCAAGCATACTGAATTTACAATTCGTACATACTTAAAACATATTGTTTTCTTGCAGATAGGAGACATTACGAGCCGTTATACCTCATAATTTTTCCATGAGCTGTCCATAATGCAGGGCAATGGTGCGAATCACATGACGGACAAATGCAACTCAATTGCTTTCCAATCTCGGGAAACCCAACAAATCACTCGGAAAAAAGATCCGTTTTTAATTTAAAAAAAACATTATTCAACGCATTAAAATGCTTGATATATTATGCAATAAATTCGATTGAAACATGGAACAAAAATATTTTTGAAAGAGTCCAAAGATTTCTTAAAAAAAAAAAAAAAAAAAAAAAAAAAAACTTATAACAACAGAATGCGCAAAATCCGGATATTCATATTTGGCATAAGAGAACCACCCGCACTTACACAGGGCTACAAAAAATATTTTATTTCTAAAGCAATGACATTAAATTAAATTTCAAAATCTAAAAATATGGAACAAAATACTTGAAACTACATCAACTTGTTATGATAATTTTCTAAGGAAAGTAACTGTTAGAATAACTAAAATTCTCAGAATTATACAATATTTAAAAAAAGGTACTATAACCCTAATCGTATTAAATGATACGAATATATATTTCTCATATTTTTCCAAAATTTTGCTGAAAATTTTTGATTCTTTTTTTTAGTAAAAATTAGTTCAGTCATACAAGTAATAAAAAATAAATAGTACCGCGCAATGTCTTGAATATGCACTTTTATGTGAAGAGAAGTGTGAACAAAACTGGTATTCAAAAATCCGTTCGATAATGAATATTTGACATATTCGGTGACTGGGTTGTTTTAGGTTATATAAATAGAAGTATCTTATTTAATAATTTAGTCTTCTTGCTGGCCATTTCCCTTTACTCCGATGTCCTATTCAATTTCATAATTATCTTGATTATATTTTTTTTGCCCTTCGTTCATGCAATAAAATAAAGATTGCTATAATTATACTATTTTACGCTCCGTAAATAATAATACGCCGCAGTTAATATTTTTTAAAAAATGAAATTTTTTAATTAGCGTTTCAACTAATGTTCTTAGATTTTGAAAATCACATATTTTGAGACATTCTTACATTTTTTTTAAAATATTTGTTTCATCTTCTGAGGAAAACAAAATAATTATACAAAGATGTTTCTCTTATTAATTTTTATATGAACTTGATTCGTGGTCAGTTCTTCCCTAAGAATACTATAAATCGACCAAGTTCTTATGGGAAAAAAATGTTTGAGCTTAAAAAATTTTAAAAGGTTATATTATATATATATCATGATAAGCAAATAAAATCTTGAAATTAACTTGTAAAAACTACAAAAATCATACAAAATTTATAAAAAAAAGAAAAAAAAAGGAAAAAAAAAAAACGAATACCTCTAAAATTATTACATAAAATAAAGTTCTCCAAACGGTTTCTATTCATAATTTAAATACAAAATATCTAGCTTATTGCAACAAAATCTTAAAAATTTCAAATTAATCGCGCAGATTCTTCATTCGGATTTAATTTTTATTAAATCGAATTTATCAAATCCCATCTTTAAAAATGTATCACATTTATCATATTTATGAAAGTATATGAGGTATTCTAGACCAGTCATAAGGCATCATTTCGGAATTTTTTCAATGATTTATTCGGAAACAATTCTAATTTGATTTTCTTTTCAAGTCATTTCAATACCTTATAAGATAAAACAACCGACCTTTATTTGCAGATTGCTTTTCATTAAAAAAAAAATTGTTATTTTGCTAAGCGAACGATAAATTTTATTTTATGGGCACTTTTAAGATAATTTCTATTAATGGAATGGAATGTTACTGATAAGTCAATAAATGGGATGGTGCCGATATGCGTAAAAATTAAATTCAACATTTTTATGCAAAACTTTAAATAGACAGAATAATCTTGAATTAAAGTATAAGTAGAAATTTTTTCAAGAAACAGAAAATTTTCTGTTTTCAATTCTCGTATACATTATAGCATCAAAAATATGAATTATGTATACAATTTAATTTTTAATTGAAACATTATAATACATTCTTTCAGTTTTAAAGGTTCTATTTTAATGTCAATTTTAAAGATATATGTTTTTCAGTGAATTATGTAAATGAAAAAGATGCACCAGATAAAATTTATAACAGGAGTTTAAATAAAAGAATTACAAGAAGCCGTTTTTACAGTGTATAGCTTATCCTGTATAATTTTGAGCCAAAATCTCCTTTTAACAAATATTTCAAATACTCCAAAGGTTTGTAATCGATTCCGCTTATTATCAAATTTTCGACCAATCGCATGCTGTGCTGCATACCACCTGTCAATACTGTTGGTCATGCAATTCAGATGCTGTGCAGTTATACATTTGTGTAATTTTTACCCCATTTTGGACAATTTATCTGCTATATCTTAGGCATTTACATAACAATGACATGCAGTACATTGTTCTAATCACTCCCTTCATTTGCAACGAGATTTTCCATTCTTAAAATAAATTGTTTCTTAATGCTTGGCAAACTTAAAAACAGTTAATTACTTTTATATATACCTTGTAAATGCAATATTGATATTTTAAAGCAGTAACACTGCACATGTACAGTATTGAAAACTACACTCCTTTTTTACCATTGTCACACCTTTCTGCTGAAGTGGTTTTCAACTCCTGAGGCTCCATCGGAGGATCCAATGGACGCGACACATCTAAGGAACGGACACACAGATTCCGCAATGGCGGGCAGGAAACAACTTCAGCTCACGCATGTAATCCGACCAGATGGAATCAGATGGAAATTCGTTATTGCACTAAAGTGCAATATATTCCGAATAATATATATTGTTGTAATCAGATAACTTTTTTTTGCTTTATTACCGAAAAACTGTTACTTGCTTTAGTGTTTGGCAAACTCTTCGACATTTGACATATTATATAAAAAAAACAAAAACAAAAATAATTCTGATGTTATGTAATGGAGAAGGAGGGGTTTACCTTTTTCTACTTAAAGATTGGGACACATTTTATAACAATATCAGACTATCGCATACAAAAGGATATAATTTTATTAAGTTTTCTTCCTTTCACGTATTTTACTTAATGTAATAGTCATAAATTATCCCTAATTAGATTTAATGCCGTGAAATATATAAACTTTTGAAACACCTTGCAAAAGAGGGTTAAAGAACGCAAATTCAATATCTAGACAATAATCAATTTTCATCAATCATGATCCTATTGCGAGTAAAAGTGCTGCTACTTCTAACTAGGTAATGCTGAAGATAATCAAATTTTATCATATGAAACGATGCAAAAGTGTGCAAAATAGCTTTATATCAGTCATGTAAATTAATATGAAATGCCTAATTCAAAATATGAGATTTAATTTTGACATCTTAATATTTAAATGTGATTCTAACTTAATTCGAATCTCTTTATTGTAGTCGGCCGTTTTTTTATATTATCCAGAGCTAATTAAGAGTTTGAATGCAGTCGATTGAGATTACGCTTTCACTTAATTTCAATTTAAAAAAAATCAATTATGTGTGCCGTGCAATAATTTTTAAAACATAGGCGTATGAAAAAAAATTATTACAAATTTATTACATTACGTTTCTGGATGCGTATAAGCTGAGGATTGCTTTGTTTCCTTATAAAATTATAAATATTTTTTTTCAATTTTATGATGATAAAGCACTTATTTTTTCGCTGTAATAGTTTTGAAAGTTATCCCATCAAGACACTAAAATTTCGTTTAATTTTTCATTCATTTAAATGATAATTTCATTTTTAAAAAATTCTCCGAGGTGCACATTCCTTCCCTCCATAGATTATTTATGTCAGTTGTAATAGTTCTAGGTCGAATAGTTTTGTTCCTGGAGCATCAATACACCCGCAGATAAGCAAACTTTTATTTTTAGAAGATGTAAGAAGAAGTGGTGTTTGACTTATTAATTCAGCTTCCGTTCTGCATATTAAAAATGATTTGTAAAAATTGATGTTCAAGCAATAACATATTTTTCAAACAGATTCTTTTAAGTTCCATATAATTGAAATACCTTTGCAACTATTAAATTTTAAATTTTTGAGTAGTTAGTTTCTTCTTCTTCCTCACATTTTTTAAGAACTACTGATTATTCAGTTAAGGACGAAATTGACAGTGTTTCAAAGGAAATAGAAGCTTTTTATCTCTTTGTATTATTCCAAATATAATTATAATTATTTTAAAAACACTGTCAATGAAATTTGGTGGCCTCAATTACAGTTATCATTTGAATACATACAGCAAATACAGTTATCATTTGAATTAAATTTCATTAAATTTCACAAAATATTTTTTTTTAGTTATTACTTATTTCTAATGGGCCAGAAAGATGCATTATATTTATAAATGTTCCCAATAAACCCAATCTCTATGCGGAATGAATCCCTGTCATATTAATACAATACCCTAAAACAGTAAACTGATCTTAATAGATTATGAATTGAATCTTGTGTCACCTCTTTTAAAGATTCATTTTAAAACCAATTTAAATTAGTGTACTGTTCAACAAAACTCTGATATACAAAAATTGTAGCATAAAAAATATGTTTTTAAAAATTAGTACGACGTTATGCTTTCGCATATTATTTTACATCTACATGAAGCCAAATTACAAAAATTATTTCTTAAATTGTAACAGCTTTCATCTGATATATGCGACCATTTTTATGTCTAATATATGCTAAACCTTATTTTTAACGCGTCTACAATCATAATTAATTCAGCATTACGTTTCATTGCTAGGCATAACAGCATGAAGTCTATAAAATTTCATTATCATGCATCGTATTTTACATAGCCTTATCAGCTTGAAATGTTTATTCAGTATAAGATCAAGTTTAAATGATTTTGTTTTAAATTTAATCTTTCACTTTCCTCAGTGTATATTAAGATTTCTAAGAAACTTTCAAATTACGAGTGCAGAATTTTCATTTTACTTTATAAATTGCTCATCTACATCTGTTACTAAGTTTTCTGAGAGATTGGATCAATTTACTATATATATAATTCGACAAAAATCAAAATCTAAATGCTGCTGTAAGTGCAAGAAGCATGCGATAAATGAGATATTGTGAAACTTCAATCACCAAACAGAAAATTATTTGGACAAATCTAGCGTTATTGATCGATGCAGGTGCAATGGACACGTCAATATTTCGTGTAGAAATCTTTGAGAAGTTTCCATTGGTACACAATTCTTTATTTATTAAATGAGAGAAGAATATTTTATTAATCTATAAAGTTCTCTTAAACAATGAAAGTTATTTTCGAGTGATTATTCCAAATTTCGAGGGAAGTAAATGTTCACTCTCTTATAAATCACTTTTTGTGAAGATTCGATGGAAATGGAATGCATGAGCAAATGAAGAGATTCGATAGTAACATTTAATAATAACATTCTTCCAATTTTAACTTACTCTTAGCATATTTGTACTTCGTTCAGAATCTAGATCCGATAATGCATTTAAGAAATCAATGCTAAAAAGGTAAAGTTAATATTCAAATCAAGGTATTGACTTATCATTTATTTTGTGTTAATAAAATCTTACCTTCAATCAATTCCAAACTCATTTGAACGTGGTAAAAATCTCTGATATTTTAGGACACGGAATTTCTATCTTACTGTTCGAAATGCATTAAATTAAGCATTTCTTATAGCGTCAAATATTTCTAAGAACGCATTGGTCTCATGAAAATAGTTAAAAGATTTATGGAATTAAAAAGAAATTTCAATCAGAATCTAAAAGAAAACGAACTGATACTCGAATCTTTAAATATATATAGAAGTTAGTTATTACAGAGAAATTAAAATATCATACGCTTGAGCTCAAAGTCATTTGGTCCGGATATTCTACAAAGAATTCGAAACGATGTAATTTACAATAAAAAAGTTTTACCTCCTAAGCTGCATCGCAAATTTAATACGCAAGGATTTCTTTCATGAGTATTTTTTGCGATTTTGAATCGAAAGAAAAAGGAGCCTTTTTTGTATTTTAAAACATAAAGGTATTATTCACGGATCTATAACACGGGAAATCTTTTGTCTGAAATATTCTAAAAAAATAACGGCAATAAATTATTTTCTGATTCGAAGTTAATTGAAAGACCACTTTTGATGAATTGAAATTTTATAAACGCTGTCTAGCAGCTCGCTATACATCAATTCTGAATTCGCACTTTTGTAATAGAAAACAAAAATGGTTCAAATTGTACATATAAAGAAAATTTAGTGTATTTTAGAAATCTTCCTTTAAGTAATTCAAAGAATGATCCTTTCAGTTTTATTTACCATTTCTCAAATAATTTCAGTGAGGTAAAAATATATGCTATTTAATAAAATTAAATTTTGGAGTCAAAGAACAAAAATGATAGATATCAATATTTTTCTCAGACCACTTACATTATGTAATAATTTTGTAAGTTAAAGGAATTGTTCATGATTTGAGAAGCTTTCTTCGAGAGTACTAGATATAAAATTCTTAAATTATTTCTTGGATATTGATTGTTTTTTTCATCAATCGTAGATAAAAAATTGGTTTTAATTTCACTATAAATAATTATTTTGTTAAAATTACCAACTTGTTGGTCTCGGTGAGACATCAGTTTTACAAAGTTTTACCAAATACACAATAAAGTTAATGATTCGCTATTTTTTTAACAACAAAGGTTTTAACAAAGAAAAAATTCATAAAAATTTGAAATATTAAACTGCGACCTATTCTTCCACGTGTATGCTGCAAACCAAATTTCAATTACCAAAGATATGAATTCACCTGAATAATAAAGGAGGGTTAAGATAATTTTAAGAATTTAAATATCATTCATTTTCACTATTCATCATGAGTTTATTTAGAATTTAAAGATAATTAGCATTGATATGAGAATTTTTTTTTAATAAATAAATTTATTCGAAGTCACCCCCCTGCCGTTGGATTATATTAAAAATTTCTTGTTGAATATTTTGTTCTTATAACATTGATATTAAAAGTGACAATAAATCGCAGTCGAATTTCTATATATATTCTAAAAATTTCATTTAGTTGTACTTGGAAATTCGTATAGATATTTTGAACATACAAATACAACCGTCGAACTTTACATTTCTCTTGATGTTCCAAACTAAAAAAATTTAATTTCAAGTACTGATTCTCACAAATTAAAATATGACGCATTTTAATCTATAACGGGAAGAAATGTTTTATTTCTTATCGAGAGTGGAATTTTTGAATTGTTATGAACTTATCATTTTAGAATGTTAAAATATATTATTTATTTTTTAAAATTTAAAATTAACTATATATACTCTAGTATAGTTGAAGTTTGTATAATGATAAAAAAATTTGCATTTTAAGACTGAATTTTCGCACAAACATTGAAATTATATCTCATATTTAACTTCAGTTCGGTAGGTTAATAATGGATTGTCCTGGAAGATTCATTTCTCGAAGGTCACATTACATCAAAGCTAATGTCAAATAACTTCTACCTCATCAAACTGTTTATAACAACATATTCTAAGCCAATCATATCTTTACTAAATGATAACAGCTACAGAAAGAATGAACAGAAAACACATTTCAGATCCAATCAATAAATTTTGAAGTATTAAAAAAACTTAAAATTTCCAAATACTGAAAGGTCCTGCGAGATCATTTTGAGAACAAAAAAAAAAAAATAATAAATAAATACAGAATAAAAAAAAATCTAACATACGGAAAGTAATACATAAATCGCAGGTCGAAAAACTGAAAACAAAATAAATATACAAGGCACTTCCGTTGAAGAATCAAACTGAGTTGAAAGTCACACTGTGAAAAAAAATGTTCCTAATTTCAAATTACTGCCACTTATTCCCAAGATCATTCGGCCTATCCTACATGGTAAAAGTAAAAACTGTAACCCTTCCTTCTAACTATTCCTCCAACGCATCTCCAACATCCACATCTAGAATTGTAGAAAAACAAATCGACCCATTCATCCTAGGATTTTTTCAGTCATTTCTATATGTCAAGAGAGAAAGCCTTATATATTATTAAATGCATTCCTCCAAGACATCTCCAACATATAAATCCTACAACATCTCCTGAAAATTGACTGACCCATTTATCCAAGGATCTTATATATCAATGGTAAAGCTATTACGTATCCTTAAACTTTTCTCTCCAACCAATATTCTACATCCTCCAGCACCACATGAATACAAACTGACCTATTCATTCCAAGAACTTTTCAGCCATTCCTACATGTCAATGGTAAAAACCTAACATATACTTAAACTCATTCCTTCAACACATATCCAAAATCCACATACTCAAACATCACATGAAAACAAACTGACCCATTCATCTCAGGATTTTTCCAGCCAACCCTATATGTCAATAATCAAATCATAAAACATTATTATACTTATTCCTCCGAATCTTGTATAACATCATATGAATACAAACTGACTCATTCATCCCTGATATTTGCAGCCAATCCTATATGTCAATAACTGAATTCTTACATATCTTTAAACTTATTCTTGAAATTCCTGTCCAACATCCACATCCTCCAACACCACATGAAAACAAACTGTCCCATTTATCCTAGGTCATTTCTATATGTCAATAACCGAAGCCTAAAACATTCATATACCTATTCCTCTAAATCTTGTCCAACATCATATGAAAACAAACTCACTCATTCATCCCAGATATTTGCAGCCAATTCTATATGTCATTAACTGAAGCCTTACACATCCTTAAACTTATTCCTCAAAATCCTATCCAACATACACATCCTCCAACACCACATGAAAACAAACTGTCCCATTTATCCTAGGTCATTTCTATATGTCAATAACCGACAATAAAACATTCATATACCTATTCCTCTAAATCTTGTCCAACATCATATGAAAAACTCACTCATTCATCCCAGATATTTGCAGCCAATCCTATATGTCATTAACTGAAGCCTTACACATCCTTAAACTTATCTCCACCATCTACATCCCCAAATTTACACGAAAACTAACTGACCCATTCATCCCAGGATCTTTTCAGCCAATCCTATATATCAATAATCAAAGCATAAAACATCCTTTTACTTATTCCTCTAAATCTTGTTCAACATCATATGAAAACAAAGTCTCTCATTCATCCCAGATATTTGCAGACAATTCTATATGTCAATAACCGAAGCCTTACACATCATTAAACTTATTCGTCAAAATTCTGGCCAACATCCACATTCTCCAACACCACATGAAAATGAACTGACCCATTCCTCCCTGATCTTTTCAGACAATCCTACATGACAATAATTGAAGCCTTACACATCCTAAATTTATTCATCGAACACATCGCCAACATTCACATCCTTCAAGATTATACGAAAACAAACTGACCCATTTATCCTCGATCTTTTCAACCAAACCTACATGGCAATAATCGAAGCTTTATACATCCTTAAACTTATTCCTCATAATCCTGTCCGACATCCACATCTCCAACGCCACATGAAAACTAACTGACCCATTCATCCCTGATCTTTTAAAGCAATCCTACATGACAATAATCGAAGCCTTACACATCCTTAAACTTATCTCCACCATCTACATCCCCAAATTTACACGAAAGCAAACTGACCGATTCATCTTAGATCTTTTCAACAAATCCTATATGTCAATAACTGAAGCCTTACATATCCTCAAACACCTGTCCAACATCCACATCCTCTAACACCCCTTGAAAATAAACTGACTTATTCATCCGAGATCTTTTCAGGCAATCCTACATGGATTACCCAAGCTTTACACATCCTTAAATTTATTCATCGAACACATTTCCAACATCCACATCCTCAGACATCACATGAAAACCAACTGCCCCATTCAAACAAACTGATTTACTGAGGGCTCATCTACCAAGAAGGCGATTATAATCTGCAAGAAAGAAACAAATGATTTACAGCCAAACACCATTATTCTGCAGTCACTTACAGCACTCCTCTATTTGCAATAGCTTGGGGCACGAACGTTTTAGCATGAAGGTCCAATGAAGTATCTGTCACAGATCAGTTAAACGTCACTATTATACCTCGCAATGATTGAAACAATCGCCTTTCCCACGAAGACTTTTTTTTTCTTTCCCGATTCCGATTTTTTTATCGATTTTTTATTTCCTCCAGATTTTAAAATTCTGTATGGGTGTGTGAAATTTGTATTTGCAATTACTTCACAAACGATAAATATTGCATCCGGTAATAAAAGCTGTTTTTTATTTATTTATTTTTACTGTGATTACTTGCAGTCGGTAAGACAAACACAAAAATCATTCAGAATTTTGAGTACAGAACAGTATATTCCAAACTGAAGTATCTTACATGCACAACATAGTTTTTGCAATAGTTCAAACAATCGTATATCGCTATCCGTTAAGGATTTTTTTATTGCAATTATTCTCGGACAACTGACTCAATCCAGATTTTAAGAGTTCTGTATGAATACGTTAAATATGTATTTGTTATCAGTACCCAGGAGATCAATGCTGAGTCCATTGCGAGTGTAATACGAATACTAAATTTTTTTTTGTTTACTATTTATATTTGCATATCTTACGCCGAGTTCAAAAATCATTAAAAAACTCATCACAGTCAAAAGTCATTCACATACTCGTAATCAAATGATAAAATCTTCATAATACAGATATTTTACAGGTTGGAACAATCTCCCAGTTGTTCCATGGAACGATTTTTTTTTTTTTTTTTTTGCAATGATTGTCTTCCCAATTTATTTATTCCAGAATTGAAAAGCCTATATGGATCCATTGAATGAGTCAGCTTCTGGTGAAATAATTTTCTCTAGTACACGATATATATTTTTTTCTTTTGTACGAATATTTGCATTCTTTATGTGCATTTCAAAATTATAGCAGAAAACAAGTCACACAGTAGGAAATTCGAAATTGAAACACCGAATCGTCACAGTATATCCTCGCAATGGTTGGAACGATCGCGTATTTTTCTTCGCCAAGAAAGATCTTCTTTAGGTTCTTGCTGTGATTCTCCAAACCCTTTACTTTGTCAGAGTTTCAAAAGTACATAAAGGTCCTTTGAATCTGTATTTGTACCTGCAATCCCTCGGCCTGTGGCATATGTAGCCTATTATAAATTTTTTTTTTCTTTACACTAAGAATGCTTGCATTTATTACGTCAGTTTGATTTTTGAATATTCAGACGATTTTTATTTTTTAAGTTTTAATTTTGAAGAAGGTTTTTTTTATTTGATAAGTAGACAAATGATGGTCAAAATGAGCCGCCTGGAAAATCTAGCAATTCGTTCATTTTTCGTACCTAAAAATTAAATTTAATAATCTGGCCAACAAAATACTTGACTCATTTGTGCATCTTGTAAGCAACATAAACAACAAGATAAACTGGATCCTTCTCATAATAAACGCAAAAGCTTCATACTCTTTTTAAAAAAGTCACTAAACTAGCAGGAAACAAGTTATATTGAAAATAGAATTAAGTGAATTCCAATTCTACATTCAATTTTGGACGAAAGAATAATCCTACTTGAAAGTAACAGTTTTGGTTTATTCTGTAACGACAAATTTAAATGCTCAACTCTTAGCAACTACTTTCTTATCTTCATTTATAAAAAAAAAAGTAACACCACCAGTAATATAATGATTCTACATATCTATTTCAAGGCCAAGAAGGTATCACGTACGTCAGAATTATTAGATTCGTGCTAAATTCATACGTAGAAATCTTTCTCTACAACAGTCCGAAAAAGGAAGCATACCTCGAATTTTAACCACACAGTTTCTTTTGAACATGAAAACCTAAATTTCATCAACAATCTTATTAACTTGGGCAACAATCTCATAAGACACAATTCACAGATGTAGGGTAATACGGGGAATGTATTTCTTTTCCAGGTTAATAAATCCCTGTCTTATGAATGTAATTGAAACTTAGAATAAATGAACTCTCTCAAGTAGAAATATAAGCAATAAAGCGCCATTAATAATGGTCCAGCTTCCGAGAAAGAAATGCAAATATCTTGAACAGAAAAATTAATTTTCTGACTATGACAAGATACAGCAGGCAGTAACTCAGGTATCTTGACAAATAACTTTAAACCACTATAAAATCGAACTTAACCATATATCATATGTAGAGTATGCTGTAGACTCATTAAACACATACATGTAGTCTCAAAAGAGTACACTGCTCAACATCACAACATGAAAGCCAAACAGAAAAAAAAAAACATCAAACCAGAGTGATTAAAATATTGAAAAACATGTAACATTCGAAAACCTTACAAACGTAGGTCCTCTGAACTGGAATGGCTTTCTATTGAATATCGAAACGTCCCCTTTCCTACCTATTTTTGAAGAATTAATAAAAATAATAGCGACATGAGCTGCCGCGGTACATTTGGAAATTTACAACTTCAAACTCAGAGAGATGTACTGACGTTTTTATAATGTATTGGACCTCATTAATGCAAGTTATGCTTTTTATGCAATCCTTGATCACATATACAAAATGTATTTTTATTTTTAATTTCCCAATACAAAAAAAAAAAAAAAATGTTAAATAATGTGAAGAAAAATTCTCTCTCTCTCTATTTTTACTTCTGTAACACAAATTAGATAACAGAAAACTGAAATCACCGGCCACTGAATCACTTAAAAAAACTGAATGCAAATTAATTCTGATTGAATCAAGAAACAATCGTGAAATATTTCTGCAATTAAAAACGACTATTTCAGTTTAATCAAATTGACTATCAAATCAACTTTAATACTCATGATTAGTTAAATTTTTAGAAATACTGAAATCAGACATTTTAATTATAAAGGAAAAACATTAGCAAATTTTAATAATCAAATAACATGAAAGAAATAATTGTTAAACTTTCTTATTTGTTACATCTTATCTACACCTGGACCAAATTTCCATTGCATTATTTGATGATAGGTTACATAATTGACATAAATTAAAAATCAGCTTCACAGATAATTTTTTCTAAAGAATTAATGAAAAAAATTAGTTCATTTATAATTACTTAAATGATTAAAAGTCCGGGACGCTTTAGCTTTATAAAATAACATGAATGATGGAGTTATTCTTTTTGCCTTATTGGATATTCTGACAAGGGGCCCTTTCGATGGAAAAAGAAAAGATTCAATTCATAAAGCAATCGCACTTCATTTCGCTCTAAAGTAAGAATTTAGACATACCTAATTAAAAAAATACGCGTGCATTCATCTCTCATTTCTTAGTCACTAATCTTTATCGAAATAGATTGGATATTTGTTGTGGATACTTCCGTATGCCCGGCTACTTTAGAGATGTTTCCAAATTACTTTGTATGCATTTTATCCATTCAATGGAAATGCGTAAATATTTACAACGACTTACTACACTATATCGGCCGTTCATTGGCACTAGGAGAGTTATTACAACCAGAAACAATGCCTAAAGCTCAGACAAGGAAAATATTTCAACGTTGTCTCAATCTTAATCGTAAATGTTCTATTGCAATAATCATTTCATTTATTATTCCGGGACTCTTTAAAAAATTTTTATAATTTTGAATCTACAAAATTTTGCAGTGAACAGAGTTTGCAATTTATCTAATAAATCCGTTTTCAAGAAGATTTTAAAATTAGCTGATAGTCTCTCAAAGATGTCAAAAATTTTGGTGGAAAAATATGAACCATATTACAATTTAGAAAGAAACATTATTTAGTTTTCAGACAGGTTTCAAATCTCTGTAGATTTCAGTTTACGCCGACTACGAAAAAATCCAAAATACTTAATGGCAAAGCTTAATTTTTAAATATAATTTATGAATTTATTATAGTTATTAGTAAATACTATCTGAAAGCATACTCAAGATGTATGTTTACAGAACTGTGATAATTAATTAATGCGGAATTTCATTACTGCAGTGCATAAAATAATTCCTTTACTTTTAGTTTGAATTTTAATGAGAAAGTATATAATAAAAATTTAAAATGAAGTAAAATATCAATACACTTATGAATACCAGGTTGCTCAAATAATTTCTTATCGTTTCAAGTTCTTATCGTTCCTTTTTAAAATTCTAATCATAATTAGGAACGTAACGAATTTAAATATTAACCTTTTATTTTAAAAATTATTTATAATTATCTAGACTTACAATAATGCTTAATAAAAATGAAAAAAATATAAAAGAATATTATTATCAATTAGAATAACAGAAACATTTTTTAGAAATAACAATTCAGAGATTAAAAAAATTCTTATTATTGAATACAACTTGCACATTTGCGTTACAATTGTCATGATTTTTGAAAATTACATGATGACAACGTAACATTACACATTTATATGACAAAAAAAATATTACAAAAACTTTGCTTGGACAGCTGATAAACAATAATATATAAAATTATAATTCTATATAATATACAGTAAGCAGAAATAAAGGGAGTTTTTTTTTTCTTTTTGCTTCATTTTTTCTTTTTTTCCCTTTTTTTTTTACATTTTTTGTATTTTTCATATTTACATTTTTTTTTCTTTTTTTCATTTTTTTTCTTTATTTTTTTTTCTTTCTTTTTCTTTTTTTTATACATTTTAATATCTATTTTTTTATTTTTTTTTATATGTGTTTTCATCATTTTTTTTCTATTTTCTATTTTTTATCCCCTTTTTCAAATATATACTTAATGAAAAAACATGGAAATAACATACATTTGATGAAAAAAAAAATCACAAACTATTTCAACAAGAAGTCATCTAACTATAACATTTCTGCATGAGGAAATAGTTTCAATTTTTTGAAACAAATTTGTAAAATATATTATTTTCTATGTTTAAAACATTCAACTATCAAGATTTTTGAAAATTACATGATGACTAAATATATATATCATATATAACATTTCACATTTATATGACAAAAGAAATATTACAAAAACTTTGCTTGGACATCCTAAAAAGAATAATATATAAAATTGCATTTCTATATAATATACAGCAAGCGCAATTAAAAGGGATTTTTTTTAAAATTTTTTTTCTTTCTTTCTTTGTTTTTTTTTTTCATTTTTTTTATATTTTATTTTTTGTATTTTTTAAAAATATTTTCTTCTTTTTTTCATTTTTTTCTTCTTTTTTTTCACATTTTTATATCTATTTTTTTTCTAATTTTTTTACATATTTTTTTAATTTCTATTTTTTAATTCCCTTTTTTAAATATAAATTTAATGAAAAAACATGGAAATAACACACATTTGATGAAAACAAATAAAATCACAAACTATTTGAACAAGAAATGATCTGATTATAAATTTTTGCATGAAAAAAAAAGTTTGGATTTTATTGAAACAATTTGAAAAATATATTATTTTCTAAGTTTGAAACATTCTTGTTCCTTCTTGAAAGAATTCGTTTGAACGTTATCATATACATATGTGTGTATTTATATAAATTATAAATTAAATTTATTTCACTTATTTATATACAAATATCTTTTAATAAATTTTTGTGGTGTTTATAAATTCTATTGCATTACTTTAAAATATTATTTTCAGATTAATAACTCAAAATCCAAAAAGTATTATTTTAGTTATTTAAATTTAATAGGCAAATATACTTCGAAACTTTTTTAAACTTTTCGTAAACATTTATTTTCAAGAGTATGAATTTTTTTTTAAAAAAAAATCTGACTGAAAACAATTCTTTTTCGATCGATCTTGTTCAATCAGTCTTTTGACAAATTCTTTAAAAAAATTTCGTTACGCGTTCACTTGATTTTAAAAGTAAAATTATTTTTAAAAGAATGAAACTCCAACAAATGATGTTAATTTTTAAAATTTTCATTCAAATCAAGCTCTAAAAAAAGCAATTATTATGTAGTAGAAGAACTTTAATTTGTTAATACTTTAATATATTAAATCACTTCAATAAGCTGAGTTATGCAGGATTTTTATTATTATTATTTTCCATATTCTCCCGATTTTTGTCATCAAGAAGATTTATCTCAGAAGCCCCTTCAATTAACCTTTATCAATTATAAATAAGTTTCAACTCATCTAATCGAATCTAAAAATATCTTTGGTCTTAATATAATATATGGCTGAAGAACTGCATATTTAGATAGGCGTTATTTAACGGATTTCTTTCTATGGTGTTTACTAATTTTATTGGATAAGGAAATACTTTAAAATAGTTTTTATCCTTAATAATTTGAAATCTGTAAATTATAAGCGATATTTTTTAATCTGTAACAAGTGTTACTGAAAGAATTTTTTTTTTTTTTTTTTTTTAAGATTTTAAAAA
The DNA here is from genome assembly GCF_947563725.1 of Argiope bruennichi. NCBI lineage: Eukaryota > Metazoa > Arthropoda > Arachnida > Araneae > Araneidae > Argiope > Argiope bruennichi. The sequence continues at coordinate 131,641,300 of NC_079154.1, read as the reverse complement.
AATAATTTGCGCCATTGTCTAAGAAATAAGGAAAAACACCAAGAAAACAAAGCAAAATTTTTTTTAACTCAAACTTTATCTTAGAAATTACTAGAAATTAAATCTTAGAAATCTACTTACATACTTTGTAGATCTAACTTTATAATCCAATTTTCAGTTTTATGTTGAAATATAGGAATCTCATATACATTCTTCCGAATTATTAATATTTAATATTTTCGTGTTGTAAATGTCAATGAATCAAACTACAATCTTCCAGATGGAAATACAAAAATGAAGTATTTTCGGATGTCTATGAATCGTTTAATGTAATTAATTTTTCATCCTATTGCTAACTCAGTCTTAATAAATATCAAATTCGATTGATTTCATAATTCCAAAACACTTTTAATGTATATTGAGAAATACATTTATAAAAATGAGCTAAATTTAATTATAAACTCTTAAAAATGAATCTAACTATTACTATTGAAAACATAAAAAAAAAATTTCTATATTTTTTTTCGTAAGTGCTTAAGCTATTAATTAAATGAATAATAATTTTTATTATTATTAATATTACACTACTATTAATGAAAAACGCAACAATAGGAAGTCCATGTATGTTCAAAAGAGGCCTAATTAACGTTCAGGAATTCGTTAAAGCAGTGATCCAGTGATCAGCAGATAAATTCTACATCCGGAAGCAATTTTTTTTTTTTTTTTTTTTTTTTTTTTTTTGCAATGCGTGTTTGATTATTTTATGTGACTTCAAAATTTATTAAAACGATACATGATTCGAACGCTGATCAAAGGATTTTTTTTCTCTTTTCTTGCCTCGATTCTTCGGACCTTTTACTTAGCCCATATTTCAAAAGTCTATATGTGTCCATTAAATCTGTATTTTTAAATACTTTCCAGAAAATCGATGCAACTTCCAGTAGTTTTTCTGCAATGCCTGTTGAAATAATAATGCATGGCGCTTTCAAAATTTTAGAAGAAATCAATTCAAATCTCAGGATTTAAGAATGAATGATTGATCTTCAAAACGAGCATAATTAAAATACAGGACATTTCTTATGTGAAGTGAGGAGTTAGTAATGGTTTATTTATTTTATTTATTTTTTGCTCTAATTCACTAGATTTTTGTCCATATTTCAATAGTCTATACGGTTCAGATGAATCTGTGCATGTAATTACATTTAAGACAATCAGCGCAGTTCTCTGCTTTTACTTTATTTTATTTATTTATTTATTTTGCAATCCTTATTTTTAGTTTTCAGGTTTAGTTGAAAATTTATACAGAAAAGAAGTCGTACGGCAGGATATTGGAAACTGAATTATGAAGCCTTAAAAAAATGTACGTATGGAATGACTCGAAAGCTGGGCAAGTATTTTTCAACCAAAATGGCTATTTAAAAAACTTTATTGCTGGATTCTGCCAATCTTTATTCCATAATTTCAAAATTCTGTAATATGCTGAAGAATCTTAATTTTTAATAACTTCTTAGAAGATCGATACAGCGTCCTTTTTTTTTTTTTTATTGTCGATTGCAAAATTGTAGAAGTTAAGTCACTGAATAGGAAACTGAAGAAACTGATTAGAAACCGCATGGTATTATCTTAAAAATGTACTCTTCGAATGCTGGTCAAGTATTTCTCCTTCAAGAGTTTTTTTTTAAATTTTTTGTTGCCATTCTGTTGTTGTTGTTGTTGCACATCCCCAGGGACATCAGAGCTATATCAAGTCTATGAAATTGTGCACCTTGAAGAAGTCAAATACTAACAATGGACTGTCAATACGATCCTAGCTGGAGAGGCTCAGACAAATAAGAATGAAATCAGTTGAAGTTTCTTCCCTAAAAAATTGGGGGAGATTTCTGCACTTGCTTAGAACCCACAGACAATTTTAAAGTTCTAAGGTGACCACTAAGACAGAGAGAGCTAAGCTCTCGCTTTTCCAAGCCAATTTTTCTATTAAAGACAAAGACATATGAAAAGAAGCAGAAAATGTCCACACATGATTCAAGGTGTACTTTTTCAGAGCATATGGCTTTTATTCAGGGACTTGTCAGTCCGCAGAGTCCATAAGATTACTTAGATGATAGAAAACTAAAGAAAACATGTTCTTTCTAGCCTCTCGTTGTTCTGCATTATTGATTATGCTGAAGCATTTGGAGCACTCGCATTTGAAGTTCAGCTCGCATTTACGTAGCTTGCAACCATAATCTGTTTTGAAACACTGCGCGCAAGGACTCTCTATGATTGAGGTATAATGTTCTTCCTCAATGTCTAGAAAAGTCCCCAAGAGTTTTTAAATATCTGTGATTGTATTATAGTCTCTCAAAAAGAATCCACTACAAAGATCAATACTTTCTTTTTGATGTGGGGTATCCGTTTTCTTTATGGTTCAATGCGAATATTAATTTATCGCTTTGCATTTGTTAAATACTACAATATTCAGATGGACCCTCTTATTTTAATGAAGAGCAGCACTCCTTTCAATATTTTTATTACGGGCACATTAAAAAAAGCAGAAAATGTTCGCAAATGATTCAGAGGTGTACTTTTTCAGAGCATATGGCTTTTATTCAGGGACTTGTCAGTCCGCAGAGTCTAGAAGGTTACTTAGATGATAGAAAACTAACGAAAACATGTTCTTTCTAGCCTCTGGGCGTCTGCATTATTGATTATGCTGAAGCATTTGGAGCACTCGCATTTGGAGTTCACCTCGTACTTACGTAGCTTGCAACCATAATCTGTGCTGAAACACTGAGCGCGTGGACTCTCTATAATTGAGGTATATTGTTCTTCCTCAATTTCTAGAAAAGTCCCAAAGAGGTTTTTAAATACATGTGATGGGATTATAGTGTCTGAAAAGGCTTCAATGAAGCGCCATATAGAAGAAAGAATTCACTATAAAGAGGAATACTTTCTTATTGATGTGGGGTGTCCATTTTCTCTTTAGTTCAGTGCGAATATTATCTTTTCTCTGTGCATTTGTTAGATACTGCAGAATTGAGCTGGACCCTCTTATTTTAATGAAGAGCAGTCCTTTCAATATTTCTATTAAGGAAACATTAACAGAAGCATAAAATGTCCGCAAATGATTCAGAGGTGTACTTTTTCAGAGCATATGGCTTTTATTCAGGGACTTGTCAGTCCGCAGAGTCCAGAAGGTTACTTAGATGATAGAAAACTAAAGAAAACATGTTCTTTCTAGCCTCTGGGCGTCTGCATTATTGATTATGCTGAAGCATTTGGAGCACTCGCATTTGGAGTTCAGCTCGTACTTACGTAGCTTGCAACCATAATCTGTGCTGAAACACTGCGCGCGTGGACTCTCTATAATTCAGGTATATTGTTCTTCCTCAATTTCTATAAAAGTCCCAAAGAGTTTTTTAAATACATGTGATGGGATTATAGCGTCTGAAAAGGCTTCAATGAAGCACCATATAGAAGAAAGAATTCACTATAAAGAGGAATACTTTCTTATTGATGTGGCGTGTCCATTTTCTCTTTAGTTCAGTGCGAATATTATCTTTTCTCTGTGCATTTGTTAGATACTGCAGAATTGAGCTGGACCCTCTTATTTTAATGAAGAGCAGTCCTTTCAATATTTCTATTAAGGACACATTAACAGAAGCAGAAAATGTCCGCAAATGATTCAGAGGTGTACTTTTTCAGAGCATATGGCTTTTATTCAGGGACTTGTCAGTCCGCAGAGTCCAGACGGTTACTTAGATGATAGAAAACTAAAGAAAACATGTTCTTTCTAGCCTCTGGGCGTCTGCAGTATTGATTATGCTGAAGCATTTGGAGCACTCGCATTTGGAGTTCAGCTCGTACTTACGTAGCTTGCAACCATAATCTGTGCTGAAACAATGCGCGCGTGGACTCTCTATAATTCAGGTATATTGTTCTTCCTCAATTTCTAGAAAAGTCCCAAAGAGTTTTTTAAATACATGTGATGGGATTAATACATGTGATGGGATTATAGTGTCTGAAAAGGCTTCAATGAAGCGCCATATAGAAGAAAGAATTCACTATAAAGAGGAATACTTTCTTATTGATGTGGGGTGTCCATTTTCTCTTTAGTTCAGTGCGAATATTATCTTTTCTCTGTGCATTTGTTAGATACTGCAGAATTGAGCTGGACCCTCTTATTTTAATGAAGAGCAGTCCTTTCAATATTTCTATTAAGGACACATTAACAGAAGCAGAAAATGTCCGCAAATGATTCAGAGATGTACTTTTTCAGAGCATATGGCTTTTATTCAGGGACTTGTCAGTCCGCAGAGTCCAGAAGGTTACTTAGATGATAGAAAACTAAAGAAAACCTGTTCTTTCTTGCCTCTGGGCGTCTGCATTATTGATTATGCTGAAGCATTTGGAGCACTCGCATTTGGAGTTCAGCTCGTACTTACGTAGCTTGCAACCATAATCTGTGCTGAAACACTGCGCGCGTGGACTCTCTATAATTGAGGTATATTGTTCTTCCTCAATTTCTAGAAAAGTCCCAAAGAGTTTTTTAAATACATGTGATGGGATTATAGTGTCTGAAAAGGCTTCAATGAAGCGCCATATAGAAGAAAGAATTCACTATAAAGAGGAATACTTTCTTATTGATGTGGGGTGTCCATTTTCTCTTTAGTTCAGTGCGAATATTATCTTTTCTCTGTGCATTTGTTAGATACTGCAGAATTGAGCTGGACCCTCTTATTTTAATGAAGAGCAGTCCTTTCAATATTTCTATTAAGGACACATTAACAGAAGCAGAAAATGTCCGCAAATGATTCAGAGATGTACTTTTTCAGAGCATATGGCTTTTATTCAGGGACTTGTCAGTCCGCAGAGTCCAGAAGGTTACTTAGATGATAGAAAACTAAAGAAAACCTGTTCTTTCTTGCCTCTGGGCGTCTGCATTATTGATTATGCTGAAGCATTTGGAGCACTCGCATTTGGAGTTCAGCTCGTACTTACGTAGCTTGCAACCATAATCTGTGCTGAAACACTGCGCGCGTGGACTCTCTATAATTCAGGTATATTGTTCTTCCTCAATTTCTAGAAAAGTCCCAAAGAGTTTTTTAAATACATGTGATGGGATTAATACATGTGATGGGATTATAGTGTCTGAAAAGGCTTCAATGAAGCGCCATATAGAAGAAAGAATTCACTATAAAGAGGAATACTTTCTTATTGATGTGGGGTGTCCATTTTCTCTTTAGTTCAGTGCGAATATTATCTTTTCTCTGTGCATTTGTTAGATACTGCAGAATTGAGCTGGACCCTCTTATTTTAATGAAGAGCAGTCCTTTCAATATTTCTATTAAGGACACATTAACAGAAGCAGAAAATGTCCGCAAATGATTCAGAGGTGTACTTTTTCAGAGCATATGGCTTTTATTCAGGGACTTGTCAGTCCGCAGAGTCCAGAAGGTTACTTAGATGATAGAAAACTAAAGAAAACATGTTCTTTCTAGCCTCTGGGCGTCTGCAGTATTGATTATGCTGAAGCATTTGGAGCACTCGCATTTGGAGTTCAGCTCGTACTTACGTAGCTTGCAACCATAATCTGTGCTGAAACAATGCGCGCGTGGACTCTCTATAATTCAGGTATATTGTTCTTCCTCAATTTCTAGAAAAGTCCCAAAGAGTTTTTTAAATACATGTGATGGGATTAATACATGTGATGGGATTATAGTGTCTGAAAAGGCTTCAATGAAGCGCCATATAGAAGAAAGAATTCACTATAAAGAGGAATACTTTCTTATTGATGTGGGGTGTCCATTTTCTCTTTAGTTCAGTGCGAATATTATCTTTTCTCTGTGCATTTGTTAGATACTGCAGAATTGAGCTGGACCCTCTTATTTTAATGAAGAGCAGTCCTTTCAATATTTCTATTAAGGACACATTAACAGAAGCAGAAAATGTCCGCAAATGATTCAGAGATGTACTTTTTCAGAGCATATGGCTTTTATTCAGGGACTTGTCAGTCCGCAGAGTCCAGAAGGTTACTTAGATGATAGAAAACTAAAGAAAACATGTTCTTTCTAGCCTCTGGGCGTCTGCATTATTGATTATGCTGAAGCATTTGGAGCACTCGCATTTGGAGTTCAGCTCGTACTTACGTAGCTTGCAACCATAATCTGTGCTGAAACACTGCCCGCGTGGACTCTTTATAATTGAGGTATATTGTTCTTCCTCAATTTTTAGAAAAGTCCCAAAGAGTTTTTTAAATACATGTGATGGGATTATACTGTCTGAAAAGGCTTCAATGAGGCGCCTTATAGATGAAAGAATCCATTACAAAGAGGAATACTTTCTTTTTGATGTGGGGTGTCCTTTTTCTTTAGGGTTCAATGCGAATATTAATTTATCGCTTTGCATTTGTTAGATACTACAATATTCAGATGGACCATCTCATTTTAATGAAGAGCAGTCCTTTCACTATTTTTATTACGGACATATTAACAGAAGCAGGAAATGTCCACAAATGATTCAAGGTGTAATTATTCAGTACATATGACTTTTATTCAGGGACTTGTCAGTCAGCAGAGTCCAGAAGCTTACTTTGATGATAGAAAACTAAAGAAAACATGTTATTTCTAGCCTCTGGGCAACTGCATTATTGATTATGCTGAAGCATTTGGAACTCTCGCATTTGGAGTTTAGATAGCACTTACGTCCCTTGCAACCATACTGTGTGCTGAAACAGTGTGCGCGAGAACTCTCTATAATTGAGGTATATTGTTCTTCCGCAATTTCTCGAAAAGTGTCCAAAAGTTCCAGTAGTTTTTAAAATACAGATGATAGTATTATAGTCTCTCAAAAGGCTTCAATGAGTCGCCTTATAGAAGAAAACTTGAAGTTGGTGTCCATTTCAAAGAGGAATGCTTTCCCTTTGATGTGGCCTGTCCTATTTCTTTCTAGGATCGAATTGAACATCTTCGTTCTTTCGATGAGCTTTTGCTTGATACTGCAATATAAGGAAGTATTCTTGTAATTTAATGAAAAGCAGTCCTTTGAATTTTTCTTTTGAACTTTTTACACCAGAAGCAGGTGTCTTCCTAAAATATTTCTGTGTGTATTTATTTAGGTCACTTTTTATCGTCTCTTCAGTACGCAATTTTTAAGGTTTTGGCTCCCTGAAACATTAATGTAGGTAACATGCATAGTTTTATTTTTAGTTTTTAGTTTTTCTTATTGTGGTTTCTCATATTTCATCAATACTGTTGTTCTTGCTTTTAAGTTTTTATTTTCAGGCATTTTTTGACAAAATTTGTGGAGAATTCACACTTTGAAATTCTTTCTAAAGACACTGACTGCTTGTTGAAAGTGCAGCGTCGGAGGATTATTTTTAGGGAAATATCTATGTATTACCTTCCATAAGAATTAAAACTTTCGCTGAGAATTTTGATTACGTTCTGAGCGTTTTTGCACACTTCTTATGCTTTGTTTTAAATCTTTATGGCAGTAAAGAACAACAACAACAATGAACTGAGAGTAAATCTCTTTTAACTGTTCGCGTTCACTAATCTTCTTCGTTTTGCTCATTTTTTTTTTTTTTTTGTCACTTCAATTTTGCTATAAATTGATTCATAAAAGGGACTTATAGAAGTATTTTTTATGGTCCTACATATTTCTTTTAATTCCTTTTGAGTACGTGTAGTGGCTCAGACGATCGCAGCCGTATATATATCATTCCTTTCGGATAACAAGAAAGCTAGATCACTTATCAGCAGAGACGACTGTGTCTAAGGCACTTCATTTTAAATCTTAGAAATTTCCTGAAACAGTTTTCTGGGGATAACAAATATCTCAGAAACGCCTGCATTTTTTTTCCTTCACTTTCAATACTGTAAAGACAATTATAGAAGCTGCCTTTTTTTATGTTGAGCTTGGTTTTCATCACTTTTTCACACGTAACCGGACTGAATCGATTAGACAGTAGTTGCAATTTTTAATCTTCATTTAAGTCCTATTTGTATACAGAGCATATAAAATTGAGCACATTCATCACTTTTATTTATTCAGTTTTATCTATCCGTTTTTTTTATTATCATTATTATTGTTGCAATTTTCCAAAATAGTAGTTTATTTACTTTTAAAATCCTCAAAAATTATTTAATTAATTAATTTTTTTAAAATGTGTAAATTTTATTTTTAAATTTAAATTATTTTTAAACTCTTACATTTTTTAAAAAAATATTGTATTAATTTATTTTTAAAAAAGGAAAAAAATTTAATTCTATTTTTAATATCTGATCATGCTTAAATAAGCAATCTAAATTAAAAAAATGGCATTAAATAAATGCCCATAAATTATTTATTAGAATTATGAAATCAATACCCATTCATTCTGCTATCGCATCAATATTACGGCTACAATGTGACGTGGCTAAATTTATTTTTTGCATTCGCAAGATTATTTTCATGCGGTTGCAAAAATAATTTTTTCAAAAATTTTAGAAAAGAATTACGTCTTATATTTCCATACTGGAACAAATTTACTTTAGAAGATGTGAATATGCAAGTTTTGTTTCGAGGGAAAAAATGCTTTTTATTATTAGTTCTTATTAGATTACGTACACATTTTATTTTTTATTTATTTAATTTTTTTTAAATACTTAAATGAGAATACTTTGTTAAAATAAAACTATTTATGTTACTTTATTTGGTGACATTTCCTTTTCTTGTAAGTGTTCTATAAAAAATACTCTAAATTGCTTTATGATAATTTCTAAACCTCTGTTTCTAACTATTTAAAAAAGTATGACAATTACTTTAATAATACAATATTTCAGCCATATTTATTGATAATTCAAAACCAAGCTCATTAAATTTTCTATTTTATAAAAGTCATAATAGAATTCTTTTCAGTAATATCTCAGTGACCTTTAATTGAAATATATTTAAAATAAATCATTAAAAATCGTTACATTAAAAACAACGTGAAAATAGTGGCGTAAAAAAAGAAAAAAATATTTCATGAAATTACTTTTGCACAAGTTGAGAGAGCTTGATTTTTCTCAGGTTCTTAAAAAAGAGCCGATTCTTTTATTGTTAATTACGAATTACTCCCTGATGACCCGATGCTTTATACATCGGCATGTTTGTTGCCGGTTTATTGATTCCTTTTAATAAATTTTGAGGATATTCAAGTGTCCCCAAGAGAAGGTAATTTAAGATGGAAAATATTTAAATTATTCGAAAGAAGGCCACAAATTAGAAAATATTTTAATCAAAATATATTTCTTCTTCTTAGAAGACAGTAATACCATTCTTTTAAAACAATTTTGTATTATCTTGTTGGAGTCTCAGAAATTTTATCAATGTATAAAAAATTTACAGATCTATTTAATACTTAGTAAACATTAATGAAATGAACAAAAGTGTCACCATTATTCAAATGAATGAATAAATATTAATATTTTATGAAATAATTTAAAAGTTTAAATACTTTCCAATATTTTTTTGTACTGATTTTGAAAAGTACACATTTTAAATTTGCAATATCATAAATAAAAATTTCGTAACTAATGATAATACTGACTTGATACGAACTTCATTGCAGAAAAAGCGAATGATAATTAAACATATTATATTTATTTGCAGAATAAAAATAAGTACTTATTTAGGCATGAAATAATACAATACTGATTTCCTGTAGTGAATTTGAACAGTACACATTGCAATACTGTAAATAAGCATTTGAAAACTGATGATAATAATGACTTGATATAAGTTTCATTGCAGAAATAACAAATCATATTAAAATATATTATAATTAATTGCAGAGTAGAACATAAGCATTTGTTTACGCATGAAATAATGCAACACAATTTGTACTGTTTATGAAAAATGTACACATTTTAAATTTGCAATACTGTAAATATACATTTGAAAAATAGCCATAAGAATGATTTGACATAAGTTCATTGCAGAAATAATTATTCAAATTGAAATATATCATAATTAATTGTAGAATTAAATGTTAGCTTTTATTTAGGCGATAAACTACACAAAACAATTTGCATGATTTTTAAGTCATACAGAAAAATTACTAAAAATAAAAAAATAATAGTTTACTTTTCTAAAAATCAATAGTTAAAAAAATTTCACATTACAGATGCTAAAATTAATACATTTTGAAAATTATAAGAACAACCTGGAGACAACTGTTTCTTCAAAGAGCGTTTAGTTTTTATTGATACGATAAACTAAATTGAAACTGCAATTTATATTTTATAATCTTATTATCAATGGCAAGTTTTCAGAAGAAAAGTCTAGAAAGTTTACAACTTCCTGTTTGTAAGAAAATATATTTTTACAGTTTGAAAACTAAAGAATGTTTCCGCAATTAAAATCTAAATTTAAATTAACTCTGTTGTACGCAGAGCTAAATTTGTTCTTACATGAAAAATCTTCTTCCTGAAGGCTTAGTTCGTAAATAATTGAATTTCGAAAATATGAAATATCGATTCGAGGCTTTTATTAGCCAGTAAATGCACCTGCTTTTTTGATCTTATATTATTTCATAATAAGTTGCATTTTGCTTTCATCATTATTGCCATTATGAAGTGTTTTAAATATTTTTAGTGACTTCATAAAAAAAAAAGATTCCTGTAAAATGAATTGGAAATTTCGAAAATGTTTAAAGGGATATGAGAGAAAAATCGAAGAACATAAATATTGTATCCATCTGGTGATTTGCTATGCAAAAGGAAAAATAGCGATATAAGTTCACTGCAAAACTAACATGAACACATAACGTACATACAACGAGACAAATAGTTGAAAATCGCATTTCTGTTATATTATTAACAAAGAAATACAAAATTTGAATAATTGAGAAGGATATTTATTCGAATTTTCTTTATCAGTGCAGAAAAGAACTCGACTGCGTTTTCGTGGGTTTTCTAAAATTTGCAGCTAATTATTTCTTCAAACTCGAAGTCTTTAATCTTCTTTTCTATAAAGCTAAGTATATAACAAGAAATGAAGATATTTGAATGGTGCTAAATTCAAATTGGATTTTGAAAAGAGGGAAATAATTTTTACTGATATAAACTCATCTTGAGTTTTTTAAGATTACAGCTATGAAAGAATCTTGGACTTCCTAAACTGTATTCTGTTTGATAATGACGACTTGGCATAAAAAAATACTGTCGAAACAAACGAAATTTTATAAATTATTCCACGCTTTGTATAAAATGAAGATACTATCTTTATTGATCTTTATGCCATTAAATTTCGATAATAAATAAATTAAAAGTGTTTCTTTAGTCTAATTAAAATTACCATAGCGTCCCGCTGTCATGAATATAACAGTAAAATAAAAATTTATTCTGTCTCGTTTCATGAAATATTAGACCATTTAAAAAGAAATATTTAATGTGAAATAGTTTTTGCCAAACTTAAAACTCGAATTATATTAACAATGGAAATTTAGTATTTATTCCGAAAAAGGGAATTTTTCTATCAACTAAAATTCTGCTTTCTGATTGTTTAACTTCAGTGACTTAGTAAAATGCAGCTGTATATATATATATATATATATATATATATATATATATATATATATATATATATATATATCTTCGAGATTATTTAGCGACCTCGTTAATTCTGAATCTTTAGCCTCTAAATGACCCAGCACCTCTCTTCGAAATTGCACTTGAAACAAGCTGTAGAACGGTAGCTAATTTCTAAATTCAACGTATACTGTGCCTGTATAAAACGATTCTTCCTTAAAAATCAATCCTCAACCGTGTGGTCTGGAAGCCCCCGCGATCCTAGGATTCATTGGAAGGCAAGGCATTAACAAGATTGGTTAACAGTCGCAGCTTTTCACAAAAGCATTATTGGATGCAAGGATACTAGATAGGGCCCTATGCTCACCAGAGCCAGCCTTTATGTCATTGAAATGCTTATTTTCTTTCTTTCTTTCTTTCTTTTTTTTTTGGTGCAGAATTCTACTTCGTTATGCAGTCACATGAAGAACAAGCATTGTATTTAATAGCATTTATAAAACAAGCATTGTATTACGTCCGTGAGTGTATTGTGTTAATAAACATCAGTCACCTATGTTAAATCTGAACAGTAGGTGTGCTCTAGAATACTGTGAGAAATAGAAACTAATAAAAAAGATAACTGTATCAAAACCGAGTTTCATTGACAACAACAGCATCTTTTATTTCTCACACAAAGACTCCATTTAACTTGAATGTTTTGACTGTTTTTTAAAAAAGCAAATAACAACAAAAAATTTCGATACTTTAAAAGTATTTGCATAAAAATGTTTTAAATTTATCATATGTCTATGTCCATAAAAGGATGACAATTTTAGAAACAGTATTTAAATACTTTATATCATTTGATATAATGAATTCTATAGCTATGATGGCATCTTCTTTGTTTATAAAATATTTTATTAAAAAAAATATTTGAGGTAAACTTTAGGTTGCCTATTTTGCCTTTACAGTTTCAAGAGAACATCAAACAAAAAGATATTTGTTACTTATAATGAATTTACATATTTTAACAACTTACTAATTGTAAATATTTATTTTCAGAATTCCAACATTAGACCAACTGTCATGTCTATAAAAAGTGATGTTTTATCAAGTTGATGCATTTCATTATTGATACTGCAGATGCTTGTCTTTATTTCCGGATTTCTATTCGCACAATGGCATTCATGTTTATTGATAAGAGAGATTTTTATTCCTATACTGGACACTTCATGAATGAGAGAAATATAAAGTTTTGTTACCCACAGGATTGTATTTTTTAATTTATAAGCACATTCTAGATTACCATGTATCATAAACATATCATTTTTTAAAAAAAATAAAACCTAGTATTATCTTATGCATTTCTATGACAAAATGAATAAGAAATCCAACTGCAGCTTTTCCTAAATTTAAACAGCAAATGGTTTATTGAAAAAATTCATTTTTAGACATGAATTCATTTGTAGACATGAATATTTCACCTCTTTGTATTAATTATTAAATTCGCTTCCTTTTTGAAAAGGCACGAAATATTCTTTCCATTCATTTATGATAAAGACAGTCACACACATTTCATAACTTCAGCATCCATTTGCTAAAAGAATACAGTAAATTTTTTAACAGTGAATTGCATATTTGAAGCATCATTTTTAATTTTATAGGTAATGTGAAATAGGTTTTAATTATGAAATGTGTCATTTACTTTGTATGTAAGCATTTAAACTATTAGGGGAGGATGTTTTACAGAATACGTAGGTGGTAAATATTTGTGCGAAAAAAACAGGTCCCGATTTCAAATATAAATTAATAAGACTATAAGTGATAAATAAAATTTATAAAAAAATTGAAACAATTGTGGGAATAATGGAATCCAGTATATGCTTTAAAAATATTATAAAGTTATAATTATATAAAAGTATAAATAATTTTACATAAATTCCACTTCTTAAAAAAAGAAACATTCATGACTTATTAATAGAGTAAATTTTTTCTAACTATACCCATGCGGCTGGGTTTAATTTCTACCTGTATGAAACATTCAATTACGATCTATTACAGATGAAACATTCAGGAATCCTTCAGCGATATCTAAAAATTAAAAATATATATAATTTCATTTCCATTGTATGAGCTACCGGCAAAGTTGCTCAAAGATAACGTAGTTTAAGCAATTTTTTAAAAAGATCTTGAAATACATATTGGTTTTAAGATTAATATTTTGTTTTTGTTTTTTATATTATTTCTCTCTCTGAACTACAAAATCCCATATAAGCGAAAGTATCTGATGTAAGCTACAAGAATTGCTGATATATATTTTAAAAAATATCTATTAATAATTAATATGAGACAAGGTAATATCAGGGAAAAAAATTCTTATCTAAGAACTAGAAAATATTATATTTGCTTGCAAAAACCGTATTTTTTCGAAGATGACTTTATGAATCTTAAGCAATAAATACATTCTATGTCTTTAGTTATTTCATTTTCAAATATTAATTATAATAGGAATATTTACAAAAGTGTGTAATAAGCACATAATGTTTGAGGCTTTTTTTTGATTTTCTAACTTGACACGAATATGGTCCGATTCTTGAAATTATATTAGATTTATGTCTAGTTCATGCGATTTCGAAGAATTGCCCTAACCCTTTAAGGAACACTGATTTCTTCTGCCACATTTTCAGACGAAATGTCTTTTACCCCTTAACTGTTTTACTTTCTTTATTATCTAATAAGGTGACACCTTCTGTTTTGGGAATATTTTGTTATTTTGATTCAAATTCCATTGGATACTTGACTTATCTATGAATTCGTAGCAACTTTAATGTTGAATTACAATCTTTATGGATGGTTTATTTTTTACTTAAATTCAATAAATCTATGCACGCATGGCACTCGTGCAAAACAATTAAGCGGTTAAAAGGCGTTTTACTATAAAATAATAATAATAATAATAAATTATCTTTATTATTGTGTCAAAATAAATATTTTATATTCGACCTCATTGTTATGAACTGGGCTTGTTTGTAACGTGATTCACTAATTATTCTTCTCTTTGAATAATTTTTTTTTGTTACAAAATAAAGCAGTTCCCTGCAATTAAAAGTGAAATTTCAACAACCAGGCAACAACTTTTGAGCTCAAGCCTTTGAGAGAAAATATAAAACATTGAATAAACGGAAAGCATAAAAACACGTCATGACAATGTTGTCCTTGGATTTTTCTACCCTCACTCAATAATAATCTATGCATATTCTTTAATATCAACTTCTCAGTCAGATTCAAAGCGAAAAATTTCATCTCAATAAATGATCCTTACAAAAACTGAAATCTTTACTGAATATTTTCAAGGTTATTCCGCAGTCTAAAAAATCCACTGCACCTGCTTTTTTCCTACAGGGTGGGACATAAGTAGTTGTTAATATATGCTTTTTCTGGGACAATGTGAAATTCGTATTAACTTTTTATCAGTATTATCTTAATAAACAATTTTTATCTGACAGATAGATTTAAAATTCTGCATTAATTATCAGTTTAATGGTTGGAAATCTGATTAAAGTTTAGGAGAAATTATTATTCATTTTTCATATTTAGTGGAATCAACATTATTATCAAATGATTGATAGCAGGAATGTTCCAATTATTGAATGTAAATCAAAACTAAGTTAAGGAAAATGTAAGGGTTGGCTTAAATTTTTAAGTGGTACGGATATTTCATGACACTTGTCATTATTATTAAAAGAAATAAGCGAAAAAAAGTGTATAAAAATTCAAAAATATATTTCAATTTCAGTAGGTTTTATGTTTGTAAAGAAACACCTTTAAGCAGCACTCTTTATTTAGTAGCGTGATCTAAGTTTTAATTTATTTGAAAAATATGTCGGTAAGTACAAATTTCATTGCGGTACGCGAATTCTTATAGGTTTATATGGTATTACGTATTAGTAAATATACTTTATTTTTGAATGAATTAAAAGCTCATCCAACAAAAACTGCGCAAAACGCTTTTCATTGCAAGGTCTGAATTCCTCTTACTAATTTTTTCCATCCAGTATCAGCTATTTATCCAAGAGAAGAAATTAATTTTGATAATCAGTCGATGGGTTCTAAATTTTACCATTTTTTAAATTTTTTTCATACAATGTAATACACTTCAAATACACGACATTCTGGAAATTGCGCTGAGTGACTTTGGAAATAAAGTAAAAATAATCCCCCCCCCCTTTTTTTTTCAGAATAAAATTTTTAGCTTGTATTGTGTTGAGAATTCAATTTTACTTATAAAATGTTTTGTCAAATAATTTGTGGGATTGTACCATTCTTTTATATATGTAGCATTTTAAAGTTGTTTTTAATTGCATTTATATGGTATTGCATTCGGTGAGGTATTGTATATCTCATTACTACATTTCGTTAATGAATTGTCACTCACGTCGACAGGTAACGCAGTGTTCATTAATTTTGTTGTTCTACGAGTGCTTTTATGACTTTATAAATAGTAATAAATATTTCTTATTCATTAATGTATGAGGGGTATATTTTTAGGGAATGAATTATCTATGAATCTCTATAGCCAGTTGATTGCTACGCGATTTTATATTTTATTGTTTTGGGCATTGGGGGGAGGGATTGCACCATTCTTTGAAATGCTAAATGGCTATATTCTCTGAATTTATGTTTCATCTCTTTTCGATTATTATACACATTCAGCCATAGCGGTTCACACTAGTTCCTGTAAAGGATGCGCACGAGAAGCTCAACTGAATCCTTTCACTAGGAGTTGGCAGTTGCATTGTAATAACATCATCATCTTGCAGTACTGAGATAAATATGATATTTAAGAATTGATAATCAACAATATCATTATGGACATTACCAAACCAATATTGTCACCCTCCTTCTCCGTTAATACACCACCAGTGAACAGATGATGATATAACAATATTTTCGAATTGAGCGAATTAATTTGCCTTACAGACCTGGAAACAATCCAGACGATAAATAATTTTCTAAGCATTTGTTTGAATACATGCGATCAGACTGAAAGATACAATGATGTCGACTTATCTAAATAAAATTGATTTTCACGTTTATCAATAAATTACTTGTTAATATGGTGAAAGACGAGTTGAAATATCCATTAAGTTTGAATTAGAACAAATGAGTTCACATTTTTTCTAGATGAGCATTGCAGAGAAAAAAGGAATGTTTCGGATAAAAAAGCATTGTTTAAAGTTTTATAATTTAGTAAATTCTTTCAAATAAGTTTGGTTACATTTAAATATGACATTGAAACAATCTTTGAATGAAACAAAAAATAATAAATTCGAAAATATAGGAAATTTAAAGACAAGATTATATTGAAGTAAAATGATATTGAAATTTCAATTTTTTAAAATCTTTGACTGTCTTAATGTACTTAAAATTTCTGCTTCACATTTTATTAATCACTGTATGTCAGATTTTTAGTATTAAAATATTTCACCAAATAAACCGAAATGGGGAATGGAACCTTTCGGCATGAAATGTATTTCTATGTAAAGAAGCTTTTCTCAAACACTAAAGCAAGCAATGCATAGAGGTAATTCAGTAAATCAGAAGGAAGGTTCTAAAATTTGTCTTCCTCAATTAACCATGTTTAAAATCTTTTAGAATTGTGATGGTAAATGTATATATGTTTAAAAATTCTTAAAAAACAATTTATTAGACATAATTATTAATTCTTTTTACACAAAAATCGAGATTTTTACAGGAAAACTTTTTTTTTATATTTAAGGATTCTAAGTTGTATAAAACGACAATTAAATATTTTAACTAAATATTTTGAGGTCATTAAAAAAAACATCTCTTTTTTTAGATTTTATTTAACATATATAATTTCTACAACTCTCGGAATACCTGTTTGATTTTATTTACACCAGATAAATCCTGTAGCTGCATAAAGCAAGAATAAAGATGGGAGAAGAAACTTCCTTGAAAAATTCGTCTAAAGCGGGATCATTTTTAATAAATTTAATAGTTTTAGCGCTCATTTTAACTAATTATCGCCTTCTGGATTTTTCTTTTTCCATATCAATTTGTAGCCCAAATAGACGAAATTTGTGTTATATTGCAATTAATATATCAAAAAAACATTCATTTGCAAATTTATAATTTCGCAAAAAGAAGCACTGAGCATTGTTTAGAATCAGGTATTCCGTTTGCTGGATTTATCCAGTAAATTAATTAATGTGTTTAAAAAGTTAATTTTTTAAAGAAATTTTAATGTATAAAGTTGTCAAAATTCCCTTATTTATACTACTGTACCAATTTAAATTTAACCCTTTTCTTACTTAAATAAAAATAGCACATTAAAAATTCATTCTTAGATTCAAAATTATTATCGTTCCTGACGAATTTTGTTTACCGTATTATTACTTATTTCACAATATAATAACGTGTTTATATATTATTCCTTTGAATATAACTAATATAATAAATTATGAATGCCTTAATCGGAGGTTTATGTTGATTTTAGATGAACTAAAATCTTGTTTTGACTCTTACCTGCAGCTAAATAAGGTGCATTCCTTCCAGAAAATAAATTGAACTTTAAAATGCATTATCTCTTTAAATATGATTGAAAACTCATGCTTGTAATTTACAAATTTTATTCGAGGCACTCATTTTTATATATGAGAGATATCAGTGCTTCATTATTACAATCAAGATTGAATTTATATTGAATGTTACATTGCAATGTGGTGCAACAACGAATTTTCACCTGTTTCCATCTGATCGGACAAACATGCGAGAACAGAAACCGTTGCCCGACCGACACAGTGGAATCAATGAATCCATTCCCCAGAACTGTTCCGCCCACCGGATCCTTTGACAGAGTCCCAGGAAACGAGAACTACCGCAGCGAAAAAGCTTGGCAGCGGTAAAAAGGGAGTGCTCGTTCTCAGAACTCTATATGTACAGCTCAGTTGCTGCTTTAAAATATCGCTGTTTCATATACAAGTGATCCCTAAAAGCCTTTTATAAAGTTTAAGAGGTAACCTGGTATTTGGAAATAAGACATTTTCACAATAAAATAGGAAGTGGCAACGCAAAAGGTGAGAGGTGCGAGCGGTATTTTGTCAGTCAATTCATTAACAGGGGAGAGTGAACAAGACAAAATTCCAGACAGATTAAATGAAATACAAATTTGTGAAAACATAACAAGAAATCGTATGGATAGCAACGTCACCAGAAGGTGTTGTTTCGGATGGCATTACAATAGAATCATTTCTTCTTTAATGTTTCTACCCCTTTTGCTTATCCTTCCTCCAAAACTTGCCTTCGTACCCATCAGGCCGCATAAAATTTTTAATGATATTATTGATACTACTATGTTGTTGTGCTATGGGAATTTATATTTTATACGCCTAAATTGTACATTTTATCTGTTGTATCCATTTCTGTTACTTAATTCATTTAGATTCTTTACTTTCGCGGTCGCCCTTTGCTGCCACAATTCCACATTTTTTTGTGAAAATGTCTTGTTCCTCTAAGCCTGACTATGCCTTCCCTATTTCAAATTTTCTCTCTGCATTTTAATGAACTGGGCAAAGGATTTAAAAGGATCCATTGTAATGCATCAAAAAGATAACGATTCTATCATTATTTTCGGTGAAAGGTGTTTTTCACCACTAAATACTTTGATCAATTATCGGGACATCACTTTTCTTACTTTTCTTTATCATGCTAACTCTACCCACTGCGCGTCCAAGTATGTTAGCATATTTCATAACTTTACTGTAAAATATATCATTCAAATCATTCATAGATATTATTAATCGATAGAAAAGAGCACATCATAGCCTCTCAAATGATGCATGGATTCTTAATTGAATCTACGTTGGAATTTTTCAAACCAGAAGGTCTCACGCAATTAAATAGCAGAAAAAAACAACAGAATTAAGAAACTAATAATCTATTTTGCTATATATTTTTTAATAAAGACCTTTATTTCAGTTTTTGCTGAAGTGTGATACAAATTTTGACCTGGGAAGTGTTTTCTTTCTTTTCGATTATGTGATTAGAAATTTGAACAAAAACCAACCTATTAGGATTAAATTCAAGTTATAATTTACAAATCAACAGGTTTTATATTCTAGTTGTGAGATTAATTTTGATTTATTAAGTCTCAAACTTCGAAATATTTTTAATAGCTATTTAGATGCACGATTGCAAATCGCTTTACATATACTTAGAGAAGAAACTATTGTTTTTTATCTATGCATTTCTGTAAAGAAGAAGCTATCATTGTACTGTTAGTCAATGCTATTAAATAAATTTATACGAATCAATCATGAGATGTTTATGTTGGTCATTGCAAAATTCTTTAAACATTCTCCAAATAGCCCTATTATTGTGAAAGTGTTTCATCGGGCAGCAAAATAAGCTAATCTATAAATCGTTACTACACTAAAATATCCTTAAAACTTAATTCATGTTTTAAATCAGGTTGCCAAAGCTACCATGAGTGAAAATATGAATCCTAAACTTTAAAGGGAGAATCGAATAATAATTGAGTCACTGAAAACAACTCATGGTTAATAATTTTTTTTCATTCACTTTGAATAGTTCATAACATGATCGAATTAAAATGCGCATTTTCTTCTAAGAATGTTTCGTGTAAAATTCTGAAAACTTTTGTATTTTATAGTACGGAAGAAACATAATTTAAATAATATGAAATGTTATTCCTCAATCGAATGAAATCAGATTTCTTCTAAAGAAAGTATTCCATCAAAACGCATGTTCAAAAAACTAGATGACATGACTTTTTATCGACAATCGAAATTCCTCACAGAAACTTTAGCAACCAGTACAGAATATGCAATCATCGTATAAATCTAAATTAACAATAACGGAAATTTGAATAAAATGGCATATCAAATATTAAAACATGAGCAAAAATCAAACATACTAATATATAGCTTCTTTAAAAACATTGATTACAACTCAAAATAAAAAACGCAGCCATTTCACCACTCATTTCAAACAAGAATGGCCAACTAAATCAAAACAAACAGAGAGAATGTACGTGCGCATGCGTGATGTCGAAATCTTTAAACAGCAATTCTGTTCTAGGGGCTTTTTTAAAATGTATTTCTTGAAAACCCAGTTAACAAGAAGAAAAGGTAGGACATCCTCACTTGCAGTTTAATGCGGAACGTCTTTCCCTTTCGAGATTTTTCTGTTTAAAAACATTTTTCGTGTTGATAAATGTTAATTATCTTTTTAAAACTGCCATAATTTGCCAAAGTATTTTATCTAACTCTACTTAAATATTTATTTCACCCCAAAAGTAGGTGAAAATAGTATTTGAAGTATTTATTGTTTTTCAATCCATACAAGAACCTGAAGGTGATTTTAGAGAGGTGTGTCAGAGAGAAGAGTACTTTTCAAATCATTTATTACTTTGGCTTTTTATTGCAGACAAAATTGTCAGACCTTTTGAAATTAGATGCCCTACTCAAACTCGTCATTCTGAGCAAAGTAATGTATCCTGAATGACACCAACTATTTGAATGAAATATTTATGTGTATTTTTTTTAAAAATTTTTATTTACTTTAAGGCGAAAATATTATAATAGATTACAAAATACATCTCGGAATTCAAACATTTGACACCCGATGTTTCACACCTTCTCGAATCTTATAAACACGAATTTGAAATCAGAATTTCTGTGTGTCATTGTGATATCAACAATGAGCGCCAAGAAAAAGGTTCGACTATCCACCTTTTCAAAAGGTTTACTCGCATTTATCAAATTTTGTATGGAATGCATTGATGGGAAATGCGTGCTCGTCTGTCGATGTCAAACCAATTTTGGTATTTTAAAGTCAAAACTGTCTGCCAAAAAGTGTGTGAATGGGCAGGTAGAAAATATATACTTGTTAACTCTCGATATCAGCAGAGTTATCAGGAGAGGGGAGGAGTAAAACATACCAAAAATGAATTTAAAAATTAATTTTATAAAATTCTATTGAAACTACGGATCTTTTACGGATTTTTGCCAAATATGCTTAGAGAATTTGATACAATACCCTTTCAACCAGTAGAAAATGTCCTAAATAAAGAACATTCAAACAGCTGATTGTGTAAATTTTGATGCATTAGAAAATGTGAATCAAATATGTATTATCTTTATCATGTACCTTGAAAATTTAAGATAATTTAATTCATTTGGGAAAAAATACAAATATGAATAATAGTGAAAGTGATTATATTTATTATTTTTTTATTCACAGAATTTGATATATTGATTATTTTGAATGGAGTGTTATTACACTTCACCAAATAGTCAGAATTTTTTTGCGTTGTTTAAAACAAGGAAAAACACTTCATGCAAAATGATTTTTCATTGAATTATGAATATGGAGACATGAACATAAGTGAAAAACATGAACATGGAGATTGCGACACTTTATTTTTATTCAAACCGTAAAGAATTTCGAATAGCTAAACGATTTACTTTCTTTTTTCGATAAGTATTTTAGACTTTGCTCACACTTTATAGTCGATTTCACAAAAGGATTTCTTTCTCCTGCATTAATGATTTTTTTATAATAAAATATAATAATACCTATGTTTCGGTGCTTTAGTTGCGCTTTTCTGTAATATCTCAATGATGCCTTACTTTATATCTGAAACCAATGAAACTATTTATTTATGTAATTTTTATTGACTCTCGAGCTTTTTGGTCCTGTATTGGCGTTATATTTAAGCATATTAGCTCCAGTTTTTAAAAGAGTAGCGAAAAAAATTTTTAAATTATCAAAATAGAAATAAATGATATTTTTCTGTTTTAAATAATGGAACAATGCCTTTAATTAAAAAAAATAATACTTTTTAGTTATTTCCCTTCTTTTAAACATCTTGAAATTAGAAATCTTACAGATATTTGCAACAGATAATATATTAATAATATATATTAATTAATTCGTATAAATAATATATATTTTGTTAAATTTGTATAAAATGATACATTTGTACATAAAATAAGCGAAGCGAAATATAACAATAATTTAAGGATCCACTCTCGCGTGTTGAATATCTCTCAGTTTGAGTAACAGAAAACGATCTCAATATCGAGGTTTTTGCACATAGAAACACACCCATGTGCAGTTTATATCTTCTTTCTTAAACCCCATTTCCGCAAAGTGAATCCCCTGGGATTCGCACCTGCTAGCTTTCTAATTAGACATTCTCTTCTATACTACTACAGTTAAGAGAAAAACAAGCATCTTAATAGATAGTGGTCTGAATAACAGATATGGATCATGGCAGTGCACTTGTTAAAGCTATATGAACAAAAAAACTTGCACAGTATCCAGTTGTAAATAATAAAGAACTGAATATCATGCAATAAAATATAGCTTTTAAAAACGTCTTTGAAATATTTCACTTAATACCAATTAAAATATTTTTATGACATCTTCCTTCTTCAGAATCTTAAATAACTTCTTATTAAACACTGAGGAGAAAAGGATTTCCTTTCTTATTTTAACTTATTTATTCCTGTTTGAAATATTTTTTTTTCATTTCTCATAGCTCTAGAACTTAATCAATGAATAGTATCTATCCAATAAATTTCTTCAATTTTTCTTAGAAAAGAACTGTAGTTACATATGCTTTTTAAAAAAATTTCAGTCGGGTTTCATCGTGTTTTCATATGCTGAGAGAGAATACTTTACAATCAAGAATATATGTAAAGAAATCACTTTCCAGACTTAGAATTCAGATTTTAAATACTATTTCAGACTTTTATAATGCTTATTTTTGTAGTGGAGTGACATGGGTATTTAATATTATTTCTTCAGAAACTTAAGAATATTTTTAAAAGATCGTTCCATTAGGCGTTTTCTTACAAAGCTATTCAAGCAGAATAAATTCTAACATTTTATCCCAGTATTCCAGGTTAAAATTAATTTTCTTTGATGCAAATTTATGAGTAAACAATTCGGTTCCAGTCTTTAGAGAAACTAATTCTTCCTCTTTTCACAAACAGAAAGTTAGAAAGTAGAAACAGCAACAGGACTTTGTTTTGCCACAATAGCATGCACATGTATATAATAGGCTGAGATCTTATAAACAAATGTTTTGCCTTACATCCTTCAATCTCGATAATCTTTTGAACTATTTTGAAGAATCTTCTAAAAATGTTAAGAAAAACATTGCTGATTAGAAATGTTGACGTCATGAATGCGCGCGCACTCCAGTTCTGACTCGGTTTGTTTTGTTTTAGTTTGACGATGATCTGCCGTGTAACTCGTGGATATTACTGCTTTTTTCTACCAAATCAGAAATATCAATTCGGCGTTTTGTTTTGGTAAGTTATTATTGTTCTTTATACATTTTTTGAAAGATTTTGTAAATATTGATTTCTACTTATATAATATGTCAGGTATTTTAATCCTAGAAATTATTTGATGAAATGTAACAGGCTTCCAATGTCTTCATGATCTGTTTTATGAATATTGCATTCAATGTATTTGAAGAAATTAAATGGTAAACAACAAGGATGGTTATTATGAGGCATAAATATATAGCGCAATGTTTTCATTTTGAAGAATAATTTCATCTAACAAAAAAATAGTATTATACAACTAAAAAACGAATTTTCTTGCTCAGTATATATATATGTTTGCTTTAACGTGTATGATAGCTTACATGCTGCTTCATTTATGAATTTTAATATATCGATAAAATAATAAGAATATATGCCAGATATATTTAAAAAAATTTGATTCCCCCCCCCCCAAATTTTTTCGATTAGTTAATATTTTTTAGAACCATTAATCGAATTAATTGTATTCCATACAGATTTAAGACAAATTATAAGGTCAATGAATAGCGTAATTTAACATTATTATAATGTACAAATTTGATGTTTTTCGGAAATTGAAATTATAGCTCCTTAAGCGTTATGCTTTTTTCTTATCTAATTAGATGACACAAACTTCGGGAATAAGCTGTTTCATCGATTCCATAGAATATCTGAAATGCTTGTGGATTATGTGCAGTTTAGCTTATGAATTTAAGAGGGCTTGAGGTTATTCGATGTCGCATGGCAAATAGGCCAGATAATTTAGGTTTTTCTGTTCCAAATCCTTGATTAAAAAACCATTTATAAACAGATAGTCAAATTAAATGAATGTCCTTTGTACAGGTCTTCGCTTCCATTATAGTTAAAATATCTAATTATTAATAAAATAAACTTATACTGGTACCGAAATCTTGAAAATTTTTTAATTAAATCTTTAAGAGGAGAAAGATAGAAAGATATTTGTCTTGGTGGCAGAAAAATTTTAAAAAGTTTCTTTTAAAGTCAACTGCAGCGAGAAGACGAAAGAAAGAAAAAAAATACGGCCGATCGTCTGTGCTTAATGCTGGGTTTACATCTCGTGGAATCCATTCAAAATCTCGAATTCCTTATTTTTGCCCAACTATGAACTTAGATGAGATACAGTGTGTTGCCCTGCATATTAATAAATTCCTTATTAAAGAACCCTGAAATAAAGAACCCGGTTTGAAATACCAAAATATATATACTGAACAATTTAAAATTAATCAGGATTGCTAAAAATACAAGCTAAGATTTATGAATTTATATAGTGTGAGAATGATTAAGTCAATATTATACTCTTCCATTTTCTAATTTTCTAAAATTTCGTTAATGATGAAATCGCAGTTCTTGACATTCATTCTAGAGCTCAATCGTGAAAGCACTTTGAACTGGCAAATTCGCAAAGGATTCTTTTATGAGGATCTGATACTTATATAAGATCATAAAAAAAATTAAATATAAAATTGCTAATATAGGATACGAAAAAAATTTTAAAAATCTTATTTTTATTCTGGTTCTTATTTAATTTAGGATATAAAAGTCATAATAAAATAAAATTTAAAAGATTTATTCTTGGTAATAATTGTTGTCGCCTACATTTAGAACAGAAAATGTGTAAATGCGACTTTGAATTTCTGTAGGAGATTTGTGAAATTTTTACATTTAACAATTCCGTTCACAAATTAAATTTGTATAAACACATCATTGCGAGTCACTTTAATACACCATAATAATGAGGCAAAGTAGAATGCCAAGAAAAGACCATAGTATATTCTAATGAATATTTATTTTATTCACTTAGTTACATTACGCAGATTAAAATACTTCTTTATTTAAAAAAATAATTTCAAATATGGATAGTTTGTCAGATTTTTTTTGGAGGGAAAAAAACTGAATACCTGAAATTAAAATTTTATGACAAAGTCAAATTGTCATCTAGTTTTCTGAGGCTAAAAGTTTGAATATGGGATTAATGGAATTGGGAATTAGATTCTTGCTTGAAGTGCAGACTTAATGCAAGGCATTTAAATTAAGAGGAAATATTTAACTTACAAACTCATTCAAAACATCAATTCCCAAGAATATTACTTTATGCCAAAATCATCTAGCCTGCTGATTGAACATTGAAAATAAGCATCTTTTTCTTAGTATTTATGTTTTATTGACATTGTTTCTTTCTTATTCCCCTAAAATTATTTTTTTGAGCTCGAAAGTATTCAAATCATGGGTTTAACTTTAATTATACCGAAGTTTGGTTTATTAGAAAAATATTCACATCTCAAGTGACGATTATTTACCAAAAAGACTTAATATGAATCTTATTTAAAAATAATTTTCTCACTCTCCGAAAAAAAAAATAAAAAAATATATCTTGATCCGAAAATGAGACACAATCATATAACAGATAATCTGACATCGCATGATCTGGAATATTTTTAAAAAATCAGAGAAAGCATGATCGGAATATTTTTAAAAAATCAGAGAAAGCATGATCGGAATATAATGATAAACGACTTGTACTTAATCATGAAAAATAAATGTAAATAAATATTTGTGAGGGATATATTTGTAAATATTTGATTTTCTTAGAAGCTGTAGATGAAGCAGAATGGAATCGAGGCCTAGGCTAAGTTCTACGAGCATTTAGAAACCTTTTACAAGAAGGAAATTGACAGATAATTGCATTGTCGTTTGGATTATGGAAGGTGAAAGCAAGCCACAAAAAAATGAATTGTGGGCGCGGTAATTTAAAGAAGGGGGGATAAAGGAATAAACAAGGCAAAGTCTTGCGTTGTAAATTCAAAAATAAAAGTTGTAAAGAATGCGCATAAAGTTCCTGATGTGAAACGTTAATTGCGCTTTACCAAAGTATGCTCATTAATTTATATTATAATAATTAATTCCATATCTATATTACATGCCTATATCTATCTATCTATAGATGATCTTAAATTGCAGTTCTGAATCTTGAGACTGAAAAAATTATCTTATATGCTATTTGTTATTATATTAATTTTTGAGAGTCAAAACCATTAATTTAATTCAAATATTTTTTCTGTTTGGTACAAATTATCTAAACTCCAGTTTATCTTTTCAAACGTGCCTCAATGAGTGATATACAGCATAAGATTATCTAATAAATTTTAAGCAGGAAATTATCAAAGTGCATTAAAGATATTTCATTTCATCGAATATTTCTTGTCAAGCAATGGATTGTTTGTAACGGTTAAAAACAGTTTGTAGATTGGTTTTCTCTTTAATTATTTGTCACCGCTCAAACCATTTTTAAAACTTGTGTATACAATTATAAAAAAAAATGGGCTGAATATTTTTAAAGCAAAATCGTCTATCAGTCAGCTTGATGGCATACATGCTTAAATCACCAGCTCCTTTCGGTCGAGTTCAATTGACGTACTTTGATTTCAAATTCAGAATGATGAATTATTATCTTATTCAGATTAATTATATAATTAAAATTCTAAAAGTAGTTTATCTAAAAATTTATAATTCATATAATTACATAGATTAAAGTATCAAGAGTTAATACGAGTAGGAATGTTTGAAAATTTCTTCCAAAAAATAACAATGAAAATAATTTTTAAAGAAAAGTAGATTTTTTTTTAATTCAAAATAATTTATAGTTAATTTTTCAAGCAAACTAAGGTAAATCTATAACTAAACCTACACTAAGCAAACTTTGGTAAATCATAAGGAAATTTGTTACTATGAATATGTGTTACTTTAAAGAAAAAAATGGAATATTCTTTCCTTAATAAGACATGTGCGTATGCTCCTTTTTCTTTAAGTTTCTGCACTAGCAAAATCGTTTTTTCCCGTATTGACGAAGAAAATATGACACTAAAAGTAGTTAAAACAACAATAGTAGCAGTCTGGATTTCACTCATGAAAATTGAAATTTTTTGTAAATCTATGAAATGAAAAAATCTTTCAAAATCATTTTAATTTAAAATGTTCCACTGTAAGAACAAATTAGAATATATAAAAAAATGACATGCTCACTCAAAGCTAGCAGCAGATGTTTGTAGTTCAAAGCCAAGCAAATCATTGAACAAAATACTCATATAGAGACAATCTCTGAATTAGAAATTGTTTACATTAATATATTCTATAAAACGGAAGTTTATTATCCTATTCATAATCGTTATCATATCATTAAATGAAATTTTGAAGTAGTATCCCCCCTGGGGTTAATAAAAAGTTGCACAAAAGGATGAGATAACTCAAAGAAAAGGCAGTATTCTGTTTCAACACTTTCACTTAAGTATGATATCTGCTTTTAATATATAGTTTAAAATTAAATTTACAATGTCAGTAATAATTTTTAAGTTAAAATGCTATTTAAGTACCGGAATTTTTAAAAAAAATCAAGATTGATTTATAGTTTGATGGATATCTCATTATAATCTTTTTCTATTCGGTTCTGGTTTCTGGTGTATATCTATAAGGTAATCTATATCTCTGTCTATATAGTCACATATCTATATCTATGTCGTAATTAGTTGCCCGTCACTCCTCCAGGAAAAAGGAAAGTAAGGAAATTGATTCTCCCCAAGTGTCTACTAACAGATGAAATTCATTTGAGACCCTAAACGTTATTTACAGAATCCAGTTATCGGATAACATAACCGTTCATTTCGATTTAAAAATACTTCAGTCTGTTAGAAAATGTTGCATCCAAATACGGATTTTAAAAACTCAGGTATCAGAGGGTAAATATCATTTGATTAGAGATATTAGTAACTCTTATGGCCGCACCAGTAGCTCTTATGGCCACACCATTCAAAAACTCGTTTTTATTGGTTACATTTTGAGATCTAAAAATAATTTTGCTGAAAAAAATTAATGTGTTGATAGTTTATTTTAGAATGAAGGAAAAAAATGAAAAATCAATTTTTTTTTTTTACCAATGCATCTGCAAATCTGAAGGCACAAGTTCTCAAATTTAAGAATTCATGATTATGATTGTAAATTCATAAAGAAGATCGTCTCTTAATGATTTTTTTATTGCATTACTCAAAGATGGAAAATCGATTGATATTAATACGATATTTCCGTCTTTCAATTGGAGAGTAATACAGCAAACGAGCCATTGTAGCGAAATTTCATCAATATTTGAACTGGTTTAATTTTTTAAAAGAAATAGGAACATTATAGCTATCATCCATTTTTAATAATCAAACTTTTAATTTTAGGAATACATTTGACTTCAATTAAAACCGTACTTATTAACCCTAATATGTAGCTGAAAATTGTCAATGATTGAAATATTTCTAAAACAGAAGTGAATTTGAATTCTCTTATTTTTTTAAATGCTCGTAATTGGACGCAATGCAACACTCACGTAAAACTAAATTTGAGTCAAAAGAGGTAGATGAGGAAGATAATTCAAAATTTAGGTATATAGAACTACACTTTTATTAACTTTTGGTTCATTATCTGCGCATATAATAAAGTTTTTGAAAATATAATATTGATGATAAAAAAAAATTATTTTAAAATAGAGGTACCCCTTAAAATTTTAACCAAAAGTAATTCGTCTGCCAATGAATATTAATTATTCAGAAAATATCATTTTTTCTTCATTCAGAATTACTTCCTTAAAGTGTATACTGGGTTATTTCAAGTACTGATGTCTTTATATTCACACATATTAACTCATTTTCTAATAGCTTTTCAATTTTCGTCGCAACAGAAAACGATATAATTTTCCTCAGTCATCAGAATACAGAAATCCCTCATATAATAGAGAAAATTGGGGATTCATCGGTTGAATGCATTCTCAGATCACCGTGCGTGTAACTACTATGATTGCTGAGTAGCTGGCTGGAAGAAAATATCACCTAAATTAAGAATCACAAAAGGTACAGATTTTATTTTTACATTTTTCGATCATGATTTCCTCTAAAGGAGTTTTGAGAATTGACACAATCAGTTTCATGCTGATGGAATAGGTATTCGTGCGTTGCTTGTTTCGTTCATGTGTCAATTTTATCATTTCCAATATTTTCTTATTCCCATGTGAAGTCTATTTTAAGGGGATCTTGCAGGATATTATCAATATCAGTCTTGTAGTTTTGGGATTAGATGATGACATGGTGGTTTGTTGTCGACGTGAATTATTTAGATTCAGAACTTGTGTTGCACAGTTTACTGCTTGCAGCAAAACTGTAAGCTCCAATTGGTGCACATAGCTATTTTGGTTTATCCCCCTCTGTCCGTGTGCCCGTTCTCCAAAACGCAGCTCCCGCACCAAACTATGTATTTGTATGTATCCTTGTATATTTTGAGATCAAATGGATGGGCATTTGTTCTTGCTGTTTCATTCTGCGGAATTTGGTCTTGATGGAGGAAATGTGTTCTGTGAATCGCCCAGACAATTATCTTTCTAGCTAAATGTAGTTTCATTACGACTACGTTTGACGGAAGAGGAATTTTGAGCTTGTAGAGGGAAGTTAAGCGCACCTCTTAGTAGAGCTGCAGATGAAAGGAATCTGAATTGCTACTTTATCTTAACTCTAAGAGCTGCAAAGAAAGGGATGAATCTTATATTCTCTGCCGTTCGAGTGGCTTGATTTCAACTTCGTGATATTGAGAGACATCTATATTTTACGTACCAACGTCCAGAAAAAAATTGTAGTTTTTGAAATTATGATCATCGGAATAAATATAAAATTATTCAAAACATGTAACATACTCGATAGGTGAATGTCTTTTCAATACAAACAAAATATGGATTTTTCTGAATTTTGGAATTAAATCCATTTAAGAAACATCTGCGTTTCCTAAGAGAGCGAACACGATAGATCCAACAAAATTAGGTTTAGGGAAACGTGGCGAATGGTTTTACTCTCAAAATTAAATTCTGCTTGAAAATTTCAACATAATCTGACCTCGAGCAGATTGCATGTTGTCCTGCCTATTCATGTAAGGGTAAAATCAATGTCTGAACAATATATCTTGCTGGATTCATAAATTGTACCATATGATCATTACGCAAGAAAGGTTCAATTCCGATTTTTTTTATTTTTTTTTGTTCAAAGCGAATTATATCCAAAATGCATACGTAATTGTCTTGATTAAAACACGAAGTTGAACACAATTTATGTCATAAACTCTAAAAATATGCCCATAAGCAACAAATTCGAAAGAAGACGTCTCCCATCAGTTACTAATATTTCCTTACGTTTTCTAAGAAATGTGGTGAAATGTTCTCAATAGATTTTAAATTTGCCATTCTGCGATGTGAAAATACATTTAAGTTATTCCAATATAGATGCTCCTGAATTTTAAAGCACGATATTTCTGTTCTTATGTTGCATCTAATAACACATTTTTCAAATTTCGATTGTGAATCAACAGACTTCTCACATGCTAATGAATCCTAGCCCACTGGTGCTTTGTGCTTTGAGGGTTTCAAACTCTGTTTAGTACTCTAAATTCGACTTGTTTTTTTATTTTTTTATTTTTATTGATCTAGGACAGATTAAATGTCCCATTCATCCAAAGTGTGAAAAATGGAAATTTAGAGATAGATGTTTGCTCATATATCGCTCTCTTCGTCTTATAGAGTTTGCAGTATCAATTTCCAAACAATAGTGATGTAATTTCTAAATAGGAAGTTACTAAAATTACATTTTTCTAAGGATACCATTGAATACCGTTATTTAACAAGCAGAATTTCCAATCCTTTAAAAAAGTCCAGTTGAAGCAATCATTAAAAAATTGCCATTTTCAATACCAGTTATTATTATTATATTCTGCAAATTTCTTTTGCAATAAATATTTCTTTTTAAACGTCTTGGATTTTACTAAGTGAAGTAGACTCATTTTTCAGCCTTTTATTGTTTTTATTTTGATGTCAATGGGTCGCTTTAGTCTAATTTTACGTAGATTAAATAATTCTTTTTACTCTTTTATTATTGAAGTTTAAAGATGGTAATAGTAAAAAGAAGAAAAAAAATTGTGCTTTTTTAACAAAGCCCATTAGGGCTCACCAGAATATCAGCATTTTCAATATTATGGCAAATATTCATAGAAATATTTGTGGTGCATTCTTCTCGCTGATGTTTATTGAAGTAATTTAATGACTTTCAATCAAACAAGCACGAAATGTTCTATGACTAAATTCAGTTTAAAATTCAATTTCTCTGTCATCCAGCGCAATTATAGGTTTTTAAAATCCGACAGTAATACAAAATTCTTGTGGACTTAATCACCCGAATGTTCAGAATGTGAATTTGAGAGTGTGGAAAAATCTGAATGAAAAAACGCAAAGTAGGTTATAGCTACTACTTTCTTAATTAGGTTCTTGAAGAGAAGCCATCGTCTACTTCAAAATATCGATCTAATTAAGGTGCACGCAATGCAGAAAATACCTGTATCGTAGAAAAGGGACAAGCTTTTTAACCTCTTACAGTTTATATGGTCAATTACCTTCATTTATTTCCTTCAAAACTAGATATGAATTCTAGTATGTCCATTTAATTTTGTTACAAGGGAAAGCTTTCACAAAAGGAAAGAGTCAAAAATTAGAAGAAATATCTACTGCAGAATTTCAGAAAATTCAATAAAGAATAATCCGTCGTTTTATCATGCAAATATTTATTTTTAAAAAAAACGTAGGTACCGGAATAAATTCCGCGTGATCTACAACTGCTATTTGCAATTTTAAACTACGTGGATAAATTTAATAAAGTTTTTCATTTATCTTACTTAGGAAAATTATTGTTTGTTTTCAGTTTTGCAGTGAAATTTATCTCGCATTGTTTTGTTTTGAATTTTCCCTTAAATCATCCAATTTCTCTTATATTTGGGATCGTCAGTCTTATTAAATATGCATTATTTCCGTTGCAAATATTTTTCCCTTTCATTCCTTGAGACTGTTGTCAAAGAATATAAAATATAAAGGCCTATTGCTTAAAAGTTATATGAATCATATATTATAAATTTAATATTAAGAAATATATATATATATATATTTGATTATTTTATAAAATGATTTGATATAATTATTTCAGTGTTTAAGAAAGAAGTCTTTCTTTTATAAATTTAACAACTTAAATTGCTTAAAATAATATATAACTTATAAAAGAAATAATTAAAATTTGACTATTAACATTAATTGATTTTAAGACAGAGAAATAAATACTTTTCATATAAATACTAATTTATGAACTAAGTTTATATATTTATATTACATGCACAAATTATTAAAAAAAAATAACTAAATGCAAAATGTTTAAGAAGAATTTATTACGTAAATGCATCTAGGCTCTTTTACAAGAAATATATACTCCCAGGTTGCTTTATGGCTATGGATTAATATTTATTGATTGGATAATATTCAGTAAGATAGTTTTTTAAATCTTTATTTTACTAAACGAATGGAGTTTATATTTTAAGGATGCAAAAAAGTTATCATTTAGAGACAGATTGTGAGAAAAATGTTTGCTTCATTCTGAATCAATTATTCCATGTATAAATATAAAATGCAACTTTTCATTATATTTTATTTTAATTCATTATTTTCTCAATTTTCGAAATATGCATTTGTAATACTGCAAATTTTTAAAGTATGCTGTTCTGTTTTAATATGTAAAATAATATTTAAAATATTCAAACTTGGTACTTATTTAATATGATTTCAATTTTTTATCATTTCAATTTTTTATTATTTGAAAACTGTTGATATTTGTGTAATTTCATGAAAATGCATTGTGCATAAAACATATTCAAGAACTTTGAAATTCATTTCTTAAAATGCTGAGACTTCAATAAATTCATAAAACCGCTTTTTAAAGCATGGATTTATTATTATATTCAACGAAAGACTTCTTAATTTAATTATTTTTCTTTACCTTTTCTTGAATAAATTTTTATAATATTATGGGATCTTCAAATAAAAATCACCAAAAGATGACAAAACGTGTGAAATCATAGTTTATTCGAACATACCATTTGATTGCAATTAATTTCCTAAAAATTTAGAGTAGTACATTGTCATCGATAACGTGGATGTAGAATAGGACTCATGGAAGTGAAGGCTCTATTAATAAAAAAAAATCCATTTTTAAAAGTTTTACCCAGCTCAAGTTCAATAAATCTGTACCAAAATGCATCGCAATTACTTTTTTTTGTGTCATTATCTTCGTGTTGTTTCCAAAGCAATGTTTTTGTCTTAATTTTTATGCATTATTCCAATTAAATATTATTGAGATAATATTGAAAAACTTTTAATATGGGTAAGATTAGACGGACTAATAAAACACTAGGTTTTGAATATGAATTTATCTGGTTGAAATATTACTTTATTAAAATAATCATAATTTTTATAAGTTAAAATCAAAGCTTTATAAATTGTTAACAGCAATCCGTTTAGAATATTTCACATATAAAATTTATAAGAGGAAAAATGTTTTTAAATAAATCGCCAAACATATTTTTATTTATACCCTGCATACTCATGTCAATGATTCGCAATAACTTGTTGATGCAAGAAGTTTAAATTACTTTGAATTTTAAATCATTCTAAACGTGAAAATTATGTGACGACAGCAAGCAATGATTATTGATTTCATAATTTAAGTAACTAATTAGTGAGCATTTACTTAAAACTTTTCTTCATTTCAGATGAGATTATTTTAAAAAAAATACGATTTAAAAAATTGTTCGTTATAATATTTATTTTTAAAAAACTTAGAAAATATATATTATACATTTTTAGATACAAATGAACTACTATTTTGAAAACTTGCAATTTAAATTTTAAATGAATAAAAAATACAAACAAATCAATAAAAATAGACGGTCTTGAGTTTTTAAAATCAATTCATACGACTCAATATCCGCAATGACATGCCAAAAAAACAAATATAACAGATTTGTATACAGCTTTATAAAAATAAGAACTTTTTCTCTACCATCACCGATTAATCAGTTGTTTCCTGCTATATATGAAGTTACATCAGCAACATTGTTCATATGAAATGCTATAATTTAATGCCTATGAGCAACGAATTTAACAGATTTCCAACGATTCTTAATGCTTCATAGGTCTACCTGATAAACAAAAAATATTCGAATAAAAAGAAATTCTTTGCAGCTATCTCTTGCAAATGAATTCAATGATAAATTAAAATAAAAAATTAAAACAGTTGAACATTTTTTAGTGGAAAAAACAAAAACAAAAACAGAGGATTTTACAGGAATTCAATGGTTACTATGGATTATATCTCTAATAAAGTGGCTTCCAAGCAAGAAAAATTCAAAGAATAATAAATATTTAAAGAAGGAAAAGAAATATGAAAAGAATTTCCTTTCCTATAACCGAATAATCAATTATGATATTTATATCCAATATATGCGAACATGCTGATTGTTATTCACTTCAAAATGGAAAATGGAAGCATGCACTCTTAAAAGAATGCATTAGACTTCAAGTAATTATATCTGCATCTTGTACTGCTGGACTGAGCAAAAAAACTGTCATTACAAGCATTCAGTTATTTCTAGTTCGGTGATATACACCAACTCCATTCAAAGTTTCTTTGGGATAAGAAAAAAATACAGTACGTCCTGGTACTTCCCTGGACCTTTAAACTATGGACAAAATGTCTACTGGATTGACTTCCAAGCAAAAAAAAAAGAGGGAAATATATTTTCTTTCCTATAATACAGTAATCAATACTCTGCACTTCAATATTAAAAATGGAAACATGCAATCTTAAAAGAATGCATTAGACATCAAGCAATTCTGTTTGTTCTGTCTACTGGACAGATAAAAAAAAACTTTCATTTCGAGCATCCAGTTATTTAAAGTTCGGTGATGTACAATAAATCCATTCAAAGGTTCTTGGGAAGTAGAAATAACCACAGTACGTCCCAGTACTTTCCTGGACATTTGAACTATGGAGTAAAAGTATACTGAATGGACTTCCAAACAAAAAAAAGAAGGAAAGAAATTTTTTTCCGATCATCGAGTAATCAATCCTCTGCCATCAATATGGAAAATGGAAACATGCATTCTTAAAAGAATGCCTTAGACATCAAGCAATTGTTTCTGCTTGTTCTGTCTGCTAGACTGATTAAAAAAACTTTCTTTCAAACATCCAGTTATTTGCAGTTCGGTGATATACACTAACTGCATTCAAAGTTTATTCGGGAGAAGAAACAACCACAGTACGTCAAGGTAGTTCCCTGGACTTTTGAAATATGGACTAAATGTCTACTGGATTGACTTCCAAGTAAAAAGAAAGAAAGAAAAAAAGAGGGAAAGATATTTTCTTTCCTATAACCGAGTAATCAATACTCTACACTTCAATATTAAAAATGGAAGCATGCACTCTTAAAAGAATGCATTAGACTTCAAGTAGTTCGGTCTGCTTCTTATGCTGCTGAACTGAGTAAAAAAAAACTGTCATTTCAAGCATTCAGTTATTTCTAGTTCGGTGATATACACCAACTCCATTCAAAGTTTCTTTGGGAGAAGAAACAAACATAGTACGTACTTTTACTTCCCTGGACCTTTGGACAATGGACTAAATGTCTACTGGATTGACTTCCAAAAAAAAGGGGGGAAGCATATTTTCCTTCCTATAACCCAGTGATCAATACTCTGCACTTCAATATTAAAAATGAAAACATGCATTCTTAAAAAAATGCGTTAAACATCGAGCATTTCTATCTGTTTGTTGTGCTGCTGGAATGACTAAAAATCTTTCATTTCAAGCATCCATTTATTTCCAGTGCGGTGATATACACTAACTGCATTCAAAGTTTCTTTGGGAGGAGAAACAACCACAGTACGTCCCAGTACTTCCCTGAACTTATGAAATATGGAATAAATGTGTACTGTATTGACTTCCAAGCAAAAAAAAAAAGATGGAAAGATGTTTTTCCTTCTATAACCCAGTAATTAATACTCTGCACTTCAATATTAAAAATGGAAACATGCATTCTTAAAAGAATGCATTAGACTTCAAGTAGTTCTGCCTGCTTCTTGTGCTGCTGAACTAATTAAAAAATACTTTCATTTCAAGCATCCAGTTATTTCTAGTTCGGTTATATGCACCAACTCCATTCAAAGTTTCTTTGGGTGAAGAAACAACCACATTGCGTCCCGGTAAATCCTTGGACCTTTGAAATATGGACTAAAAGTCTACTGGATTGACTTCCAAACAAAACAAAAAAAGAAGGAAAAATATTTTTTCCGATCAACGAGTAATCAATGGTCTGCCCTTCAATATAGAAAATGGAAACTTGCATTGTTAAAAGAATGCCGTAGACAACAAGCAACTGTTTCTGCTTGTTCTGTCTGCTTGACTGACTATAAAACTTTCATTTCAAGCAAAGCCTCCAGTTATTTGCAGTTCGGTGATATACAGTAACAGCATTCAAAGTTTCTTAGGGATAAGAAAAAACCATAGTACGTCCTGGTACTTCCCTGGACCTTTGAAATATGGACTAAATGTCTACTGGATTGACTTCCAAAAAAAAAAAAATATTTTTTTCCGATCAACGAGTAATCAATGGTCTGCCCTTCAATATAGAAAATGGAAACTTGCATTGTTAAAAGAATGCCTTAGACAACAAGCAACTGTTTCTGCTTGTTCTGTCTGCTTGACTGACTATAAAACTTTCATTTCAAGCAAAGCATCCAGTTATTTGCAGTTCGGTGATATACACCAACTCCATTCAAAGTTTCTTAGGGATAAGAAACAACCATAGTACGTCCTGGTACTTCCCTGGACCTTTGAAATATGGACTAAATGTCTACTGGATTGACTTCCAAAAAAAAAAAATATTTTTTTCCGATCAACGAGTAATCAATGGTCTGCCCTTCAATATAGAAAATGGAAACTTGCATTGTTAAAAGAATGCCTTAGACAACAAGCAACTGTTTCTGCTTGTTCTGTCTGCTTGACTGACTATAAAACTTTCATTTCAAGCAAAGCATCCAGTTATTTGCAGTTCGGTGATATACACCAACTCCATTCAAAGTTTCTTAGGGATAAGAAACAACCATAGTACGTCCTGGTACTTCCCTGGACCTTTGAAATATGGACTAAATGTCTACTGGATTGACTTCCAAACAAAACAAAAAAAGAAGGAAAAATATTTTTTCCGATCACTGAGTAATCAATGGTCTGCCCTTCAATATGGAAAATGGAAACTTGCATTGTTAAAAGAATGCCTTAGTCAACAAGCAATTGTTTCTGCTTGTTCTGTCTGCTTGACTGACTATAAAACTTTCATTTCAAGCAAAGCCTCCAGTTATTTGCAGTTCGGTGATATACAGTAACTACATTCAAAGTTTCTTAGGGATAAGAAAAAACCATAGTACGTCCTGGTTCTTCCTTGGACCTTTGAAATATGGACTAAATGTCTACTGGATTGACTTCCAAACAAAACAAAAAAAGAAGGAAAAATATTTTTTCCGATCACTGAGTAATCAATGGTCTGCCCTTCAATATGGAAAATGGAAACTTGCATTGTTAAAAGAATGCCTTAGTCAACAAGCAATTGTTTCTGCTTGTTCTGTCTGCTTGACTGACTATAAAACTTTCATTTCAAGCAAAGCCTCCAGTTATTTGCAGTTCGGTGATATACAGTAACTACATTCAAAGTTTCTTAGGGATAAGAAAAAACCATAGTACGTCCTGGTTCTTCCTTGGACCTTTGAAATATGGACTAAATGTCTACTGGATTGACTTCCAAACAAAACAAAAAAAGAAGGAAAAATATTTTTTCCGATCACTGAGTAATCAATGGTCTGCCCTTCAATATGGAAAATGGAAACTTGCATTGTTAAAAGAATGCCTTAGTCAACAAGCAATTGTTTCTGCTTGTTCTGTCTGCTTGACTGACTATAAAACTTTCATTTCAAGCAAAGCCTCCAGTTATTTGCAGTTCGATGATATACAGTAACTACATTCAAAGTTTCTTAGGGATAAGAAAAAACCATAGTACGTCCTGGTTCTTCCTTGGACCTTTGAAATATGTACTAAATGTCTACTGGATTGACTTCCAAACAAAAAAGAAAAGAAAAATAGAGGGAAAGATATATTTCATTCCTATTATCCAGTACAATATTCTGCATATCTATATTAAAAATGGAAAAATCCATTCTTAAAAGAATGCATTAGACATCAAGCAATTCTATCTGCTTGTTGTGCTGCTGGACTGACTAAAAAAAATCTTTCATTTCAAGCATCCAGTTATTTCTAGTTCGGTGATATGCACCAACTCCATTCAAAGTTTCTTAGGGATAAGAAACAACCATAGTACGTCCTAGTACTTCCCTGGACCTTTGAAATATGGACTAAATGTCTACTGGAATGACTTCCAAACAAAAAAGAAAAGAAAAATAGAGGGAAAGATATATTTCCTTCCTATTATCCAGTACAATATTCTGCATATCAATATTAAAAATGGAAAAATCCATTCTTAAAAGAATGCATTAGACATCAAGCAATTCTATCTGCTTGTTGTGCTGCTGGACTGACTAAAAAAATCTTTCATTTCAAGCATCCAGTTATTTCTAGTTCGGTGATATGCACCAACTCCATTCAAAGTTTCTTTGGGAGAAGAAACAACCACATTACGTCCCGGTACTTCCCTGGACCTTTGAAATATGGACTAAAAGTCTACTGGATTGACTTCCAAACAAAACAAAAAAGAAGGAAAAATATTTTTTCCGATCACCGAGTAATTAATGGTCTGCCCTTCAATATGGAAAATGGAAACATGCATTGTTAAAAGAATGCCTTAGACAACAAGCAATTGTTTCTGCTTGTTCTGTCTGCTTGACTGACTATAAAACTTCCATTTCAAGCAACGCCTCCAGTTATTTGCAGTTCGGTGATATACAGTAACTACATTCAAAGTTTCTTAGGGATAAGAAACAACCATAGTACGTCCTAGTACTTCCCTGGACCTTTGAAATATGGACTAAATGTCTACTGGATTGACTTCCAAACAAAAAAGAAAAGAAAAATGGAGATAAAGATATATTTCATTCCTATTATCCAGTACAATATTCTGCATATCTATATTAAAAATGGAAAAATCCATTCTTAAAAGAATGCATTAGACATCAAGCAATTCTATCTGCTTGTTGTGGTGCTGGACTGACTAAAAAAAATCTTTCATTTCAAGCATCCAGTTATTTCTAGTTCGGTGATATGCACCAACTCCATTCAAAGTTTCTTTGGGAGAAGAAACAACCACATTACGTCCCGGTACTTCCCTGGACCTTTGAAATATGGACTAAAAGTCTACTGGATTGACTTCCAAACAAAACAAAAAGAGAAGGAAAAATGTTTTTTCCGATTACCGAGTAATCAATGGTCTGCCCTTCAATATAGAAAATGGAAACTTGCATTGTTAAAAGAATGCCGTAGACAACAAGCAACTGTTTCTGCTTGTTCTGTCTGCTTGACTGACTATAAAACTTTCATTTCAAGCAAAGCCTCCAGTTATTTGCAGTTCGGTGATATACAGTAACAGCATTCAAAGTTTCTTAGGGATAAGAAAAAACCATAGTACGTCCTGGTACTTCCCTGGACCTTTGAAATATGGACTAAATGTCTACTGGATTGACTTCCAAAAAAAAAAAATATTTTTTTCCGATCAACGAGTAATCAATGGTCTGCCCTTCAATATAGAAAATGGAAACTTGCATTGTTAAAAGAATGCCTTAGACAACAAGCAACTGTTTCTGCTTGTTCTGTCTGCTTGACTGACTATAAAACTTTCATTTCAAGCAAAGCATCCAGTTATTTGCAGTTCGGTGATATACACCAACTCCATTCAAAGTTTCTTAGGGATAAGAAACAACCATAGTACGTCCTGGTACTTCCCTGGACCTTTGAAATATGGACTAAATGTCTACTGGATTGACTTCCAAAAAAAAAAAATATTTTTTTCCGATCAACGAGTAATCAATGGTCTGCCCTTCAATATAGAAAATGGAAACTTGCATTGTTAAAAGAATGCCTTAGACAACAAGCAACTGTTTCTGCTTGTTCTGTCTGCTTGACTGACTATAAAACTTTCATTTCAAGCAAAGCATCCAGTTATTTGCAGTTCGGTGATATACACCAACTCCATTCAAAGTTTCTTAGGGATAAGAAACAACCATAGTACGTCCTGGTACTTCCCTGGACCTTTGAAATATGGACTAAATGTCTACTGGATTGACTTCCAAACAAAACAAAAAAAGAAGGAAAAATATTTTTTCCGATCACTGAGTAATCAATGGTCTGCCCTTCAATATGGAAAATGGAAACTTGCATTGTTAAAAGAATGCCTTAGTCAACAAGCAATTGTTTCTGCTTGTTCTGTCTGCTTGACTGACTATAAAACTTTCATTTCAAGCAAAGCCTCCAGTTATTTGCAGTTCGGTGATATACAGTAACTACATTCAAAGTTTCTTAGGGATAAGAAAAAACCATAGTACGTCCTGGTTCTTCCTTGGACCTTTGAAATATGGACTAAATATCTACTGGATTGACTTCCAAACAAAACAAAAAAAGAAGGAAAAATATTTTTTCCGATCACTGAGTAATCAATGGTCTGCCCTTCAATATGGAAAATGGAAACTTGCATTGTTAAAAGAATGCCTTAGTCAACAAGCAATTGTTTCTGCTTGTTCTGTCTGCTTGACTGACTATAAAACTTTCATTTCAAGCAAAGCCTCCAGTTATTTGCAGTTCGGTGATATACAGTAACTACATTCAAAGTTTCTTAGGGATAAGAAAAAACCATAGTACGTCCTGGTTCTTCCTTGGACCTTTGAAATATGGACTAAATGTCTACTGGATTGACTTCCAAACAAAACAAAAAAAGAAGGAAAAATATTTTTTCCGATCACTGAGTAATCAATGGTCTGCCCTTCAATATGGAAAATGGAAACTTGCATTGTTAAAAGAATGCCTTAGTCAACAAGCAATTGTTTCTGCTTGTTCTGTCTGCTTGACTGACTATAAAACTTTCATTTCAAGCAAAGCCTCCAGTTATTTGCAGTTCGATGATATACAGTAACTACATTCAAAGTTTCTTAGGGATAAGAAAAAACCATAGTACGTCCTGGTTCTTCCTTGGACCTTTGAAATATGGACTAAATGTCTACTGGATTGACTTCCAAACAAAAAAGAAAAGAAAAATAGAGGGAAAGATATATTTCATTCCTATTATCCAGTACAATATTCTGCATATCTATATTAAAAATGGAAAAATCCATTCTTAAAAGAATGCATTAGACATCAAGCAATTCTATCTGCTTGTTGTGCTGCTGGACTGACTAAAAAAAATCTTTCATTTCAAGCATCCAGTTATTTCTAGTTCGGTGATATGCACCAACTCCATTCAAAGTTTCTTAGGGATAAGAAACAACCATAGTACGTCCTAGTACTTCCCTGGACCTTTGAAATATGGACTAAATGTCTACTGGAATGACTTCCAAACAAAAAAGAAAAGAAAAATAGAGGGAAAGATATATTTCCTTCCTATTATCCAGTACAATATTCTGCATATCAATATTAAAAATGGAAAAATCCATTCTTAAAAGAATGCATTAGACATCAAGCAATTCTATCTGCTTGTTGTGCTGCTGGACTGACTAAAAAAATCTTTCATTTCAAGCATCCAGTTATTTCTAGTTCGGTGATATGCACCAACTCCATTCAAAGTTTCTTTGGGAGAAGAAACAACCACATTACGTCCCGGTACTTCCCTGGACCTTTGAAATATGGACTAAAAGTCTACTGGATTGACTTCCAAACAAAACAAAAAAGAAGGAAAAATATTTTTTCCGATCACCGAGTAATTAATGGTCTGCCCTTCAATATGGAAAATGGAAACATGCATTGTTAAAAGAATGCCTTAGACAACAAGCAATTGTTTCTGCTTGTTCTGTCTGCTTGACTGACTATAAAACTTTCATTTCAAGCAACGCCTCCAGTTATTTGCAGTTCGGTGATATACAGTAACTACATTCAAAGTTTCTTAGGGATAAGAAACAACCATAGTACGTCCTAGTACTTCCCTGGACCTTTGAAATATGGACTAAATGTCTACTGGATTGACTTCCAAACAAAAAAGAAAAGAAAAATGGAGATAAAGATATATTTCATTCCTATTATCCAGTACAATATTCTGCATATCTATATTAAAAATGGAAAAATCCATTCTTAAAAGAATGCATTAGACATCAAGCAATTCTATCTGCTTGTTGTGGTGCTGGACTGACTAAAAAAAATCTTTCATTTCAAGCATCCAGTTATTTCTAGTTCGGTGATATGCACCAACTCCATTCAAAGTTTCTTTGGGAGAAGAAACAACCACATTACGTCCCGGTACTTCCCTGGACCTTTGAAATATGGACTAAAAGTCTACTGGATTGACTTCCAAACAAAACAAAAAGAGAAGGAAAAATGTTTTTTCCGATTACCGAGTAATCAATGGTCTCCCCTGCAATATGGAAAATGGAAATATGCATTCTTAAAAGAATGCCGTAGACAACAAGCAATTGTTTCTGCTTGTTTTGTCTGCTTGACTGACTATAAAACTTTCATTTCAAGCAACGCATTCAGTTATTTGCAGTTCGGTGATATACAGTAACAGCATTCAAAGTTTCTTAGGGATAAGAAACAACCATAGTACGTCCTGGTTCTTCCCTGGACCTTTGAAATATGGACTAAATGTCTACTGGATTTACTTCCAAGCAAAAAAGA
The DNA here is from genome assembly GCF_947563725.1 of Argiope bruennichi. Classification (NCBI taxonomy): domain Eukaryota; kingdom Metazoa; phylum Arthropoda; class Arachnida; order Araneae; family Araneidae; genus Argiope; species Argiope bruennichi. The sequence continues at coordinate 131,597,665 of NC_079154.1, read as the reverse complement.
AAAGAAAAATAGAGGGAAAGATATATTTCCTTCCTATTATCCAGTACAATATTTTGCATATCTATATTAAAAATGGAAAAATCCATTCTTAAAAGAATGCATTAGACAGCAATTCTATCTGCTTGTTTTGCTGCTGGACTGACTAAAAAAATCTTTCATTTCAAGCATCCAGTTATTTCTAGTTCGGTGATATACACCAACTCCATTCAAAGTTTCTTCGGGAGAAGAAACAGCCACATTACATCCCGGTACTTCCCTGGACCTTTGAAATATGGACTAAATGTCTACTGGATTGACTTCCAAACAAAACAAAAAAGAAGGAAAAATATTTTTTCCAATCACCGAGTAATCAATGGTCTGCCTTTCAATATGGAAAATGGAAACTTGCATTGTTAAAAGAATGCCTTAGACAACAAGCAATTGTTTCTGCTTGTTCTGTCTGCTTGACTGACTATAAAACTTTCATTTCAAGCAAAGCATCCAGTTATTTGCAGTTCAGTGATATACAGAAACTACATTCAAAGTTTCTTCGGGATAAGAAACAACCATAGTACGTCCAGGTACTTCCCTGGACCTTTGAAATATGGACTAAATGTCTGCTGGATTGACTTCCAGGCAAAAAAAAAATATATATATAAGGAGGTTTTCTTCCTATCACCGATTTTATATGAAAGTTTTCTTCATTTCGGAAACATTGTATGTCTACTCGAGTGATTTCAAAAAAAAAAAAAAAAAAAAAAAAAAATCGAGAAAGACATATTGAAAGAAATTTTTTTTGTTATCAGCAATTCATCAATCCCATGAATTTTAGTGACGGTTGTTGTCGAAAATCCGAGGAATAAATAATAATATAGATCGATATCTAATTGTAGAAGATATCTGCAAATCCAAATTATACATTTACATAATTGTCAAGAATTCAGCCACTCAGAATTGAGATGGAAAATGGCCTATATATTCAGAAATAAACTGTGCATAGACTTTTCTTACACTTTAGTAGTAATTTCCTCCAAGGAGAAAGAAATATTGCTTCTTTTCCAGCAGAAAGGTACTAAAGAAAAATCCTTTAAATAAAATGACGTATTCAAAAGATCAAAAGAAGAAAAGAATGAAAAATAGCCTTCTCGTCTTCCTAAACATGAAACTATTCTGAGTCATATGTTACATCTCCATTATAAAGTTGCATCTTTCAATAATAGTGGCAGGTTTTTTCTAATTCAATTATCAATTATTATATTTTTAAATTAATTTTGAATAAACATATTTAATAAATTTATTTATTACTGCTGTAAATAGTGTATATTGGAATTACTTTCAATATAAAAAAAATATTTATTATCATTAAAAAAATAATTTTCTTACAATAATAAATCAATTATATATAAAATATAATTAATAAGTAATAACTAAACTTTAAAGAAAACTTTTGTAGCCAGAAATTAAGCCTTATTACTGCTGCAGAATTATGAAATCAATCAAATATTAAAAAGTTATTACCAGATCCAGCAACCAGTGGAAACCAAATTAAATCAAATTGAACGAATCATTGACATTTTAAACTTGAAAATATTCAAATAGTGTATTTTCATTTAGAAATTCAACGGTACGGGAATGGGTATAAAAATGATACCTTTTAGGATATGAGCGGCTAACCAATTATATTCATGAAATAAAAAAAGTTATGAAAATATCTAAATAAAATTATCTCTATATATACATACATGTATACTCATATTTTTTAATCCAATGGAGTTGTCCAAGGAAAAGCTTAAACTCCTTCTAACAGCCTTTAAAACAAAAACGAAATAAAGCATTGGGTTTGAGCCTCTGTTCTGTTTAAAATACAATTTCGAGATTTTTATTCGGTCAAACTTGTCATGGATCACCGTTCATCTACAGATCGGTTCAAGAATTTCTAAGCAAGTAATATTTCAACCATTTTTTATTTTAAAGTCAGTTTAATTATGTTTCGATTCAATTAAATGAAATATAATATTATTTAGAATAGATTAAAGTTTATTCAAGTAGTATCATAGATAAAATGTTTAGATGGTTAATTAAATCTGAACAAATATTGTTCGAATATTTAAACGGTGCTTTAAATTCAGTCATCTTACGAAACTAAAAATAAAAATTCTATGTTTTTATATGATGATCAATCCTGAGTAGTTGGTTATGATTGAAACAGTTTTATTTTTAATATTTTAAAGAACTAAAAACTAAAACTCTGCAAAATGAATCAGAAAAAAAATCTTTAAATTATAATAGCAATATTTTTTGAACTAGAAAATTTTTTAGCGCATTGAATTTCAGATTTTGAGAATTAAGAACATTGTTGGAGTCTCAGTATTAAAAAATAATTTTGTTTAAATGTTTAAGTAAAATGTGTTGTTAAATTTTTAATAAATTATATAACAAATTATTTTAGCTCATGTATGTCGTTCCTATCTGTGTTAAAATATGTATGTGACTTCTATCTCTGTATCTCTGTTAAAATTTTAATTCCATGTAGAAAAGTTACAAGTTTTTTTTTTTTGTTAGGATAATTTATAATTTTTATGCAGTTTTACCTGCTGTATGTTTGTTGCATGTTTCTTGATTAATTTGTTTTTAAAAGGGCAATATAAAAAAAATGGAAAAAAAATATAGAAAAGAAAAAAAAATATTAAAAAAGAAAGAAAAATATTAAAAAGAAAATATTAAAAAGAAAAAAAAAAGAAAAATGTTAAAAAAAAAAGGAAAAAGAAAAAATATTTTTAAAAAAAGAAAAAAAAGAAAAAAGGAAAGGAAAAAGAAAATATTGAAAAGAAAGAAAAAAAAGAAAAAATACAGAAAAAAAAGGATTAAAAAAATTTAAATCCCCTTTTTAAATAAGCTTGCTCTATGTTTGTTTTAAATAATGCTTTGATTTAAACTTGCTTTGACATAGTATCCTTATATATTATTGTTTACCATCACTCTACTGAAAAGATATTGCAATATTTGTGTTTTATATAAAATGTGAAATATTTTATATGATAGATTTATGTAAATACTTGATTTTTAAGTTTTTAAAAGTCTTGGAAAAGAAAATGTTGATGGTTGTAGTGCATTTGGGTGCTTTGTATAACATTATAAGAAATATTATCCTTATTTCTGAATAAATTTCTGAATAAATTCTGAATTTATAAAAAGCACTATCTGTCTCTTTTTTTAAAAATATTAGTAGTAATAATAATTTTCTAATTGTTCTTTGTCATTGAGCATGATTATAAGGTAATGTTAATAACTTCAGATAATAATACAATTGTTTATTTTTAAAAGAACGAATTCTTTGTATTCTAAATTTTAGAGAATTATTTGGAAGCTTAGAATATATCTATAATTTTGACATCAGTTTAATTCACAAAGATGTAAATAATTATCTTGAGCAACCTGGGATTTATCTAGAGCTCTTTTTTTAAAAAAAAAAAATATCATTTAAATCTATTATAAATCTAAAAGTATTTAAATTCATTAAAAAATTGAATCGATTGATTAATTAGTATGATGAAGTTTATCATGAAACTAGTGCTCTAGGGGCATCTTGAATGAGTCTTCTAATCGAACATAAATATTGCTTTAAAAATGAAAAATGATTAAATCATTCGGTTTTATGTCGAATGAAATTATAATCTTAACGGACACCATAATTTTATTAGAAATCAGTATTTGTTCCAATCCACAGATCTTTAACGCATGATTGAAAATTAAACAATGTGTTCCTAAATTACAATATTTTAACTATAATTGAATAACAATAAAGCATTGCCCTTTTAAATTTCTACCTTACCCTTGATTAGATACTCAGTTCACTGCAAAACTGCGATTTGTCGATTAAAATTATTTAAAAACAAATTTGCTAGTCCTCGTTTGTAAATGAAATTACTATAGTAGCTGAATATTTAATGCCGTTTCAAAAGAAACATTAAGATTGAAATCGAAATTCCCGAACAAATGATTTGTTTTGATAAGTTTAGGTATTGCTTCTGTTTGCAGTTATATTCCTAAAGTACATTGAAAATATGGGAGCTATTCCATTTAATTGATAAAAATCCATACAAACTGAATGCACCCGTATTGTTTTATTAAATACGTGCGATTTCTAATTTACAAGATAATTAATATTAAAATGTGATATCTTTGCAGATTCAAGCGCTGATATTTTCATGTTGTTAGACTGGTTTCAGCGACCAGTAAACAAACTTCAATGTCGTCAATTATTTCCTATAGCTATAGCGTCCCAGACATTTTAGTACTAAATTAATTTTTCAAGAATTAATTTTAAAAAAAAAATCATATGGTTAACACTAATTATTTTTAAATATGGACTTTAGATCATAACAATATATAATAGATTTGTCTTTACATTTAAAATGTCTAAATTTAGAATTTTTTTTAAAAGGCTTCTTTTTTTCCTTCTCTGCAGTGTATATTTAAACATAATAAAACGACGTGCATACTTTCACGCGTTTTTAATCATAAAAAACGATGTTTTGATGAAATTCTTTTTAACTGTAAAAATTGCTTTCGATAATTTTTCAATTCAATCAAAGTTAATTTGCTTTTCAAATGATTCATTGACAGTTAGATAGCTTTTTCTTATCTGATATTCATTACAGATACAAGATGATAAATGTCTTGTTCACATTTAACAAACATTTTCAGTACTTCAATTATTTGAAGAACAATCAATTAGCTATCCTTTTATGGAAAGGATTGCAGCTGTAATTCGGCTTGTTATTTAATATTCATTTAAGTATTGACAATTTGAGTAATGAAATATTACATAAAATATCGCTTCCACTTCATAGATTCTCTCACTATGTCAAATAATTGTGCAATTCGAAATTTTCTAAAAAGGCAAATATAGAAAAATAAATTATGTCTTGAAAGGAAACTTATATTATGTTAGAACTTCATCATAAATTTTATACCATTAAAGCATTTACTCAGATATCACTCGCACATTAAAAGAGGGGAAACATAATTTTAAAGTGTCGCATGTGTTCTGAAAGTATCTTGAAACTCTTTCAATGGAATTTGGATTTTCGGATTGGAATATATTTTGCTCAATGTTGCACTTTTTATCCTATTCTAAATTACACATTCAATAAAGTTTAGAGAAAAATGATAATATGTTATCAAATCTGATAGTTCCATTGTCTCATTTTCATTGACAACAATTTCCAAAACAACTTAAGAAAACTGCATCCATTCTTTCAGTGCACTATGTAATGCACCAAGAAATGAAAGTCAGATTTTGATTATTTCGATGTGCGTTTCATGTTTCCTATCTGATTTGAAAACACAATTTTTTTTACAGATTTAAAGCACACTTTTTTGTTGTTGTTCAAATCTTATGTTAAATCCTGATTGAAAGAATAATTATAATAATGCTTATTAAAATGACTTCAGTTTCGCAAAATCCATATATAAGAAGTTATTAATATTCCTAAATGAATATTACATTGAACTAAAAAGAATGCTTGATGTTCAGACTATTTTATTCAAAGATATTTCATGATGGCATAGAATTCATTTTATTCCGCCAATTTCTCAAGCAAAGCAAAATGTTGCCTTCGACTATGGAAAAACGTTTTGATTTTTTCTTCTTTGAATGAATATTTGATATCCAAGATTTTCTTTGAATAATCATTTGGGTTGGCAGCCATAAATCTCATATATTCATTCTGTCTCTCTCTCTCTCTCTCTCTCTAAAAAAAACTACCAAATGCTCTCGAATGTGGCACCTTATTTTTTCTATGTCAAGTGACAGGAAATGCATGAATGAAAATTTAGATGAATACCTAAAAACTACATCACCTGTTCACTGCACCCTCTTCCCCCGGTCCTGCGAATAAGTATTTGAGCTCAAATAAAAAAAATATATAACATGCTATGCAATGTTTGTGCAATGGAGAAGTTGCATTCTCTTGAATTATAATAACTCTGGATTATATTATTAAATCCGTGAATAAAATAGTGAATATGGAATATTTTCGCCAGGAAGCATATTGTTTCAGAATTATAAAATACAAAAATTAGTGTTAATTAACAAACAATAATTTTAACCTTATAAGACAAATACATGAGCTAACAAGAGAATAACATATATTCGTGCAAAGTAATTTGATACGCTTTATAATTTTGACAGAATTTGAAAACTTGTCAAGCAATAAGGAAAGTGATTATACATGGAAATTAAAAAGAATTTTAAAATACAAAATAAAATGCAAAAAATCACAAAATCAAATGATAAATGATTCATTCAATACATATTAAATCTTTTTTCTGCAAGAAATGGATTCATATTCGAAACTTAGTCGTAGATTGAATGCTATTCATCACTATTTCACCCCCCTCAAAACCGTTCAAGGTGCCGTGCTGGCTTGATGGTATGAAAGGAAATGATTCACTAGCTGGTTATTGTCAAACTAAGAGGATTTCCTTATTCTTTGGAGCTGTCGATGACGTTATTATTTAAGTTGAACCTTCGGGAGAAAGTAGGAAAAGGACCCTTTTCTAATGTGAAATAGTTTTTCGTTCCGATTCCAGGGTACCAAATGAAAGACTTCTAACAAATCTTCGATCATAGTTTTGTTGTTAATGGGCTTTTCTCTTAGGTGTCTCCTTGGAACACTGGGATATTTATAGATGTATGTTCCAGCTATAATTGTTTGCTTCACCAAGGTGTCTGAAGCCTTGTTGCCCGTATGGTCACTGTGAGCCGAGTTTTTATCCTGCAGTAGTTCAAGAAAATCTGGTGATTTTCTTGAACTACTGGTGAGGAGCCATTTGTGTGTTGATACCATAATTCTTCTTTTATCTTGCTTTGTGATTCGTCATTTATATGGCTTTTGAGTTGGACGTAATAAATACAAATACCCATAGTTAAAAAAAAATCAATTATAGTATCTATATTCTGAGTAATAAATACAAATATAGAATCAATGGGCCCGTAAAAACACTTTAAATGCGAAATAAGTGGATGAATAAAAGATTTTAAAAAAAAGCCAAGATATTAAAAAAAAAATTAAAAAAAAAACTTTTTGCTGAGAATTTCCAGATAATTCTTTGAACTTATGTGATTCGTGCACAGGTGTGCAGAATCTTACAAATTAACAAACAATCTGGTATTAGAATTATTCTGGCAACTTCTCCCAATGTCTCTGTAGCCAGTTTTAGCTGCAAATTCATCATTAGCCCTCGATGAAGCAATGAAAATTGACGAAAGAGTTCCGAAGGCATCGTCATCTTCAATAAATATTGATGCAAATCATGCCAACTGTTTAAAGAAATTTAACGTGTCAAGGATCATATCTGTATTGGAAACAGAGAATTTCAGGTTCACCCCAAATCTACTTATTATATATTCGGACTTGGCGAGCTTTAAATCTGATGTCTTCGATGAAACGTCTTCCCTTTTATGTGGATGGAATCGGTCGTAAAAAATATATTGGTCTCATTATTTGTAATGAGTGCCATATTTTCGAGGTTCTTCCTAAAAGGGCTCTAGATTCGCTGTCAAAGTGACTTTAATATAACTACATTAAACTAATCTAGAGAGGAACGTTTGTATGTAGATATGGAAAAAAGAACGTTCTTCCTTTAACAAAGGCATGTCTAGTAGTCAAATTCATAGATGAAGTGATCATCAAGGTTCACAAAACTATTTAAATCAGTACCAATAATATTTGAAAAATATTTGTGTTATTATAAATAGACAATAGGGTTCTTTGATACGTTTGAATTTGTGATTCTGCAAAATAACGATATTGGCGAAGCGAGACGGTGACAATTGCGTTGCCGAAAATCTTACTTCGCCTATTCGTTAGAGAGAATGTAAAGAATTTGGTGTACAGATCAGATCTTTCAGTAATTTCAACATACAATTCTCATAATCTCTCATTTGATCACAAATGCATGAGAGAAGATTTATTGGCCATGAGATACTGGAATAGTTTTCCTTTAAACTATTAGAGGAAGTTCCATTCTGTTTGTCCTTGACCCGTTTGGATTAAGGCTATTAATGTGTCCTCCAGCATTTCAGTGTTTTAAATTAAGGTTGTCTAAATTATTACGAATAGTGGATACGTATACACTGTCAAATGATTCGATAAATACGATTGTAATATGGTGATTATTTGGCCGGATGTCGTGTAGCTCGCATGAAGAGACAAGATTATCGATACAAGAGCCCTTCTTATTTTTTGTTTTAGTTGAATGGAGCAATTTGCTCACATGGAATGGCACGATCTTTACAGTTGAAATTTGGGGTCGACTGTCAGTAGGAAGGATGATGGTTTGTTGGGTTTGAATGCAAGTCTGGTTTCGCATTTTTAACTTCAGTGTTTAGTGAAGAGTGGAAAAAATTAAACCAGGATTTTTAAAAAAATTATACATGAAATCAGCCCTGGGATCTTAGAATTATATTGATTAGGACCTTTAAAAATGCCAATTAGTTTAATTTTACTTTTGGTGATACGTAGTTCTTTGGAGAATATGGTTTATAATCATTCCGTCTTCTGTATAAAGTTTGTCTTGGTTACACGATATAGCTTTATGATGACGAATATGATGTCTCATTTTGCTGATAAATGCATTTTTTCGTCCATACAATATTGTCCGAAAGGATGTTTTAATGAGTGGTAACTTCTGTAAACTGAGCATTTTGCTTTCATGATGGAATTTTTAAATTCAGTCTTCTTCTTCTGTTCATTTGTTTTGAAGAAATGCCTATGCAACAGTTCATTTATGTAGATCAACACGGTTTTAGCAAAATATTTGCAAATTTTAAGATGTTCTTGGATACAGAAAAAAAATAATTTTTGGAATAAAGTATCAGCTTGGTATCAATGTAAAAGACAACGAAGAGCTCTTCGTTAGAGAATTATGTATATTCACAATGAAAGTGTTTCATGATATTGAAACATTTCTTAAGGAAAAAACAAATTCTAAAATGATTCGAAATTTTTGCATTGATCGTTATGTGTGATCTTTGTTAGTACTTCAGTTACTATTTCTGGATCTTTTTCTTAATAATAATAATAGAGTCTTAAATGCACTTCAAATAAAATATATAGGCTTTATCGTTCGATCTGGAAGATGGTGTACAATTAATTAGTACAGAACCATACTCGAGCTCTGCTATTAGATATTTCGCTTTTACAATGATACAGCTATAATAATTTGGAAAAAATAAAAAAAAGGATACTATTTTAGTTCTTTTTCAAGCAAATTTCTGATACAATTTTCGGTACTGAAATTTGAATCGCTAGGTTACACGTACAATGTCATTTTATAGTATGAAATGTTCCGTTCTTAAAATCGTCTTAAACCTTATTTATAGGATGTTTTCTATTGTATTTCATAGTTTTGCATCTATAGTATTAAAAAATAGTAGTTTCCTAAAAAGAAATTGCAAGACCTTTTTCTTTCATATGGACATCCTCTTGTATTTGCTAGTGTCAGGCATTATCAAATATGAGCATCAAATCACATTATCAGGATTTGTTCGATTGTCTAGAATATATTTCTGTGAAGAAAGCATTTCAGTTAGTTAAGCACTCCTTTTTTTTATTTGAGTGCTTTCCTTAACATGTCATTTATTTAAAAATAAATAATGAAAGAGATGTTAAACAATTTGCTACTTTTTTCCCTTTAATTGTTTTGTATTCATAACATGCACGATAAATGGTTTAAATGAAAATGATAGGGCTTTATAGGTTACTTTTAAATGTAATCGGAAACTAATTCTCTTTCTTCACCATTTCCCGAATCATTGGCAGACGATATTTTTCCCATAATTTTTAAAAAATTTATTTTGAATAAAAATAACCATTCGTTAATTTTTTTAAACAAAATAATGTTTTTGCTACTCAGTGAAGTAGCTTAAATCTAAACCTCAAAATACTTCTTTTAACTCTTTATAATATGATGCTACAATTATATTGCAAACCTTGTCAATGCTCATAAAATCTAAAATATATAAGTTCAATTTAAATTAATAATATAATGCGTGTCTGTAGAACTCTTTGCAATTTTAATCCATCTTCGCAAGAACAGATGGTATTGCTTGTTAATAAGTTAGGATTCGCCATGAAAAGTGTGTATTTCAGAAAATATTGCGAAAATCTAACATATGATTCGCAATAACAATCTAAAAGGGTTCTATATTGTTATGTGCAATGTTTAAATAAAGAAAATAAGTGTTTCAGCGTATTGAAAGTGTTTGAAACTTTGTAGAATGCTTTGACGTATTACAAAGCAATATGAAATAAAGGTTTAAATTCCATTTTTTAAAAAAAATTTTCGTTAGAAAATTTGTTTATTTATTTAAGAAAATCTATCGAAACGCGTGGTTTTTTGGACATGTTCAATGCTGCAAGGATTTAAAAAGCATTTAAATGCAAGCAGTATGAGAAATCACACACTGAAACTGAAAATTAACTTAAAGGATTTTATCAATTTATCAAATATTGGCAAGTTCAATCTAAATCGGGCAAAGATTGAAATGGAATTATTTTTGAGTATTGAAATCACCATTTTACAAAAATTACTTTCGATTTACAATATTTATCACTCTGTAATATAATATGACATAGATATTCTTTTCTGGATTACTGTGCAGATATTGTTCCTAGAATAGATATAAAATTTTATTTTATTTATTCTTCTAATTAATAATTAATTCTAGAAATATCAAAATTTTATGCATTGTCACAAAAAATGTGTATTTGTTCAAAATTTCTAATATTTTGCTCACTTCGAAGTGAGTGTACAATTTATTATTTAATTCCATATTTTCAAACATGAAACATATTTCAAACATGTTTATATTTCCGGGAAAATCTTAAGTGAAAAGTGTTAGCGGTTCTTAAAATCCCGATTGAAAACCTTACATTAGACCTTAGAATTCAATATCGAGGTTCAAAATAAACATATTAATATCCCAAAAATTCAATTAAATGGTAAAGTCAATAATTTTAATACTTCATAGGCATATCAGATGCCTTTCCCGTCATGACATCTAGCTTACTTCATTTTTCTACTTTTTTTAATTCAAGTTTAAAATATTCATAATTTAATATAAATAAATTTTTGTACGCTTTATGAAATTTTCATCCTCCAAGTTCCAAATCTTCGAAAAATAGAAACAAAGATTTTGTTACGATATAAATCATAAGATTATTTACACGATTTTTATTTTAAAACGAATGCAAAAGTGGTATTTTCATTGTATTTAAATTGCATAAATCGAATGCAAAAATGCATAAATTTATTGCAAACCTCGGATCTTCTGAAATTTTTTTAAGTACCTTTATTTGCCTGAATTAATAAGAACTTCATTCAAAATGATTTTATTTAAAAAGTAATTTTAAAACTATCTTGACTTCGTATACATTAATGATTACTATATAAGCAGAAAACCACATAAAACATCAGCTGTTACCTAATATACACTGATGTGATAAAAATGAACGCATAATCAGCTGATGTTGTGATAAAAATAAAATATGCGTTTCCTTGTTTTTATGCAACAAGTACTGAATTACTTACTGAATTTAAGAAGAGTTAAATGTATACAGAATGTACATTCATTCTTCGCTTTTTCTTAAAGAATTCCAAAGTAAATCCAGTTCATAAGGCATGTATTTCTTTCTTAAATTTATTTTTAATGCATATATTCTCTGTACCTTGAGAATATGGATTTATTCCAAATTGCTGAAACCTTCTTCATAGTTACCTTTTCTAAGATGATAATGCACTGGTGGATTGATACTATTTGAATTTATACTGTTCTTAGTTAGCGTTTTCGTTTACCACAGAAAAATTCCTTTGCTTGACAAGAAATGTAATGTATCTCTCCCCAATGCGTTAAAATTCAAATTAAGATGCGTTATAATTCAAATATTCGATAATGTTTTGATATATCGCGAAATATGAATGTGGAAAGAAAATTGTAACTTTAAAGTTAGTGCATTTGGAACATAATTAAAAAATATATATAAGAAACGAAATACTTCAAAATAACGTATTTTTAGGAAACGAGTAAAACATGAGTGGGAATAACATGTTCTCTAATAAGAAAGGTTCTCTAATATCTCGTTGAGAATTCAAATCATCTTGGGCAACTGAAATAACAGAATTATATGTAGTTGTAGCAAACCAGAATGGCTGTGCCAGTGGAAATGAAAACCACCGTCAAATATATAAATCAATGTACATATATATTTTTATAGTGCTATATGGCGTCAGTCATATTTAGAGTTACAATCTCAATACTGAGATAGCAAATGAATCAAATATGATTAAACTAATTTACATCTTAAAAACTCTCTCAAATCAATAAAATTAAAATTAATTTCCGTTATAAATTGCATTAGAAACACTGAAGCTTATCAGTAAAATAATTACGCATATTCCAGGGTTCTTTCTAAAATAAGTCGCATTAATTTTAATGTTATACACATTTGCCCTTTGCATTCTAGAAAGGACTTTCGGCCTCCGCTTATTTTGTTGCTACAACGGGATCAGAAAAGTTCTCGAACGTAAAGAGTGAAAGAGTAATCAGCCAAAGTCATCAAGATGATTAATGTGAGCGTTAGGATATTTAAATTGATTATAAAATGTGATGTCTTTCTAGTAATCGTAACGAAAACCTGAAGGATATATTTTTGTTTCATAAGTTGCTAAGAAATTTCGAATTTACAGTTTACAATCACAGTTTAAAATAAATAATTTAAAAAAAGGTGGAACGTTTTCAATATTTGTATTTCAGTGAATATTCCGTAATTAGCTGTGGGCTCAAATGTTTTGAAATTTTATAGTTATCCCTTTTATCCCTTTCGGTTCATCAATAAAAATCACTTATTTAGCATATATCAAGTGTTTTTTTATTCTTTTTAGATGCATTCCAGAATAGTTTTTAAAAATTTAACTTTAATACCTTGAAATAGGCTACCAAGTTTTTGATTTCCAAATGAATTTTAAATGTTGGCCCTAAAGTGTTATTTCTATTCTTTTTCTAATTTCATTTCAGAGAAAGAGTTCAGAGTTCATAATTATATATTTCAATTTTTATTCAGAATTAAAATGATCATTAGATGCAGTTATCAACAGCCGAACACATGACAACTATTGCATTGCAAAACCCGAATAGTTGTCAATTCTTCAATTTGGCGCATAAAAAAGACTCCGATCACCCATGGAAATATTTAATACGTTATTGCTATTGTCTGTAAGTAATTATTCCAAAGGAAATACGAAACATAAATCATACAACATTTTGATTTCCTGAGCAATTATAATATCAGTGATGATATTGAAGGTTTGATATGTCTAAAAAAAGTACATTTAAGAGATATGCATGAAAAGGATCCTTTTAAACTAAAGTTTATCTGATGGTAAAGTAACACAAAAAAGTCTTATCCGACACTGGTGAGATCACAGACGATCTTATACAGGAAAAATAAAGCGCTAAAGTATTCTTTATCATCTCATTTGGAGTAACACTACACCATAGAGTCATTAAAATACCCATTGAATGCTTTTGAGCTCACATTTTCAGGAATTTTTAAATGTTACCATATGATTTTAATCTAATTACTTGCATCTGTTGTAAAAAAACTATTTTCTGCTTTTGCTTTTCACGCACATAAAGAGAATCTGTTATCAACAAAATGCTCAGACTCGAGATTTCGATGAATATCGCGTTTCAGATCTCCCCAAGTCCGAAGAATGCATTTTCGGCACTATGTCTTTCCGTGATCCTAGTGAGTCGGGTGAAATTTGGAATGTGATCTTAACACAAAATTTGTAGATGTATATTGCATTTTATTCGAAACCATTAGGAAGAAGTTTTTCTGAGCAAGTGGACACACTATTTACGGTACTTAAATAACTAGGTAAATAACTACTACCTATAGAGTAGATTAATATCAGATTTTGAACCAAATCTCAGTCAACGGGTTAACAATGTATCGCTTTTGTGCCTTTGCATACAATAACTCAAAAATATAATGATTTATATAAATTAAGTGAGGTATAATTTTGTATTATATAAATTAAATTTGGTAATGCGTAGTTTTATATCTCATTTTTATTTGAATCGGCTGAAAAAAAAAGCTTTCAAAATTCAAATTTGGTTTTCTTTAATATAATACAAATCTCAAAATCCTCATTTGCAAAATTGAAAATGATGAATCAGGATGTTCATAATGTTCATGGTCTTGCTGAGGGTCCACATTTTTTATATGATGAGAGAAAAAGAATATTTTAATAATTTCGAAGTTTAATTTTTTTTTCTTAAAGCAATGTTTGTGCAATGAAATCTATCATCTCCGTTCGCAATTTTGCTAAAAATGTAGCATTAACACAGTTAGGGAAGCACACACAGTTCATATAAAATTAACTTCATACGATTACGTTGAAAAGTATCCTAAAACAAAAATAAGTGAATAAATTTTTCAAATTTCAAAGGATGAAGATTTTTCATAATACACACAATGTATTTCAGAAATGCGGTAGGCAATTGATTTCTAAAATTTTTTCAGAAGATAAACCGATTTAAAGAACATGATATATAAAAACAGGAGTTTAGCGAGAACGTGAACCATGGAACTCTTGCATTTCATCCTTCCCTTAAACAATTCATCAGGCTCCAATTAGTTTGATTCATTATCGAATAATTATAACTTTATCAACATAAATGAGGCGTCACGTATTTTCAGCATTATGAACAATGTCACGAAACCACGTTGCCATTTTGAGTGCTTTCATGATTCAATTCTTGCCATATCGGTTGAATACATTCATTTATATCTGATTTTCAAAATAATAAATACATAAAAGGAAAAAAGTAATTTTTGAATTGTATATTAAGTAAAATGGATTATCATGGATATTTCAAAAATGTATTCACTGAGGTGCATTGAATTATACGATAACCAAGAATTTTTAAGCTGTGAATCGTGACTTAAAGCCATGTAAACCGTTATTAGTGTCCCCAAGTGCATGCTTTCTCTTTCGTATTCTTCAAAATTTCTATGAAAATCTGCTGTAGTAAAATCCATTTTAATTAGCTTCAACAAAGTTTATGGCATTAAAAAATTAAAACTAAATATACTTCAGTTGATGATTAATGAAAACTTTTAATTTATTTAATATTTTCTTTACTTTTCAAAGGTAAATAATTATTTATTTCATAATTAATAGTTAAAGTATTCTAATATCTGTGTTATTGGCCTTATTTCCATAATAACAAGTCTCCATTAGATTTTTGATTATTCTTGCTAAAACCAAAACTTACATTTTTCCAATGTCATTATGAAAGTTGAAGAAAAGGAAGACTATTATATTACTCGAAGGATCGTTAATTTAACCTTTCAATTAATAATATCAACAAATAAAACTACTAGTAAACGAAAGGTCAGTCTGCATATCTAAATCAGTATCGAATTTAAATCATCCATTCCGTCACCTCAAATTACTTGTTAAATAAAGAAAATTTTTCTTTCTCAAAAAAAAATACATTAAATACACTATATTTTGCTATTATTTGGCAGTATATGCTTTTAAATTAAAGAAAAGATATAACATTTCATTCGGACCTACTAACTGTATAAATTGGTCTCTTTTGTTTATGTAAAAGACTGTCATTTCTGGGTATTATATCAGCGAATGCCGCTTCTCCAAGAACCTCTTCCGGTTTCGAGATATGTTGGAAAATAAAAATTTAAAATAGTCTGTAGAATCAGGAATAGGATCGATTTCGCCAATATTACTCGACAGTTCATTTTACCTCTTTGCAACTCTGTTAACCAATCACAGTGTTCCCCACAGGACTCAAATCATTGTGCAAATACAATTTATAATAGGATTTTCTTCGGTTGCGTTAAGATGAAGTATTTAAAAATCGGCTGACATAAAAACCCTTTAATACTATTAATGGTTTGGAAACACCTTTCTTCCAGTGGCTGCTAATCTATATATTAAATATAGCAAGGAAAATCAAACTGATATTTTCTCAGCATTTTTCTCCTGGTCAGATTACGCAATTTCTTTATATAATATGAGGATTCTTGATATTTAGACATGTCTTCATTAGTGGTCTAATTCTTATAAACCGAAATTTGGGCAATTATTTCAAAAACATTTCTTCGCTGCGCATTGCCAATGAGAAAGCATAACTACAATCCCATCTTATATAAAAGGCATTCCAGTAAATGAATGATGCCACAGTAACTTGTCACAGTGAATGATTGCTATTGCAATCACGCCCAACACGAAATTCACAACCTCCATTTTCGATATTGGAAAGTGACAACCGATCCTTTACACCAAGAACCCACGGCAGCAATACGGTATCAAAAATCTAACAAAAAATGGACATATTTTTGAAAACGGAAGGTCCGGCAACTTCTTCGAAAGGCATGAGACTATACTTAAATTCTCTAAAGTAATAACATATTCTAAGCAATATTCAACTGTAGGCGTTCAAAAATGTTTTAATAACAGACATAACAAATATATTACTTGATCACAATAAAATCATTAAAACTTCACAAACTTTCTTAATAACGATGACACAGGCAACAGGATACTTACAGCACCAAAAATCTGACCAGAGCCTGAAAAATATCTTTGGTTAACCTCCAAAGTATTGGAATTTTGTCCAAATCAGAAATATCTTTTTTTAAATCAATATTCTGTCCAGGTTAAGACACCTAAAAATACATGCATTTTTACTAATTAGATTCCATTTTGTTTGCCGTTCGTCAGGAAGACTTTTATTTCAAAAATTCGTCATTTGTACCACAGATTGTATAAATTCTTCATATATATATTGTTTCATCAGCTGCTGCAAGCGTCGTTAAAGAGTCGGTTCTCTCCTTTTCGCTAACGCCCTAAAGACTTTTAGCCATAGCATTGTTATGCTCCGCTATATAGATCTCATTTTCTGAGTTCTAACTTGAAAAATCGTTTGTCCATTAAAGAGATGAAGGTAATAAAAAAATGACCTGAAGTCTATAAGCAGTCAAAACGTCGTCATTTCTCTCATATTTAATATAATCTACGGCCTATTTTGCAACAAACATCTCAGCTATAAAATCTTATTGTGAATCTCGAGGCGATATATCTTCAATTCAATTTCTATACTTTTTCAAAAATGAATATCCGCACACCCAAATCTGTTAACCCACTTTGATTCATCGCTGAAAGTATAATGACAATCGTCCTAAGCCTAAAAAAAACTTAGAGATATTACTAAATAGTTCGCAAATATTAAGCATAATCGCATAATAAATGTTTGTTTCGTGATCCACAGTTTTCTGGTATATCTCTCTTCTAATATCTACTGCCAATAGGCAGCCACGGTAGGTAACGCCACATTTGAAACGGAACAATGGCAGTCAATTATTGCCCTCAGTTATTCTCTGAATCTGCGGATTCTTAATCATAAGCTTGTTTGCGGTCCTCAATAAAAATTCACTGCCTTAAATAAAGATTTTTTTCAATTACCGTCAAATATAATAAGCTTAATTTCAGCCCTCAAGCCTAGGGAAGTCCGAGCAGATCTTATTTTTCAATTCAATTTGCTCCCTCTGATTCAAATATAATTTAAGTGTGAGATAAAATTCAAATTGGATCGACTTTTATATTCATATAAGTAAGATTTTTCAGAAGTAAAACTTACGTTTGGGAAACGCATTATTTCTTTTCTATGTTTTAAATACTATAAAAATCTGTCTAATGAACTTTAAACCAAATTTCTTCGCCCATTTCACTAAATCACCCAATACTTTTCTACTCGATTCTGAAAGTCAGTAGGTAACAGGTGTTCTCATGAAGACAGTAATAACGCCTGCGTATACATGCAAATATCCTTAACATTCTACATATTACGCATAAAATAAATAAAAAAATATCATACGTAATAAATAGTTTTAGGACCAAAGCGCGGCTCGTGTGCACTACAATATTATATTCCCACGATCTGTTTGTCCGTGAACTGTGCGGTTCTAGCAGTAAGAAACGCATTCATTACTCCAGCGATCATAGCAAAAACATCGAATTTCCATAAAACCAATTTACTGGGCCTATTCTTTACAGAATTAAAGGCATTTTGAATGACCGCCGGTGATATCAAATTAGCTAATTACTTCTGTTCCTGACATGAATAATGAAGGAATAAATAATTTAAAGGACGTAACCGTGCCTCCATGCTTATATACTATATTGATACTTTGTAACCTGTTTGACTCTAGGTAGTTTATTAATCGACCGGTAATCAACTTGTTCAATACTTTACACAAATTGGGAGTAGAAATATGGGACGATAAGAGCTGGTCCATTGGAGATCTTTCTCTTCTATAGGAATGAATATAGCTTTTGTATTTTCTGGAGCTTTTCAGGAAATACCATTGTTTTTTCAACAATCAGAAATACTCTGGAATCTTTGTTAGCATAAAAGGTGTCAGTAATTGTTTTAAGTATCCGTTCTTCTTCAATTTTCTAAAAACAGATTAAATTCCCTTTAATGGGAAATCTACCATACACTTGTAAACATTAAATGAATTATCTTTTATCATCGGGAAAATGATTCCGAATTAAAGCCATTTTTCTTTCCAGAATGTTAGTTGTAAACTAACTGTCCGTTCTCTATGCATTTTAGAAAACAAGCACAAAAAACTGCCATGGGTTAAAAAATTAACAATCCCAAATCCTAATCACTATTACTTTTTCATCAGTTTTCATTTTATAAGAAAATTAATCACCAACTATACATTCACAATAGACACCTATACCCAATTGGCCCACATTTTCGAGAAAAACTATAAAAAAAAAGAAGCTTTGTTGGGATTTTTTTCTATAGAAAATAACATGCATTTCAGACGAAGCTCTTTTAATTATTTGCTGGCTTTTATTTCCTTCGAAAGATCATGGATTCATTCATCACTATTTCTATGATTTCTAGAATTCATTGATTTATTCCTACAGACATTAACAATATCATCTGCCTCTGATCACATAACATTGTAAACATATACTAAAAGACACTGATCCGCTGTCAATTTCTATGAGAAAATACCACGGTAGATCCCTTAAGGCACTGAGCTAATTTTGCCAATTATTATTCCAATGAAAGATTTTGAATATAAAGTAATAATTAGTAGTCATTCGAACTCCAAAACATTCCACCTTCGATGGAAATCTCGAGAACAATACTTCACTTTACATTTTCTAAACATGTAAACATTAAAATATTAATTAGGGTTAAAACCCATGATTTCTTGGTACTTCATGAAAGCTCTCTTACTTAATCGCCGCTTCTTCCATATTCAAAACTAATCAGAGAATAAAATTTAAAAAGACTACTGCAAAAAATTGGACCAATTTCACCAATTTTATTCAACATTTTATTTCACCTCTTTACTATTGTACTTAAGCAATCAGATTTTTCTATATTTGTTAAGAAAGTGTTTTTAAAATAAAATTTTTCATCTGCAGAACTAGCCATCATCAACAACTGAAGGAATTCCAAAAACTATTCATCTATCTATTTTTTTAAAAAAGTAATATAATAAAAAATCCCAAATCTTCAATCGCTGTTCGAATTTCGTCAGTTTTGAATTAATTTAAATCTCATAATCATTAAATATATCATCAGTGGTGTCCTAAATATAACTGCAATTTCTGGTTCAGAGATTTAGCAAAACAAACATTTTGTAGAACCCTGCTAAATTATCGTGTAAATATGGTGGGTAAAGAGATCGTTGCCTAAATTGTGTAGTCTATTTAAAAAAACATTGCCAGAGAATCAGTAAGTCAATTGCAACCCCTCGACCGATATAGTTACTTTTTACTTCAAATGAGAGAACCTTAGATACCTCAATCAACGATGTCCCATCTTGTCATTCAGAAGGTTCGAAAGAAATTACAATAGCAGAATTTCATTCCTTCTTTGTCTGTGAAGAAAAGGCTTGACAGAATTTCTTAAACTCGCCAACTGCAATGACTTCAGTAGTACTTATTTCATATGAAATTACGAGCTTTAAAATCATAAGCAATAGCCGACTCTGGAGAAATATCAAAACACAAATTCTCTGCACGTTCTCTATTGAGAAAGATTTAATCAAAATCTACCAATTTCGATCACTGCACCCTTTTTTCAATTTTTATTTCATATGAATATTTATGACTCTCAGATACATTAGTAGTGGACATTCTATGATTGCGATATTCCGTTTTCCAAATATGCTACAAATGGAAATTGGATTGCACTCGCATCGCCAACAACTGAGCTCAATATTCCAGTTACAAACTGTTTGCTAAAATGATTATGGAAAAAAATATGTAAACTAAGGACTATGTTTCCAAGCTCCAACCACTGCTCTGGTTTTGTCAAATTTCATTTCATATGGAAGGGTGTAGTTATTTCACTCTTACCCATCAACATTCATCTTCTAGGAACATCAAAAAAGAATTGTCAGAGCAACAACCTCAATAAATAAGCTATATTTGATAATTATGCTCGACAATAAATAACATTTATTTTTGTGCAAGTATATTCTTAATATTAGTCTATTCGATTGTGATGAAATGTTATTTATCAAAGGGGTTTGACATATTATTATTTACAGCTTAAGCAAACAGATTGCCTCTGAACGTTTCTAGACTATCTGCTAAAATAAAAAAAAATAAAATCAGTGAACTAGTAACCTAGATGTATCCCTCCTCGACATTTTTTTATTTCACATGACAGGTCATGGACATTCAATCGATCATCAAGGGTCACATGTTTGTTTTAACACTTCTCTGTCTGTGATAAATCTCGAAAATCCGACCTCAATATTTATCATCTATTGCCAAAAACTACGACAAACCTCCCTTAGATACGTCAATAATATTAATCTGTCCCGTAGAGGCTTTCATTAATGAGAGAAATCAAGCTACTTTATTGTAACTACCAATGGGGAAAATTCCTCAGAGGATATTCTCAGTCGCATCCCCTGCACAGATTAGGCCAATTTTTATTTCATTTCAAATTTCATGGTTCTTAGATGCGTCATCAATGGTCATTCCATGTGCTTCCTCCACTTTCGAATATATATCGCGAAATAGAAATTTACAGAACCTAAATCAATCAAACCATTTAATGTAGCTTTATTCACTTATTTATTTTTCAACTCTGTAATCATTGCCGAAAAGCAGAAGGATATAGATAAAATTTGTTAAAATAATTAAAAATAGCTTCAAAACTGAATTTGTTTTGAAATAAGAAATAACTTATCAAAATTTCTTGAAATGAGTAAATTCTCTAATTAAAATTTTATTAGAATTTAATATCGTGAGTTTCCATATTATCACCAGAGATTGCTAGTATGTATTAAAAGAACCGGGAAAATCACTGCCACTCTCCTTTGGCCGAATTCAATAGTTTCTTTCAGCCAAATTTTTTATTTCTTATGAGGTTTATGGAGACTTGTTATATCATGAAAGGTTTCAATTCCATGCAGCAGTTTTCCTTTTATATAGAAAATTTTTTTTAATATTTTTTCGCTGTACCTTCACTAAGAAGAAACCTTCTCCAGGATTGCTCAAGCCTGTGAAAATATGCCATTTTTTATTATACACGAAAAAATGATGGCAACTAAATAATCGCGGCAGAGGTCCCAATCCATTGCAGTTTGACAGTTTCATTTCGAAGGGAGTTCCTGAATTTTTATGCACTCAAATTAAGGACGTATACAATCGCATGTTTACCGAACCAGCATGCAGTTTAGACCGGAATATTAATAAACGCTTCTTTGTAAGCAAGATTTCCAACCCCATCCACAGTAATGATTTCGCTGTTATTTTTCATATGAAAATTCCTAACCCTTAAACACAAACAATAATCATCTGTCCCAATAGGGTCACTTTTGGATAAAAATCTCAAAACATTTTTATTTTTGGACTCACTTAATGATGAGTTTTCTAAATTAAGTTTATTTAATGATAATTAATGATTATTCTTCCAAAATGAGTTTTCTAAATCTCAATTTTCATAATTTTTTTAAACTACTTCTGAATATGATATTAAAAAAAAAATAGAAAAATGATTCAATTGAACATTGACATACAGAAAAAGAAATAAAATTTAGTCTCCTATGAGTCCATCAAATTTAACATTGAATGCAACATCAAATTTGTTGATAATGATTACTATTGTTTTTTCATCTATAGAGATGGCAAAAATCTAATTGAATGAGAATGCTGAACACCAAAATGACTTGAAGATGGCATGCTGTATATTTTTCCATGTTTTATATACTGAAACTCATATGTTCCAAATCTTGCATGCTTGTGGAGCAAAGTAGAGCAAGAGTTAACTGATTCTGAATAGACTTAGTTTTGTTTGGGAAGAATTTTGTTCGGAAATGGTGGCATGATATCGGTTTATTTTTTGTGCGGTAATCAGCACTATTGAGTTTTTGATACTATTGAAATTTTTAATATAATCATAATATTTAGATTTCTTCGATGTGGTTTTTGTTTCGAGTCGCTTGTTTTTCCACAATTATGGAGTAATAGATAAAGTGGTTTCAAAATATCCGTTTATAAATACATGCCTTTCGTAATAAGAATATCAGCAAGCTCGTTTTCGATGATGCTGGGCTGTACTATGGTCCAAATCAATTCATTGGAAAGGACCTGTTAATAATTTTTGAAATCCCTGTGCCAATACTGATAATAAGTCTGGAATCAATTTGTGAAATCTATAGGTCTTTTAAGATCCATCAACTATCAATCAATAAAATGTATTTTTTGAGCTGATTAACAAACTTTTAAACGCATGAATTGCGAAAAATTCATGAGTGAAACCGCTGTTATCAATTAAAATAGATCCTGACCTAGTTCCCCTTGTAGTAATATTTGCGAAAGAAGATGCGCATTCATTGTTTCACTGAGATGCATCAGTCACTAGAATTATTTTATCCGCAATTCTGAAGTTTATAATCTTGGTACAAGCCTTGAATAGTTCTTCACGGCAGGTTTTTGAATCGAAAACGAAATGCTTGAAGATAAAAGAAGACATAGGTGTCGATTAAATTTATTAATGCGATATTCGAGGAATTTTTCTGAGATTCATTAGTCTCGGTGGTTGTGAATTGGATATGAATATTTGAATAAGGCAAATGAAAGACTTAGTGCTAAATATTTGATTAGAGAACATTCGATTAGCATCTTACATCTGAGTATATTTGAGGAATGCATCATTGTATATCTAAGGAACCGCTTCCAAAACCATTTACGAAGCGATGAGAATGCCCTGCAGAGTTTCCGATATAGAAAAAATCTCTCTTGTTTGCAGTTATAGAGACAAAGCAGACAGATTCCAGTTTCCTTCTAATTGTTGAATTTATTTTATTAAATGAAAGGAGAACAATTCCAATTCTTGGCTGCTATGTATTTGAGTGGATCCAGTCTTTTAATAACTGATATTTTAAAAGTTACATTAGAAGAAAGAATATATGCTAAGGAATTTGAAATTTTCTTCTTAAGGAATTTCAGCCCGATTTATTTTATACAGTATTCCTAATGTTAGAAAAATTAATAGATTCGCCTTTTTCTGGGTGGATTCGTATATCCCACCACGCGTTACACCACTGGATTATTATATCAAGATAAAACTGGAGGATTCTTAGGATAAATGAGGGACTGGAGAAATAGTAGAATTTCGGTATGGGGTTGAATAATTTCAAATTGATACTTTTTATGTATAAATAGAAAAGAGAAATCATTTTAGCCCCTTGTATTATGAAAAACTTTGAAATGAAGGCTTAATGTTTGATCAAGAAATTTTCCAAAAAGTGAAAAAGTTCCTAGTATCAGAGTAGCTTTCATAATTTCATTTCACTTCCATATCTTTAATACCTAGTTGAAGATATTTATAGATCAAACCAATTTTCCGAACCAAATAATATATATGTTATATCTAGTTTGATGGCGATAAAATTTTGTCATTTTTTTTTTTTTTTTTTTTTTTTTTTTACTTTTATAATTTTATGATGTCAGATAGAAAAGAGACAGTGATAATATATTTGTGGCAAGAAAATAGAATGATTAAGACAAAAGATTGTATCAGAATTCATTATTCCTTTTAGAAATAATCTTTTTAAAACTTTGTTTGAAAATATGAAGAAAATTGAGAAGTAGAATAAGGCATTTGCATTATTGTTTGCAGATTCCTGCATTTTAAAGATTTTTTGTGTTCTGTTGTAATATTTATGTTACTTTAGATATTTCGTTGCATTTTTCTAATAAGTAGTGTCAGCAATAATCGGAAAGATTTTATGTAAATTGCGCTTAGATATGGCCTGAAGGAAATGTTGGGTATTGGGAATGTCGTAGTATGATATAATATATGAATAATAGTTTGAAATGTTTTAAAAGTTAGATTCTTTTTGCTGAATTCGTCACTGTAGAAATCGCAGAAATTTTCCCCATCGATATTTTGTAAGGTGCAGTTTTTTTTTTTTGGGGGGGGGGTGAGGGGTGAGATTAGCTTGTTGACGAGGGTTAGAGATGAAGAAGCTGAAATTCGTATGATGTTGGTGTTATTCACGGGAATGTGATCTCTGTTGCGGATGGACTTCAAAATCTTAGAGTCTTACAGAAAAATCTACGTCTTCATAAACTCTGCTCCATTTATGTAAGCTCTGTTTTGAAATGAGGTTTTACCTCAGGTCTTTTTTTTAAACGTTGAATCATAACAGAGATGTGAAAAAGGGTCTCTATCTAACAGCAGGAGGTTTTTCTTACCTAAATGAAAGTACGGTGGTCGTTGCACCAAGGAGAATTTGTATGGAAAGATATAATATTTTGAAGTGCATCAGCAAAGATTTCACTGGCATACATTTTTAAAAGAATTATAAAAAGTAAAATCATGTTCTGGTAGTTAATGCTGTGGCAGGAGATTTTTAAGTTTCGTCCAATTAATTTTTTCTTGAAATTATGTACATCGTTTCATGAATTCAGAAAAAATAGAATCTTTCTTGATTATCGAAATAAACTGCAAAAATGATGAACGGATAAACATCTGATTTGGTGGTGTTGAGCTGTAGTAAGAATAATGAGGTTGGTGTAACGTGAACATGCATGTGTTAGCATTTTGAAATCATTTTTAAAAATCGAGAAAAGAAAATCATGAGCCCCTGCACTTAAACTGCATGTTGCAATTGCTGGATATTTGTGGATGAAGTAGTGAAAGGTAATTCAAAACTGAGATATTTGATTGCTTAGGTAGTCGAAACGATTAGCAGAAAACCCTTTTTGGAAAATGTATGCCGATGGGGGAAAGTTACAATGTTTAGAAGCTACTTGAATGACTCGAGCCTCAATATTAATTCGGGTTAAATATAAAGGGATCCGTTGATTAGAAAGTTTCCTATCAATAAATATAAGGTGACATTTTCTACCATCTGATTGTCTGTCTTGACGACAACTGAATTAATGTAAGATGAAACTTTTATCCGGTGATTTAAGAAAGTTGCAGGAATTTGAAAATGAAAAAGCAGATTTTGAGCCAAGGGATTTTGATTAGAGGACATTGTCGAAGGGAATGAAGTTTTGATTAGGTTAACGCCAATATCGAAATTCACATGGTTAAAGATTAGGTGCATTTTCCTTTTATTTTACCGCAGTTTGTCATTAAATACCGAATAGAACTTCTCATGCTATTCGACCAAGTCTCTAGAGCCTTTTCGATGCAAGACCAATATTTGGATTTTGGAAGATGATTGGCAGTTTGGTTTACATTCTAGTCACATTTATCAGTACAATCGAAAAAAAATCTATATATTCAACAGTTCTAAGGCTAGCCAGTGACCGAGTAAGTTCGAAGGCTTTGCTAAAGAAAATCGTAATGACTTTCCTATTTCGAAGTGGATCTGTCCAACATTATTATCAGCAAAGACGTTCGCTTTTTCAGAAAAAAAAGGTATCTTTTTATCCTATTCATCTTCTTCCAGAACTAAGAAAAATTAAATGTAGCGCATTTAAAAGTTGAAATTTCTAAGGAAAAAAAATCCTCTATACCTACACTCATCCGAAATGGATGATAATAATAATTGAAGGCAGATCATTCATTGCTTTAATACACTCGGGTGATTTTTATAATCAATATCATTTAGCACAAAATTCGGTGCATCTAGATAAAGCAAGCTCTGTAATAATAATCGTAAGCTACGTAAATAAGTCGAACGTGCTTCTAAAAAAAAGTAGATGGAATATTTTCAGAATCTTGTAAGGTGTTGAACAGCGAAGGCGACGAAGAAATCTTACAAGTTTATAGCCTTACAATAGTACAGTCAAAATTTAATCTTAAGCTCGGACTTTTTAATAACATTACAAAATATAATTGGCAATGGTCATACTGATTTACTGTTGAAGACGCGATCAACAGCGGAGTATTTTTAAGAAAGCAATAACTGAAATGGCATAAGAAGATTGACAATGCCCCATTATTTCGGAAAAGAGAAGTGCTCACTGATTCAGTATAGAAAAATCCTAACTCTTCAACGAGTTTTAATTTTTAATTAGCTTTAAAAGCGATGGGGAAAACATTAACAGGTTGTACATTTTCAAACGATTTCCCATTTCCTTCATTAGCACATGCGTCAGATGGGCTGAATATATTAGTTAAGAGAGCAGTTCTGAAGGTAAGAAGAACTGACCTTGGATGAATAAAAACTTCACAAGCGATAGCACAAGATCCAAATATCAAACAAACAGAACTGTTGATAAAGGTGCAGCTTCAGTATCCGGAAATTTTAAACCAGGATAAGCATAAAATGCTTTAAAATACCGAATAAATACGATGAACATTTTACTTTCAATACGAGAAACATTTTACATTTCAAATATTGCAGAGAATTAATGCAGTTGAGAGGAAGTAGAGAGAAGGTTTTGAAGGAGGTTTATTCCAGAATTTTCATGTCCGTGGGCAAATTCACAAGTGCATTTTCAGGATCTTGGAATTCATGAAGGAGTCAAAATGGAAAATGTCGCATCATTGCGTAATCTATCGCCAATTTTAAAGGTTTATAGAAGAGAGAAATTTATAGAATTGAAATTATATTGGATAATTTAAAAGGTACCAATTGTTTATCATTCATAAATATTTTTTTCTGGTTGTTGGTAAATAGAAATGAATGAAGATGACCGAAAAACTCAGTATTTGTTATCTTTGACAGTTTAGTAAGTGTTTGAATTGATGCATTTTCATTTTGATCTCTTCAACGCCCCTTCCTCTTTTTAAAGAATGAAGCATGGCTTACATCAGCAATAAAATTCCACCTGCAGACAAAATATCAGAGGACTGGAACCTATCTTATAAATCGTTTCTTTGAGCGTATTTTAGAAGCAACATGATTATTTGCTTGCAAAACATGATTAAAAAACATGAACACATTATTTGCACTGATTATTTAACTCAATATGCTATCACATCAGCACTTGCCAGCATCGAGGGGCTTCAGAAAGTAGGATTACTTCTGCAGGTTATTCTTTTGAAGAAGTCAACTATAAAAAAATAAGTAATTAAATAGGAGAACTAGATTTCTGCCTAAAATATTGAGCAAAACTCTTTTGTCTCTGCAATATAGATAATCTAATTTTGACATCCTATCATCGTGCAATAAATGGCTTGCCTAAAAGGTTCAATAAAATACTGGTTAAAATTCTAAGGTATACGTCGAAGTTGAAAAAAGAGATTGGAACGCAATTTTCCCATTTATCACATTTGTGTAGAATATTCAAATATAGAATAAGAAACTACGAATCCATTCCATTATATTGCTTCCAAAACAAAGACAACACTGTATAGAATCCCCTCTCCAAAGCAGAATGTATAACTTATTCGGCATCCTAACTTGTTTGCAATCGCAGAGATAGGATGCCTTCGCTCCCTTGATATGCAAACGAAACTAGGAGAAATATTGACCAATGCCTTATGCTCCACGTTACCTTAAAAATCGTTTCAAACCGGTTTAAAAGTTTTATAAAATTTTCGCTAAAGTAACATTTTGAGTTCAATAAATTCACATGAAAACTGTCAGAGATAGCTTACTTGTTATAAGACGTTGTCACTAATCGATGGAAAATGAAAGACATAGTTAATATAAAAGACACCATTGAAACGGACTGAATAAACCAGAAAATGAGTCCAGATTGGGAACATCGCATGATCTCGAACTCGTTTCCCAATGGAAAAAAAGCTAGTGCTTCAGAGAAAGTGTTTCACATTGAAACAATTAATTGAAAGATTCTACGCTGACTTCCTGTCCTTGTATTGGAATTGATTAAATCTGCTTGAGCAAAAGTCTAATAGCTTGCAGATAAAATATTGATAACATAATAAATTATCAATTTTAGAAAATTCTTCAATGTGCGCACATTTTCGTTCTTTACCTTCTTGTTAAAATCTTTTCGTTGGAACAGGAATATGCTTATTTTTGTATCGTCTTTAATTCATTTTTTTTAAATACACCGATTTTTCAAAATTTATTTACATCGTACAGTATATTCAAAATAAATAAGTAATAACTGTTTCCCTGCTAAAGTCGCTGATCCTATTTCGTTAGTTTTTATTTCATATGATGTTCATTCAGAAGAAATGCAGAAAGGATCTGTGTTCACCATACTTTCCCAACAGAAACCGTTTTCGATAGATATTGATTACTGCACAATTATGCATTCCCTTGCAAATAAAAAGAACTATAGATTCCTTCAGTCTAGATGATTGGTCTGATTTCACCAGTTATTAAATCATTAAAAAAACTGAATATTACTCCTTATTCCATAAATGTTCATAAATCCATCCCTAGCCTTCATTTTCGCTAGATAATTCAGAAGCATTTCTTTACTGTACATTCTCATCAGAGGTGAAACAAAACAATCAAAGAGTAATGTGCTCTATAGTCCATGCTCTTTACTAAGCTTCAATTATTGTTTCCTATAAACTCTCATGATATTTTAAATATATAAGGAATAGCCATTTAACCCCACCTTTATTACTGTGCTCCATTTTCGAGGGATAAATCATCTTATGGGACTCAACCTGAAAAACTATATCAATATTTTATAAATGTTTTCATCAATTAGCGAGAAAAGATCCAAATTGTTGCGCAAGTAGAGTATAAAGCAATATTTTCTTTGGTAATAACGTGGTTATTAAATAGCTGGTCGCCTAAAGGAGATGGTTCATATATTTAAAATAATAAGAAAAATTACTTTCGTAGATCTGACCACAAATCCGATTTCGTAGATTTAATACATATGAAGACACATTATTTCCTTGCATGCCATCTGTAGTCACCAATACTTTAAAACACTCCTATTTGGAGAGAAATCTCACATATAATTCATTGGAATAAGGTGAAAAGAATTGACAAAGTTATCCATTTATAAAAAAATATCACAAAATAAAAATTTAACCCAGCTTTAAAAACTGAACCGAGTTTTTCGTCAATTAAAGCACACAACAACGCAATGGTGCTTCTCTATGTTTATAGTGCCAGCTTAATTTAAAACCATATTTTCTTTGGTTGTGATGAGCTGCAATTCATTAAAATTCATTCGTGTGGCTAAATTAATATATTCTCAATATAGTAGACGAAAAAATGATCTACGAGTGTAGCTTGTTAATATATTAAAATAATAAGAATTATTATAATTAAATTATTAGAAATGAGTTCTTCTAGAGCAACCACTCTTACAATTTTGCCAATTTTGAATTCATACAAAATTTTATGTGTCTAGAGACGCCATCGATGATCCTTTTCCCCGTATTACAACTCAGTTCCAAGAGAAATTTCAAAAACGCTAACCTCATTTCTCTACGGAAGTTAACTCGACAGTTTTCTATGATCCCTACTCCTATATCCCTTTCTTCAAATTTCACTTTCCATGAAAACTCCTGAACTCAAGATATAACACAGCCTCCAATTTTCGTATGAAATTTCAAAAAACAAACTTTATAGAGTTTGTTTTTCCCTATAAAAAGAGACAAAGAAATACCTCTACAAGGTCGACCATTTTACTGAATTCGCTATTTTCATTCAAAGAAGAGCTTTTAACCCCTACCAACATCATCAACAGTCACTTACTCCCTTCAAGCTTCCAATTAAATTATTATCGTATAAATAAAAACAAATTAACAGCGTCCTATCGTCATCAATTGCATCGATTCCCCGAATTAATTTGGCCATTTTGCAAGCAAACGTTCCTATTCATCATGCTTCATGTTTATTTAAAACAGCTCATTCCTTGGTTGTAATAATATGCAATGCATCAAAGTCGGTTAATATGATTAAATATATGTAATTAATATGTTGGGCAACAGCTGGTAGTCGCAGGCGAATTGCCTCATCATTTCAAGAGGGGATGGAGTTTGAATAATCGTTGAGCTAGGGAGCTTCTTCATTAGATAGAAAAGAAATTATCCAGGAAAACATATATATATATATATATAATGATACATCCAGAAGCTTAATTATCAAAACCATAGCTTTCTTTGCCAATGATTAATTCGGCTTCAGTAGGCCTTAAAGAAATTTTGGAATTCATTAATATTTTCGTTTATGCTCTTCCTTATTTAAAGGTTAAGCGCAATGTTGGGAAAACGCAGCTTTTCACTTTGTTGGTTTAAAAACAATTAAAGTTTATAACTCTATCTGTATTTCTTAAAAATATAACCCTTTAGGCTTTTTATGTAATAAAAAACTACTAGAATGTAATTTTTTTACATTCTAGTAAATATAGTATAGAGATAGTAACGATCAAAAAATTCGAGCTGGAGATTTTAACAAATCTTCACCCTTTAGAACTCCTTAAGTTGGAAAAACACATTTTTCGGAAATGTCCATTTGTCAGACTGTGACAAAGATAACTCAAAAAGCTCTCAGCTTAGACGACTGAAAATGGATGCACGATCTTTGCAACAGGTTTCTATTAAATTTTGAATAAGAAGAACACATTTCACAAGAAGTCCGACTTTTCGCGTATAATTGAACGCAGAAAACTACAAATCAGAGAGAGCTAGATCATTTAAATTGGGTACATAAGCTTACTATCAATAGAGGTCACACCTGCCAAATATGGAGATGAATCCAAGAAGTGGTGGACCGTCTGTACTTTCAGAAACACGCATACGCAATAACTCAAAAACGCAGTATATATCAAATTTAGTGTGTAATTTTCCGAATAATTTTGCTTCAGTCAGTTAGGAAAAATTCTCACGAAGCCGATAGGAAACGATAGGAAATTGATTTTCGAATACTGTTAACCACATGGCAGGGATTAATCACCAAATTAATCAGAAAGGATGACAAGAGAAGTTCATTAAAAATGCTAAATTCAAGCGAAAAGTTAATGTATCGTAACTATTACACGCCAATGCCATGCAAGGCTTTCTTTGGGATAACGCCTCTATTAGAGAGTACGCGAGACGGTTTCAGAGAGACGAATGCCAAGGTTTAGTGAAATATGAATAGTTCTCTCGGTCACTCTTAGCTGATCACTTAAATTAGATTTAAACTAAGAAAATATCATTTTCCTTGTATATCAGATTCGGGAATATAATTCGAGATTTTGTTCACTGAAAATTAATAAATATACAGAATGATAAAATTTGTCTAAGAAATTACAAACTTCAATGGCCAGTATCGTAAATTGAGAAGAAGTTTATACCCTGAAATGCTTTTCCAATCTCATGTATAGCGTATTTTTTTTTCTTCAAAGCAGTTCCACCTTTTCCACAGTAAACTAATCGGATTTGGACAGTCAAAAATGTTCGTGATTTCTAGACCAAATTGTTATAAGCTTTCAAAAATAATAAAGAAATTCATAAATATTCCATGAATAATTATAGACATTTTTCTTATTATTATGCCTTATTTTCTTTTGTAAAGTAACAAAATTTCCATTATTTCCATCTGAAGGGTTTTCATTATTTTAATATTTTTAGCATTTCTCAGGAAAGAGAGGAAGTAGTGAAAATTCTAAGAAGTTTTACTCATCTTATTCTGGCATTGCGATAAAAATGCAAACCCTCTTAATACGAACACCGGTTCATTCTTCGAATCGGAACTTTGAAACTTCCAAAATCAAACCATTCGTTCATTTACAGCTCAATATAAAAATTATGGAAATCCTTAAAATTTTCAGCTATTCTATGGACTTTAAGCTATTCGATGTTATTTCCAAATGGAAGAGTGTCATCTAATTATATAGAAAAATACAGTCTCATATTGATGAGTTAAACAAAAATGTATTGTTCTGAAAATATAATTCATTCCAATTTTATTAAAAGCGATGAGTTAACTAGACTTGCGTCTTTGCAATTTTAATTTCCTTGTAAGAATAATTTCTCACGCACCACAATCGCTCTGAAAAAATTGAAGTATTTTTTTTTAATTCTGTAATTTTTTTTAAATATACTTTTAATAACGGAATTTGACAATTTTTACAAGAATAATCCAGAAAATAAATTTCTGTATGGCGGAAAGATAATTTTATTTAAATCCTAGTCAATCGGAACAAATTCCGCAATCTTTCAGCAACAGACGCGCTTTATTAGGATATGCCTCTTAAATGCAGAAATAAACACGAGTCCAGGAACTGATGCCGCGGAGTCAATTCTTGGACTCATGTCAGAGAAGTATTTTACGTGGGTTAGGAGCCATATTTATTCAGATCAGTTTCATCCCTGGAACAAATGCTTAATAAAGTATACTACAGATTTCAGTACAGTATGCTACAGAATTTTTTTCATTCGGTTCAGTAAAAGTTTGCTTCCTGATAACTGCTAGAAATGATTGCGGAGTCTGCCATTTTTTAAATCTCCACAATGTGCCTAATGTATGCTTTGCCATCTGATGGTGGAGCGAGAAACTCATATTCTCGATGTTTTGCATGCTTATTATTAATTATTTTTCTTTTTCTTCTGCCTCTGATGTCACGGGAGCGATCAGAACCAACGCCAACTATAGATGAATCGACAGAAAAGCAATAATGAGCAATTTTCTCTTTCAAGCTGAAGAAAGCGTCCACCGTATTCTTAGAAAGAAATGTGGTTCATCTATTATTAGGAGCAACTTCAAAATTACGACAGAGAGAGAAGGACTCGAGTATCGTTCACGTCATCGAGACATTGTTCAAAACGGCAAAGATTTACCTGAAATATCCTTTGTGTTTCTTCAAAAAGGAACTATAATATTACTGACAGATGGATTTTTCTATTCAATTTTTTTAGTGCCATCAGAAACTTCTCAAAATTGGACATCATCATAATAAGTTCAAGGGAATTAGGAAGAAAACTAAGCATTTATCGTAAACGTTTAAGAACAATTCATAAATTAATGCTGCATCTTTTGATTCGAACCATTATTGACTGTATTCAATGAGATTGGACAATCCAAGTGCATTTTTTGATAATTTGTTGAATTTTCTGTTTTAATTTTTGTAATCCGATTTGAAGAATTGTGAAATATGTCTGATGTCATTTAAAAGTTTATATCTATTCTCCAACAAAAGAAACTGGAGAAAGAAATCGTGTGGACACGTATTCTCTCGCATCCAGACACTTTTGCTTTATGAGCTGAATGCGATTGATACGTTGTCTGTAGGTGTGTGCAATGTGTGTCTTACTTTCCCTTTAAGCTAAACAATTCAACAGCAAGGAAAATTAGAATGCAATATATCCCTAATCGCTATTTATAGGCTGTACATCCAAAGCTAGACAATACGTAATTCAGTAACCTATATTTTAAAGAGCGGTATTTCAAAATAACACCAGTATAATTCATATTAAAATATTTAATTATAATAAGCTTTTAAATTTTATATGGAAATAATCTTGATTTAGTAAGATAAATTTTATTTTGAGTGG
Organism: Argiope bruennichi; assembly: GCF_947563725.1. Lineage (NCBI taxonomy): Eukaryota > Metazoa > Arthropoda > Arachnida > Araneae > Araneidae > Argiope > Argiope bruennichi. The sequence goes on along the minus strand of NC_079154.1, from coordinate 131,563,707 downwards.
ACGCATAAAAGAAAATTTGTGCACTCTATCAACTAAATAACTTATTATGGTAGAATAGATTTGAAAATAAGGCAATTTTTTCAGTTGCTTCATTAACGAAATATGAAATTTTGATACCGTCATTGGTTAGCTGTTTGTTTAATTTATAGATAGTGAACATTCACATTTAACGAGTTGATCGTATGTTCTAGTATAGAAATGAAATGCTTGTTCCTTGTTGAAAGGCTGTATTTTTCGCATAGCGTTAAAGTAGGATTATAAAAATAACGTAGTATCAAATATAAACTAAGCTAATTAAAAATTAATGAAGCTTGCAACATCATCATTCGCATTCAGACGCTTTTTTTATGAGCTGCGTGCGAGTGATGCATGGTCGGGCCTTTTAATCTAATTAGTATCAGTGATGGTATACTTCTTCCGTATATATAGAAAGAACTATCAGCCAAATATTATTCAATTCTTTTTTCATAAATGTATCATTGGAAGTAGTCGAAAAAGGCTGAGAATTTATTTACTTCGGCAATATTTATGGATACAAAGCAATACTTTTTTTTCTCGCCTGCTTGATTATGATATTACTTCCGCTTCATTGTCAGGCTCATCTTCCTCTTGCTTCCGGATAGTCAGGTGTGTAAATTTAATCGAGCATTGGATTTGTGTAAATTTAACCAATTGCTCAGGGTCTATTAATAGTTACTTCTATAATCTCCATCCCTTTCCATAAAGGCAAAAACAAATATAATAAGAAGTTAAAATGAAACCGCAGCAAAAATGACTTACGGAATTCATAGTGATATATGTAAAAGCAAAGAAAAATGGTTAAAAACTATATACAAAATTTTCTATTTTAAAAGTCAGTTGTTGAACGAAATTTGGGCCAACAACCTAAGGTTCAAACCCCTTACATTAGTGAAGGCTCTTAAACTAGCCCTTGGGTCGCTGCCGCTATTCTTTTTTCGAAAGTAATTTTCGCATTCTCAGAGGTCAAATGTGTTACAACAAACAATAGGAGACCTCAATACTTATTAACTATAGTTTATTCGCTTTTCTTATGCTACAAGTAAATGATTAGCGCCGTCATAGAACCAACTCTGCTTGATCCGGTCATGTCTCTTTTACCTCCACTGAATTTCGACCAAACTGTATATTTTTCCATTTCGTTATCCACGATCAAACTATTATATAGCAGGCACCCTTTAAATGAAGTTCTAGTGCGATGTTTCGGAAAAGTAAGAATGAAGTCGCCAATTGCCCTCCCTTTATTTAAAATACTTTTCCGTCGTGTGACCAGGATTCGAAATTGCGAGATTTGTCATGGAATAGCTATGTGTGGCCCTCCTGTTGTACCGATAGTTTAAAATCTCTTTCAATGCCCTCCTAGATTCTCCTTAATATCCGATAAATGCATTCTTATTCTTAATTTCATGTTTGGTCTTAAAACACTTTTTGTAGTACTCTACCAGACAAAGGGATTGCCGGGCATCTGAGTTTTTTCAAGATAAATTTTTAAAAAATACGATATAAAATTAAGATGGTTGCAGGAAGTATTGAAAACCGTAAGAATCTTAATGGTGACAGTAAATGGACCAAGACACAAGCAAGTTACGTATGTTACTTAAAGCTGTATTATGATATATAGAAAAGTTGTAATGTGGTTTGTTCAGATATTTCTAAAATTGCGCTAGGATGACGCAACGGAGATGTGTACCGTAGTTTTGTCAGTAAGCGAAAAACGGTAAATTGTTCGCTGAAGGTTACAATTTTTATTCCTTGAAGCCCCGATACTATACGTTTGCATAGGTATGTCTCCAGTCGGGTATTTTCAATATTGATATCAGTCGTATTTTAAATTGTCGTGAGAGGTGACGTCTCTACGTTGTTCTCGAATATTGTTACGATTCGATTGTTATTCATTTAAGCAGTCGACTTTCGAAAACAATTTCTGCGTGTTTCAATTTTTGAGAATATGGACCACGACAATCCTTTTCCTAGCAATGGTTGATTAAGATACACGAGTTATTTCCATTTCTATGAAGAATTTCATGAAAACGATACTGATACTCTGTTTAATATCTGAATTCGTGCTACTAACGACATGCATTTTACTTTAAAATCTTTTTATTCATTAATTCCCGCAATTCGAAGTCTGTTTTGTACGGTGGATAGAAGAGTCGCTTTGTAGCTTTATTGGTCTTTCTCATAGATCGGGGTTTCAATGATCAATAAAAAATTCCAAACGACAGTTTATCACTAAACGTTTGAGAGGGAACACGTTTATAGCACTAGTTTCTTGTGTTTTAAGATGGGCATTCAAACAAAGCGAGCATTAATTTCTAGAATATGATATTAAAATTTCCTATGAAGCTAGTGCATTTTAATACAAATTAACTGAGTCGCTTTTACGCAGTACGGTTCGAGGTGCAATAATTTTAATAGCTTGGGAAGTACCAAAACAGTCGGAAACTATGATTCGAGCTAGCGCAATCGCTCGAAGCTTGTATTTCTTTCCAATTCTACAATTATAATGACGGAAACTTCATTTTATGAAATCATACAAGACTTTAAATGGCAAATCTCCATCTCGAAACTTGCCGTTTTACTAAACAATCCTCAACTTATCGGTATTTTCTCGCGCCGTTTCTCATTCAGCTGAAATAAGTACAGATAAGATAATTGAAACAGTTCAATTTATGAGTGATTTAATGATCAAAATGTAGATCCCATGAAATAAAACATCAAGAACTCTGACAACTATCTCTAGGGATTTGCTACGGCAGAGGCATTTTGCTTAATTATTTAAGATCGCTCTTTATAAATATGTCTTGTTTGGTTTTCAGATATTTGGAAACCGATATCAACTATAATTTTAATTGAAAACGCTTTTTAGCTATCGGATTTTCTTACCATTAACTTGTAGAGATTCGAAACAGTCGATAAGTTAAACTTTTAATACAATTTATGAGCCATAGAAAAATATGGAAATATAAAGATGGATAGCAAGCGAAAAAAATCTCAAGCCATCAGAATTAAGATGTGACACAAACATTAAGGGGGGAGGGGGGTACCTCAGCTCTACATGTACAAAATAATACTGGTTTATTTGACTAGTTCTGAAGGAAATGACTGCTTTATTATTTGTTCTCCGACGTTATTAAACTATCATTTTAACCTTCACAATATCATTTTTATTCCGAGACTGGAAAAATTCTGACACCAAACGGTTAATGGCAGCATAAAAAGAAACATTAATTGCAGCTTTAAGTAATCTCAATTAAAGAGAATTTTTCTCTTTCTTGGGATAATTCTGCCACAAATATTATCCAATGTAACAAAATTACACTTTAAATGATGATGGTAAAACAATTCGGAATATAAAATTCTAATTTTTTTTTCATTCCGACTCTACGTAAATTTTCAGTGAACTTGCAAAGATTTCATCCTTTTTCAAAAATACATCAAAAATTTTATTGTCCTCTGGAAAAATACTAACTTAGATATTTGCAGTTTCTTTCCATTGATAAAAACATACCCTATCGCACTTTTATAAAAAAAAAGCAATTTCGGATATACGGAACAATTGGATTTTAAATCGCCATTCATTATTTCAGGAAATAATTAGTTTAAAATGGTCGAAATAACATCTTTCCGCTTAGCCGTTAGTGCTACAATTTTACTAGAGAAACCAAGACATATTTTCCGATAGATAACTAATGTATAGAATAGTCGTAGCCTGTTAATTCGATACGTTGGACGAACAACTCTTTAATTTCTAGATAAAATTTGAAATTTAAGTTTTCAGAGCCAACCTGCCTTAAAACAAATCATTCTGATCTATCATGTTCTTGATTTCTTACACTGCAGTCTACACTCTTCAACGATAAATGTGTTTAATTGTCGAGGATCATTAAATAGCTTGTTGACTTACCTATTGAATGGTTAAATTTACTTACTGAAGGGAAAGTAAACGACTTTTCCTAAAAATAAGAATTACATAATACTGAATTTCAAACATGATAGATAATCACTAAGTCATCCGTGTCTATGTTTGACATCTCAAAATTTAGAACCGGTGAAACTAATAAAAATTAGATTTTTTCCAAAACAAACATTTTTTTCCATAAAATTAGGAATTATTCTTTCCGAAATCCTGGTGTTCCATTTCAGAAAACAACGAATAAGCAAAACTGTTTTCATCTTTATAATTCCTTTACTTGCATCACACTCGTTAGAAATTCTTCTCCTAACTGGGGTGGGGGACATTTTCTTTCCCTTCACTGTCTACCCGAGTGGATTGAAAATATACGAAGTACTTTATAACGATTATTGTATCACCACTAACATACGCTTTCTAATCAGTTAAAACATTTAAAAATTGTGGAATCGAACCATTTCTTTTGGATGAAAGAAGCCTTTTCACGATAATAATTTATCCTCTTCTAATAAAGTATTATTAGTGACGAGAGAATAACACGTGTGAATATCGTGCGAAAAGAATTTCAGTGAAAAAGCATTTGAGCAAGATAACCGGACAGAATTGAGTGGTTCAGTTAAGCGGACATACAAATTTTAGAAAAATATGGACCTTTGTAAAGAAATACATTTTGAAAGAAGAATATCAGTGTATAAAACTACATATTCTTGAGATTTTATTTGCATCGCCCTATTTCGTACTTGGAAGGAAATCCTATTTCTAACGATTACTTTTAAACTGAATATTCAATATTAATATCAGTAATTTTGCCCGACTCCAAGACAACATTCCCTTTCAGAAGTGCAAACACCTCTTACTTCGTTACGTATTTCTAAACTATATAGCATAGTTAAGAATTTAACTATAATATACAGAATTATTAAATTTGACACATATGAAATGATACTTATTACTTGAAAATTGCAGTTTAAAGCTAACTTGAAACCATCATTTTGCGTTATTTGAGATATAAAATATATCCTTAAAATTGCTAGTTTAAACGAATTACTGAGATTTTTTTAAAATATAAATCAGAAAATTGATCTTGCATAACAAGTAGTAACTTAAGGTAACTGTTATTAAGTTACTTGTTTCTTTCTAAGAATAGAACTTTTGATTCGAATCTCAAATCGAAAAAAAGGTAGAAACAATTACGCGGCAATAGAAAAATTACCTTAGGAATTCTTAATCCAAATTGAAATTTCATAATCTACGTAAAGACACTAACATATATATGTAATATATAAAACCAGACATTAAATACTGATGTACAATCAACCCTGCGGAAGAATTTCAAGATTTTTAAAATGCTGGGAACATAAGAATCTGCTTCATAAAAATATATTGAAGTCATGGATGGTAATCAATTCATTTTAAGTTTATCATAGAGGATGAGTTTCGATCTTTTCCTTTCAAGTTCACAGATTCCCGACAGCCTTAAATGAAACAACATGGAAACCCCGGTTCGATTGGCACTGATTTAAAGTATTGATGAGCGAAAGTTGTATCTACCGGAGAAGAAACATCTTGCATACTTGAGTGCCGTTCCTTCCTCTAATAACCCAGAATTCGACAGATAGGGTGAACATTTATGAAAATCAAATGGTTTGTAAGGGATTACGGCATTTAAAAATATAGAAACATTCTTTAAATCGGAATATTACCTAAAATCAGATACAATAACTACCCTTACCTTACATACTAATTAGATGACTCAATAATATGCTAAATGGTGAAGTTATCGAAAACATAAGTTTAAGCAAATTCATTTTAATGGAACAGTTATGAAAGAAACACATTAAATTATGATGAAAGTTTATTTTACCATGAAATACAATCAAACATTTGAGACAATTTAAGCAGAATTTTAGCATAAACTTTGGTTTGCAAATTGTTTAAAATTTGTTTATGCTATGTACCAAGTATTATGTATCAAGTTCCTTACATGATTTTCAGAGCACTTTTACAAATTCTTCGATGCGATTATTAATTTTATACATTTTATAGAATGGAGATTCATTTTATTATACAAGATATTAAATAATCCAACAAATGTATAGTTTTTAACAAAAAATAAAATTTTTATCAAGGCGGAGAACAATACTATTAAATAATAATAATGCATTTCGACGTTCATTTCAAAGTTCATTTCGATGAAGGAGAGACAATTTAGCTTTGAAGTAAAGTTTCTTAATAAATGCTGCCGATAAAAATCGATTTTAAATACTACTAATGTGCCGATATTCGTTTCAGAAAAAGACTGGTTTTCAAAAAGCAGAAAAGGGATTTATAATCGTGTGAATCTTTCTAAATATCTATGCCTAAATTACTAAATTTATACATCTAATCCTAAAGATATAATATAACCATATCTATTTTAATCCAACCTATTTAATCTAATCTAATCTAATCCTACAGAATTAATTATAATTACATTTAGTAAGATCCACACGAGTTGTGCCGTTATAATTTATTTTCATTTCATTGATTGAGCTTAACGTTTTTAACATCCAATCAAAATATTTCCATCTTGCTTCTTTAACTCATTGCCAAATAAAAAAGCAGCAACGTCTCGATGTGAAGATGATATCCATTTTGACAGCGTTACAGCATTGTTATAAAGAAGTCTCCGTCCCAACCTTTCCTCTGGTTTTCTCGTCGGATTCTGGAAAATAGCTACGACAAAGAATTTTCACCTGATTCGCAAAATGAAAAATACCTTAAATTAATCTTTCGCTTAGGAATTAAATTAAAAATTACATTTCCAATTATAAATTTCAAACTTATTTCTACTTGATACAGAAAATTCCTGAATCATTCAAGCCATAATTTAAAATTTCACTTCATCTTCAAATTAAACTAGCGTTTTAAACTAAAAGATGTTTCTTTAAAACTGTGCAGTGTGAGCTGCGAAAAAAAATTATTTCACTTGAACTGGAATAATAAAGGAATATTCGTCTCTATTGCCGAATTGTCTCTATAAAATAGGAATCCTACACATTTCCAAATAGATCTCGTCTGATCAGATTCAAAGAATGTTGCTTATTTGAACAAAAAAATTAAATTTATCCGAACAATTTCAGTATACTTTCATTTGAACCCCCCCCCCCCAAAAAAAAAGACAGGCTCCTCCTTGAGCTCAGTCGTAAAAAAGCTCTTACTTGAGCTGAATTTTAAAAAGCAAAAAACAGGCTCCGCTTGCGTTAAAACTAGATTTCAAAGTGAAAAAAAAAAATCCACGAGTCGAGAATACAGTTCACTCAGCCGCGAGTCGAGAATACAGTTCACTCAGCCGCGAGTCGAGAATACAGTTCACTCAGCCGCGAGTCGAGAATACAGTTCACTCAGCCGCGAGTCGAGAATACAGTTCACTCAGCCGCGAGTCGAGAATACAGTTCACTCCAAATAGATCTCGTCTGATCAGATTCAATGAATGTTGCTTCTTTGAACAAAAAAATTAAATTTATCCGAACAATTTCAATATACTTTCATTTGAACCCCCCCCCCCAAGAAAAAAAAACAGGCTCCTCCTTGAGCTCAGTCGTAAAAAATCTCTTACTTGAACTGAATTTTAAAAAGCAAAAAACAGGCTCCGCTTGCGTTAAAACTAGACTTCAAAGTGAAAAAAAAATCCACGAGTTGAGAATATAGTTCAGTGTCAGCCACCAGTTTGAGAGGATAGTTCAGTGTCAGCCACCAGTTTGAGAGGATAGTTCAGTGTCAGCCACCAGTTTGAGAGGATAGTTCAGTGTCAGCCACCAGTTTGAGAGGATAGTTCAGTGTCAGCCACCAGTTTGAGAGGATAGTTCAGTGTCAGCCACCAGTTTGAGAGGATAGTTCAGTGTCAGCCACCAGTTTGAGAGGATAGTTCAGTGTCAGCCACCAGTTTGAGAGGATAGTTCAGTTCCGTCAGCCACCAGTTTGAGAGGATAGTTCAGTTCCGTCAGCCACCAGTTTGAGAGGATAGTTCAGTTCCGTCAGCCACCAGTTTGAGAGGATAGTTCAGTTCCGTCAGCCACCAGTTTGAGAGGATAGTTCAGTTCCGTCAGCCACCAGTTTGAGAGGATAGTTCAGTTCCGTCAGCCACCAGTTTGAGAGGATAGTTCAGTTCCGTCAGCCACCAGTTTGAGAGGATAGTTCAGTTCCGTCAGCCACCAGTTTGAGAGGATAGTTCAGTTCCGTCAGCCACCAGTTTGAGAGGATAGTTCAGTTCCGTCAGCCACCAGTTTGAGAGGATAGTTCAGTGTCAGCCACCAGTTTGAGAGGATAGTTCAGTGTCAGCCACCAGTTTGAGAGGATAGTTCAGTGTCAGCCACCAGTTTGAGAGGATAGTTCAGTTCCGTCAGCCACCAGTTTGAGAGGATAGTTCAGTGTCAGCCACCAGTTTGAGAGGATAGTTCAGTGTCAGCCACCAGTTTGAGAGGATAGTTCAGTGTCAGCCACCAGTTTGAGAGGATAGTTCAGTGTCAGCCACCAGTTTGAGAGGATAGTTCAGTTCCGTCAGCCACCAGTTTGAGAGGATAGTTCAGTTCCGTCAGCCACCAGTTTGAGAGGATAGTTCAGTTCCGTCAGCCACCAGTTTGAGAGGATAGTTCAGTTCCGTCAGCCACCAGTTTGAGAGGATAGTTCAGTTCCGTCAGCCACCAGTTTGAGAGGATAGTTCAGTTCCGTCAGCCACCAGTTTGAGAGGATAGTTCAGTTCCGTCAGCCACCAGTTTGAGAGGATAGTTCAGTTCCGTCAGCCACCAGTTTGAGAGGATAGTTCAGTTCCGTCAGCCACCAGTTTGAGAGGATAGTTCAGTTCCGTCAGCCACCAGTTTGAGAGGATAGTTCAGTTCCGTCAGCCACCAGTTTGAGAGGATAGTTCAGTTCCGTCAGCCACCAGTTTGAGAGGATAGTTCAGTTCCGTCAGCCACCAGTTTGAGAGGATAGTTCAGTTCCGTCAGCCACCAGTTTGAGAGGATAGTTCAGTTCCGTCAGCCACCAGTTTGAGAGGATAGTTCAGTTCCGTCAGCCACCAGTTTGAGAGGATAGTTCAGTTCCGTCAGCCACCAGTTTGAGAGGATAGTTCAGTTCCGTCAGCCACCAGTTTGAGAGGATAGTTCAGTTCCGTCAGCCACCAGTTTGAGAGGATAGTTCAGTTCCGTCAGCCACCAGTTTGAGATAATAGTTCAGTTCAGTCAGCCACCAGTTTGAGATAATAGTTCAGTTCAGTCAGCCACCAGTTTGAGATAATAGTTCAGTTCAGTCAGCCACCAGTTTGAGATAATAGTTCAGTTCAGTCAGCCACCAGTTTGAGATAATAGTTCAGTTCAGTCAGCCACCAGTTTGAGATAATAGTTCAGTTCAGTCAGCCACCAGTTTGAGATAATAGTTCAGTTCAGTCAGCCACCAGTTTGAGATGATAGTTCAGTTCAGTCAGCCACCAGTTTGAGAGGATAGTTCAGTTCCGTCAGCCACCAGTTTGAGAGGATAGTTCAGTTCCGTCAGCCACCAGCTTGAGAGGATAGTTCAGCCAGCCACCAGCTTGAGAGGATAGTTCAGCCAGCCACCAGCTTGAGAGGATAGTTCAGCCAGCCACCAGCTTGAGAGGATAGTTCAGCCAGCCACCAGTTTGAGAGGATAGTTCAGCCAGCCACCAGTTTGAGAGGATAGTTCAGCCAGCCACCAGTTTGAGAGGATAGTTCAGCCAGCCACCAGTTTGAGAGGATAGTTCAGCCAGCCACCAGTTTGAGAGGATAGTTCAATCATCCGCCAGTTGAGAGGATAGTTCAATCAGCCACGAGTTGAGAGTATAGTTCAAAATCAGCCTTCATCTGTATTGAAATTTAAATATGGCATTTCTTTTCCTAAGTTTTTACCGTCCATTTAGGCATAAATTAATCCCATCAAAATTGGAAGGCAATTCAATTCGAGTTGTTAATGAAAGTGAAATCGTTCTTTATCTTAAATTTCAATGAAAGTAGGAAATTTGATTTTAAGCAGCAATATGCAATGCTTTCAACTGAAGCTTTTGAATCCTTTTTTAACGTCTTCAATAAGCCACAGCTTTGATATTCGACATCCGAAAATTTGAGATAAAAATTTGTGATTTATGTGAAAAACGCATGATATTTTTAAAACTTTAAACTTATCAGTTTGGTACTTTAATAATCTTATTTTGAAATATTTATTTGAAAGAATTCGTTTAAAAGTGATAAATGCTCTTTAAATACATGTATTGGATCCCAAAATTGAATTTTAAATCGATGAGTCAGTTTAAATATTACTGTAGTAGCTCTCTTAATCGGAAGAAATATATTTTGAGGCATTTCAATTATTCCACATAAGATTATCACCTGCCTTTGCAACATATCACAATGTCCGTTTATCCTCAAGTTTTGATATCAACATCTGGGAAAGCTGTTAAAAAGTTTGATTTCTTGAAATACAAGAACCGTTCAAAATAAAACATTCAAATTTAAATTCGATGTTTAATAAGCTATCAAAAGTTGCATTAATGATAGTTTTTTCCCCTCCAAGATGAATAGAAGCTTCATGCTCAAGATTTTTTTAAATTATTTTATTAGAGACTTCCAATTAATCTACCCTATAAGCAACAACACTGCAGCAACATCTGAGATTTCTTTTGAACAATTCAGGGTCAAGCTTGTCGTTAGACATTTCAATGAACAAATTTTACAAGTTCAATTCTTGAAAACTAATATACGCACTCAAATGCATCTAAACGCAGTTGTACTTATAGAAGTATGTATCTTTCTATAAATATAGTTTTATAGTTTTCAAAATAAACAAAATAATGCCAGAGATCTAATTTACTAATTTTAAATAATGATCTTCATAAAAAGCCTCGAGAATTTCATTATTAAGAAAGAATAATTCTCTTTATAATTTCAATAGCAAAAAGTATTTCTCAATGCGATGGATAAGGCTGCATTTCTAGGCGTTTCAAATGAAGACTGCAGAGAATGGAATTTGCAGAAAGCTGGATGATTTATATTTTCTTTGTTTATCCCCTCAAAAATCCATCAAAGGATATTCATTCGTTGATTATGCATCGCATTGTTTAAAGATTCGTTTGAAATTCATTCTGCCTTCGTGGAAAAAAATTTAAAAATCCTAATTTAGGATGTAAAAGGGATACTCGCGTTTCACCTCATCATTAGCCATGCAGCAACAAATACGTAAAGTTATTAGGTACTTTACAGATAAATTTTTTTCGCATAAAGTATTAGTTTAGCCATCTTGCATTTTCAGAAACTTTCAGTTGGGAGATGCAAAGACCATGCACAATGCATTATTCCGCTTGCTAAAACGGAAACATTTTGGAGAAATCTTTCTTAAAAGCGAACTCGAACAGGGAAATCATCTATGTTAGTATTCTTTAAAAAGAAGAGTATTTTTACGCTGAAAGGGTATGAACAATCATGGAAAGATTTATCAGCACCAAATGGCTGTAGAATTATACATATTTTTTTTTCTTATTACACGTTGAATGACGTCAGCACAAATGAATGGCATTCACGTAGAAAAAGGAAAGGACCACAGTTCTAGTGAAAAGAACTTTTAAATTCTTTCCTTAAATGAAGCATCAGACCCTCTCATTTTGTCTCTAATGCCAATTACCTTATGCATAATTGTGACTCGTATGTATTCCTGGAAGTTCAATTGAAGTCTATCTTATTAACATTACTTTATAGAAAAAACAATCTATTTATTGAACTTTTGAAGGGTTAATAATTTTATAATCATGGGAAATAATAGTCAGAATTATAGAAACATGGTCATGTTTCAACAACATGAATTCTCAAAATTGAATATATTGCCAAGTTAATTTTAGGCGAGTAACTACAGTGACTGAATGACTGTTGGAATAAATTAAAAGAAACTTCTTAATTAGTCAGAATCAAAATTTGATGTTTTAAATTATATTCTGAACTTCGAAAAGGCCTACAGAATTATCCGCAACATAAAATTACGGAAAGAGGATTAAAGTTGAAACGTTCCTTTATTCACAAAGAAAAATTTACGAATTTTAAATAAATTAGCATTTGATATCATAATATGATTTGAGGAATGAGTATCTACTTTCCCAAGATGATGAAATATGCATTTTGTAAAGCATTAACAGGATTTAACAGTTTATTTGTTTAAATTTTTAATTCAAATGAGATTGACCTCTTAAGCTATATTCTTTCAATTAAAAGTTCTGACGATAATTTATTTGCATCCAAGGTATTAGAAAAGAATGGATTTAATATTTGCATACAACAAGTTAATAAAACGCTAATACTTCATCAATGCATTTATTTGTCCGAAAACTAAATGAAGTATAATTAACATGGACAGATGAAAACCGTCTTAAAACTCAAAAATTTTAAATACGTGTCATTTCATTTCTTTTTTTTTTAATTAGAAACCCAGATTGTCAAACATTTGTATTCCTCATGTTATTCAAGATAATATAAATACATTTTTTGACTATACACGAATTGGTTACTATTCCAAATATAAATTTGAAATAATTATTATAATAAGTCACTTATAATAGGGAACTAAATTTTTCAATCATTAATGTCTTAATTTTAAGAGAAAAGGTTTGTTTTACTCCTCATACAAATGAAATACTGGGTAAATTTAAAAGAACAAGCCTATTTTCTTCATGGCATTTTAATTCCAATGAATAATCGATTCTTGCAGTTATATATTGTAGCAGTTAACTCGCAATATTTCCAGACAACCAGCATTGTTTTCATTCATCTTCTATTGAACTTTTTATAAACGTTGGTATAAAATTTCAACGTTAATATACAAATCCAATTGCTACTAACTGTAGATCGATGAGAGCAAAATGAAGCCTAGTAATTGAATTATTCCTTTTTTTAAAAAACCATAAAAATGAACAAATGCATCATGTATTAGCATTCAGAGTAATCAAAATGACACAACTATGCAATAAATTGGACACTGACACGGATGCAAAATAATCCACATTACAGCTTTGTCCACCTGCCCACTTTTCATTTAAGTTATTCAACCTGTCACAGAATGGAAGCAATTCGCCTCCACATTGTTATTATGGCCTCCACCGAAACCAGGAACTTTCTTATTCTGCAACTTCCTTTCCACGAGGAAGGTTGGAGTATTGAGATAAAAAGATGAAAATTCGTATCGACAATTATCTTTAAATTATATACATAAATACTAAATTTACCAAGCCTGTAAATATCTATAGTTGATAAACTATATTGCTTTCCGTTATTAATCGCATTGTAAAAACCTATATTTTATAACCACATTTACACTGGAATATGATGACTTTCTGCAACTCAGTCAAAGAAATATTTATAATAAAGATTTGATAATATTTTTACATGAATATATTCAAGATCATCACATTTAAAAGTTGTGCAAATGATAACTGGTGAAAATTCTCCAAACAGAATTTTTACATATATTCCATTCAAAACATCGGAGACTAGATACAATCTTTGCACAGTTTTGAAACAGTATAGAATCTTGGGTTTTGAATGTTCATTCACCAGGAGAACCGAAAATTCCGATATCAACATCGAATAATTTTTACGCTTTCAAAATTCTTTCGATTTGATTACTATTCCAAGTAGAACTTTTCTTTCATTTTCAATACGATGAGAGTCATTCGTATATTATAGAAAATTAGTTTCAAGCAGGAGTATATCTTATTTACTAAGAGTAAAGAATTCTTTAACCCTACACACTGCTGAATACCCGATATTTATATCTCTGCTATTTTTACAATGTTAAATTAGTCGAAATTAAGTTGCGAAGAAAGAACATTTTTCATTGGAAGAGAAAATTTATAGTAAAGAATTTTAAATTGAAAACAGATATTTTAATCAGCTAATACGATTTCGAATGTTCCAAATTTATACATTTTTAGTTCAGTTTACTGTGAACGAAGGATTTTATGAAGAATTTACTTTATACTGCAATGAACATATTAAATTCTAATAATATTAGCTGTGTTTCAAGTATTTTACCATTAAAAACATAATTTTAACAGTTGAGGCAAGTGTTACAATTTCAACAAAACGTGCTAAACAAGAATTCGTTTGAAATAAGGTCAGATGGCTCTTCACACTCTCTCAAAGATTAAATTAAAAGAAATTTAATTATCTTCATCGAATATAACAAAAATATTTCATTGTAAATAGCAAAAATTAAGTAAAAAAGGAATGGCAATTATTCTGATAGAAGGACGTTAAATGGTCTATATTTCCTACATTTTTTTCCATGAATCACATAAACAACCGCAAAGAAAAATACACATTTAACACATAATTAAATACATATTTAAAGATACAAAACAAATAAAAAAGCAGTATTTTTTTTCCATTATATTAAAAAAATTTTTTTTTTCATTTCATTTTATTTTTATTTTGGTTTTTTTTTTTCATTCTCATTTTTTTTTTTTAATTTTCTTTCTTTTTTTTTCATATTTTTTCATTTTTTTTTTTTTTTTTTTATTTTTTCAATTTTTTGTATTTTTTTTTCAAATTATTTTTTTCTAATTTTTTTATGCATTTTTTTTTTCAATTTTTTTTATTTATATTTTCAATTTTTTTTATTCATATTTTTTTTTTTTTTTAATTTTTTTCCCAATTTTTTTTATTTCCTTTTTCAATTTTTTTAGTCATATTTTTTTCATTTTTTTTCCAATTTTTTTTTCAATATTTCATTTTTTTTTTTCAATTTTTCATATATATTTAATTTTTTTCAGTTTTTTTATATATATATATATATATTAATTTTTTTTCCAAAATTCAAGTTTTTTTTTCTCCAGTCCACATTTATTTTTTCGACATTTCTCTATATCATTTTTCAAAGTTACAGTCGACATAAAAAAAAATGAACAATTTATATTATATTATATATTTCATATAAAATTAAACATTCATGCAGTTTAGACACATTCATTGATTATGTACTTAAGAAATACACGGGTGCGCAAAGATTTAAGAACGATGTATGGTACCATTAAAATAATTTTTTCTCTTAAAAATATCCTATGCGTTCGTGATTTAGTGAAACACATCCCATAATTAGAAATATTATTAAGGACTTCAACCATGGTTGTAAAAAAACACTACTTTGAAGTCCGGTTTTTTTTTTTTTTAATGAAATTCTTCTCAGTACTACAAGATTAGCGAGAAAATGGAGAATCTTTCTTTTAAAAGAGAATATTTACTTTTTTCATGATTACTTTTTCAAGCTTAATAAATTGTCAATTTTTTTTCAAATTCTTCAAAATTTAAATTTTTATAAATTCTCTTTGCTCATTGACAACAGATTATACATGACACGAAACATTCTTTGATGAATTTCACCTTTTATGATCGTATATTAATGCGAACTGAATTGTTCATTCACAACATGAAGATTTCGTTCATTATACAAATTATCGCAGTCTTCATGTGCCCAAAATATGGCAGTAAGAAATTCGACGTAATCACAAAAAAACATTTTTTTTTTTTTTTAATTTTCCGAAAAAAATTTACTACCACCAAGAATGAATATTCTTTTGATTTTTCCATGGTAGTAAATGGATGAAGTCCTCTATGAAAAAAGTTTCTCAATGATCAAACCTCTAAATGGATAAATACAAATTAGAAGACACATTTCCAACAAAGTTCTTGTTTACAATAGTTCTTTTATAGAAAATAAACATTCGTGAACATGAAGATGAGGAATAATAATAAGGGTGGCAAGTAAATGTCCGTTCGCTACAGCACCAGGATTCATTTTCACAGTCCTTGGAGACGCATGGAAGAGATTGGAACTTAAAGGCAGGGACCAAAAGTTTCTTTCACAATCCAGAATATTTCTACAGTTTTCCCCCACAAGGTTTTTTTTAAAACATCCGCAGTTTCCGAAGTTTTCAAGTCAATGATGCGAGGCAATCGCTTCTCTCCTTTCAGCCTTTTATCCTATTACCAAATGCGTACTTTATTTAAACATCGGTGGTGTATTTCCTCATGCCTATCTTGGACATTTGATAGTCAAAGAGGAAAGAGCACGGACTGGTAGATACGTTTCCAATCCTGCGCTCGGCTGAACAGTCCATTCATTAGGAAGAACAACCTTCCGTTTGATGATGAGCAATGCTGCGAAAGGACGTGAAGATTTGTTACTTCCCCATGCCTATCTTCCAATACCGATAGTCGTAGAGGGGAACATAAAATCAACAATAATTCAGTATTTGCAGGTCCGTTCACGGAAGCGCCAATGCTCAACCAAAGTCCTTGCAGCTACATGAAAGACAGCACGGGATTTTTATTTCTCATTCCAAGCCTCGACACGCTTCTTTCCTTGCCAGACAAGAAATGATGTTACTAGCATGAAACTTAAGGCAAGTGCTTAATTTGCCTTTGTTTAAAATTAAGGCAAGTGCTTGTGATTGTGAGCAGTCTGTTCTTCAAATAAGATTTGACCTCAGGATTCATCTTGATTTTTTTTTATTTGCGCAGAAAGGCGGACTTTGAATCCAATTATTTTCTTGGAAAAGTATTGCTTGCATTTCTGTTCTATATAACATTCAATGTTAAGGCTTTTTTTCTTTCAAAAGACTTATTTGTTCTGGTTATTTTGGCATATATGACAGAAGAACGCTGCATCTTTATTTTTCTCATTTATTGCTAGATACGAGTAACGTCACTTGATTAGCAGAGCAATATTAATTCTTTATACCTTCCACTTACATTAAGATAAATTTCCCATTACGTTCTCAAATTTGCGCACAAGTGTATTTACATTACATATAAATCACCACTTTCTTGATGATGCAACAAACAAATGATAAATCGCATTTACATTTTAAGAAAAAAATGGTACTGTAACTAAAAATATTCAATATTCATGATTTTATAATAAACGAATTCTTTGACCAAATAATTTGAGACTCCAAGTTATGTTTTGTCCAAATATTTAAAATATCAAATAGAAATAAAATTTTAATCATTTCAAATTTTTCACACTGGTTTTTTTTCTTTGCTGTAGTTTAATTTTGGAAAAAGAGTTACGAATATAAATCGTTTTGAACATTTAAGAGTCCAATGCGAATTAACCATTCCATCACGGGACGTCCTCTATTTCATTAGATAAAATAGATTTTTAAAAATTAGGATTTAAATTTTAATTTTGAGAATAAGAATTTTTAAAAAATTACATTTTGTTCGAAAAATACTTTGGAAGTCTCAAATTACATTGATTTTTCTTCTGAATAGAATATTTGCCATCCTTTAAACCCCTTGCCACTACTCCAACTTCAATATAAATTTAAAGCGATCTAAGATAAAAGAACGAGAAAGAAGCCAATTTTTAGTAAATTTTCATATTGCATGCATGGGCAGAAACCGAAAGTTAGAAAACAATGATTTATAAATCTCATTTAAAAATTGAAAGAAGTTTGAAATAAAAAATGAATATTTAAAGACGTTTTAAGTAAATACGAATTTGTGACAAATTGCAAAATTTGTATCCCTCAATATGACAAGAAGTTCGTTGGCAAGGGGTTAAAAAACACATGTATAAAATATACAGCAGAATTTCACTAAGCATTGAACACTCGAAGAAAAGAAATTCAAATAGAGGATTCATTTTCCACAAAAAAACACTTCACAAATGGTACTTGAATATTCCAGTGTAAACTCAAATATTTAAATAATTTCTCAAAATATGTAGTCACAATCTTTAAACATTTAAAAGAAAGTTCAGTATGTTAAAATTGGTTTTATCTCAAATCTATCAAATCATTCGTTCTAAAAATTTTAAATTCATTTCTTTGATATTAGGGACAAAATTAGAGCGATTACAAAGAATTGAAAAAAATCTACATCTTAAAGAAAAATATTTTCCTACAAAAACTCCTGCCATGGAAAGTAAAATTTAAATTGGATAATGTTTAGAATTTTTTACTTTTATCTCAATACCCCATAGTATTCGGTTATGCTTCTCAGATTCCAGTGATAGGCGCATAATGTCTGCTTAAACTCTAGCTTTAAAAATTCAAAATAATATTTTTAAACATTAAATACTATGATTATTCGAATATTGAAGAGTTAGAAACATTTCATCAGCTCCTAAATATCCTTCATCACAAATGTTTAAACATAACTTTTAATGGTTTGATAACAATTGATATGAATGAAAACAATGCGATAGTATACACATCTGTAAACTTTTCAGAGATTGAATTTACAATCTCTTTGAAGCAGTATATTCTGGGAATGATTTTTTAATGACGAACAGATTAGCGTTACCAATTTTCTTATTGAATGCATTGGAACTTTCTTATTATTTCAAAGAGTTAGGAAATTTAACAAGCGAACAAGTAACAGCAGATTTAACAGTTTTACTAGCGTTATCTTTTTTCGTTCCAAATGAAATTGGTATTCAACATATTCAGATCTTAGGCCTTAAATTATATTTTAAATAAATTTATTAAACGCTTGAACGAACGAATGAAAGAACATTTTATTTTCCCCCCTTAAATGAGATATTGGAGACGAATGTCACTATTTTCTGTATCTTTTGCGATTTCATGCAAACATGGTACCTTTGAGGTAATGATTTAAATTTGATTCCAATTTTTAGAGTATTTTCATTATAATAATGAAATAAATGTAATTGTCAAATCAATATTACTTTACTTTGGAACATTTCACAGAATGTATTAGCATGTGGTGCGAATTGGAAGAAATCGAATATGCCAATTAAGAAATTGAGAAAAGTCGATATTCGTATTATTTGTCGAAATAAAGAACAAAATTCAAGTGGGGGAAAGTTGAATATGATATTCATTATGTTTTAAATAGCAAAAAAGTAAATTGTAATACTTGGAAATTACCAACTTCGCACAGGCCCAAGTTGTTGCTCTGAAATTCTAGAATAGTTTAGGAACATTTGTAATAGATTTTGCCATTTTTCGATGATAAATGGCATTTTCTACTTTTAATAAAGGATAAAATGCTGAAACTTACATCAATAGAAATACGTTGATTCAATATTTTCACCTGACATTTTCTCACGACACATTTTTTTAATCGCGGATTAGAAAATGTAATTACTGACTTCAAGTACGCTGAATCAAGTTCCTAGAAAATTCTTTGAATCATTCTAAATCAATAAAATGGCATTCAAATCGCATTTTTATTGAATGATAAGGGAGAAAAGAACATTACAGAATGTTTTTTAATTAATATGTTTGGTGTATGAAAGATATCAGGAAATAAATTTCCTCAAATATTGGCAATAGAGACGAGGGATTCGCTTCCAACTCTTCGTCTGACACCCAACATGAAGCGTCAAACTGCACTCTTCCTCCTGCAGAAACTTTCCGAACAGAATCTTGTCTTATAAGACGTCTGTACTTTTAAATCGTTCACTCTCGTAATTTTCTCAGAGTTTAGAGAGGTTCTTATTTTCATGAACATGACAAACAGAATGAACGATGTTTTTTCGTGCTCTTCTCAACCACCCCCAGTTTATAATGAAATTGCAAGTTGCTGCGATGGCTACTATTAAGATGATCTGTTTCGGGCATGCATCTTTATAGACGATTTTTATAAAAATGCGGTGAAGCAATTTTGGGATCCATACATGTAAATTGAGCAATGGTACTACTACAGAGGAAATGCCCCTAAAATATAAAAACATAAAATAAGTCACCAGAGCCGTCTCCAATAGAAGAACCAAAGGACAATCCGATTAGCAGAGTAATATCCCTCTGCAATAACCTCCCAACTCTGCGCCCTCGTCTTCCTCACCAACACAAGCGCGAGAGCCAGCCGCTAGCCCTCCGAAATAGAAAACAAAATTGACAAGAATTTAGAAATTAAATGCCAAACAATTTTAATACAAAAAAATAAATAAGAATGAAAGAAATTGAGAAAAAAAAGCCAAATCAAGTTAAATATCTTTTTACTTAATTTCATATTAATAAATTAAGCCAAATTTTAAATTAAAAAAATGATAAAACACTGAAGCCAAATTAAAAGTTTGCTTATAATGTAAATAAAGGAATTTAAAATTCAGAGGAACTAGTGCTCATTCCGGCAGAAAGTTGTTGTTGATGATGATCTAAGCCACCCAAAGGTGTTCGATGGCTACCGATATGTGTCGGTCCGCGATTTGCCTCCGTTTTGCACAGAGAGCCACATCACGGGCCAAGGCATATCGGCAGAGCACCAAATACTCTTCGGGGGAATCCGCTGCCGGAATTGCATCTAAATTGATGCCGAGCTCGGCATGGCTCTGATCGCCTACCAGGTCCTTGATTCTTCTATCGAATAAAGCCCTAGTGACTCTTACCTCCGGGTTGGCGTCTCTGACCCTCTCGAAAAGGTCGTCGAGGCGGTCCTTGGCCGCCAAACGCCGGAGACGTTCCTGGATTCTGACCTCTATTTCAGCATCATTATTGGGCTGAAAAACAATCATAAGTTTAGCACATATTTTTTTAAAAAAATCATACAAAATATATTACAACCAACGAAATGATGTAGATCTACTATAAATGGGATTTTTTAGTGCTTGAATTGAATATAATAAATTTATATTTTCTAATTTGCAGTTAACTTTTATCTAATTTTCTACAATAAAAAAATATTTAAATTCTTTCTTAGGGAAATTCAAGGAGTAACCGTTTCTTTGATCCCAAAATCAAGGATATCAATTTGGGAAACGATAAATCAAAAAAATGCAATAATATATCGGTAACAAATGAATATTTGCTTTATCGTGCAGTGGAAGGTTGTATATACAACCAAATTTAAATTCCATCAGATCATTTCTATGCGGAATTTTTACTGAGCGCTCTATGAGACCTATTAGAATACTTGGCAGCAATCAACGAATTTTAACAAGGCGTTCTCCTACGAATACAGTGACCCGGCCGTCGTAAGCTCGGGGTTTATTTGCATTTACTTAAAACAATCGATACAATGCAATGATCAAAATTTTACTCATTCATTGAGACTCGAAGGAACTTCAAAATTCCGCATTTGCTTTCGATCACTGTAACAAATAAAACATTAGAAAATTTCAAAGTTGGTAATTTTATTGTATGTAATGAAATTTTTAAAAAATATTGCTATTCGAAGGCGTCTACATGTTTTTTACAGTAAAAGAAAAAAAAAAGAATTTTTTAAATGCAAAAAACAATTATAGCTTCAGTAATAAATTAAGCAATATTTTGATATTATTTGCACTATATTTTTCCAAATTTCAGACCTATTTATACACCATTTACTGATAACAAATATCCATGATTAATTTATTAATGTATAATGTTTATTCTAAATTTTTAACATTTTTAAAAAAGTTTTTTGTAGACGCAACGATTTTATGGGGAGAAAAAAAGCAAAGTTCTTAAGGTTGAAGTCATTTACTTGCGATATGTTGCATTTTATTATTAGTGTTGCAGGAAATTCGATTTTATTTTTTTCACGATATAATACATTTTTATCTGTATTTTAATGTTACACAGGGGTTGGACAAAATAATAGAATTAACTAACATTTTGGCATCATAATCTTTGAACATGTTATAAACAATCAAAACTTGACATATTTCAGTGTTTTTTAGTTTTATTATTTTTGTTATTTGATATGTTTATTTAGGATAACTGTTTTTTTACAGAAATTTTTGAAAAGAGGTTATGACCTTATAAAAATGGCAGACCTCTCGGACTTCCAGAAGGCTAAATTGTTGGTGCTCGTATGGCAGACCCTAGTGTAACAAACTGCCCGAATGCTTGGCGTTTCAAGAAGTACTGCCTTAAAAGTAATGACTGCTTTTGAAAGAGAAAGAAAACGTCCTGAGCAAAGCACAGGTCTGGCCGAAAATCGAAGTTGTCTGCGTGTGACCGTCGGTCTCTAAATCGAATTGCTAGAGAGGATCGCAAGAGCACGGCTCCTAAAATTACTGCAGAACTCAATGAACACCTGCAGTACCCAGTTTCCAAGAAAACTGTTCGTCGGGAGCTTCACAAATCTGGATTCGACGGAAGATCTGCAATTAGAAAGCCTCTATTCTCAAAGACAAATGCTTCAAAGCGTTTCGAGTGATGTAGAAGCCTCTAGAATTGGCCCCCTCGAGCAGTGGGAAAATGTGATTTTCTCTGACGAATCATCGTTTACTCTATTTCCAACCTCGGGCCGAGTGTACATTTGGAGACAACCGAAAGAAGCATTTCATTCAGACTGGCTTCTCCCAACTGTTAAACATGGCAGAGGTTCTTTGATGATCTGGAATGCAATTTCTTGGAAAACCGACGGGCCAATGATTTCCCTTCATGGAAGAATTAACAGCCGAGACCTAGGAATTTTGGGCGACCAAGTTCATCCCATGGTTCAAGAACTGTTTCCGGAAGGGAACGCCATCTTTCAAGGTGATAATGCACCAATCCATACAGCTAGAATTGTTAAAGAATGGCACGAGGAACATTCTAATAAAGTTGAGCATCTAATATTGCTACCACAATTACCAGATCTCAACAGAGCATTTATGGTCCTATGGTCGATTTTAGAGATTCAAGTAAGAGGTGAATTTCCTCCGCCATTGTTTCTAAAAACACTAGGTGTTTTAAAGGAAGAATAGGCTAAAATTCTTTTGGAAACCATTCACAATCATTATCTCGGAGAATTGAGGCTGTAATTGCCTCAAAAGGTGGACCTACACCAAATTAAAATATATTTTTTTGATTTTTTTCAAGGCGTTTCCATTCTTTTGTCCAACTCCTGTATGTTAATCCATTTCGAATGATACTTTTTTATAGTAAAAATAAACGATGCCAGAATAATGCAGGGTGGATCACTTTCTCAGAAACTGTGCATTCTTTTAAACACATGCTCTAAATTCAGATTTATACGATTTGGTTGAAACGTTTTTTTCAGTTTTGAGTCAGTGACCGTTCCTATTCTTGTTGTGCACTTAAAATTATTTCAAAAAAAGAGATGAAATTTCAAATTTTCTTTTAATCACTTGCATCCATATAATTTTAGCTATGTACCTATTTACTAGGAAGTGATCTTGTATCCCTTCTATACAGTTCTCATTTGTCCCCAAATTTGTATTTTAATACAAGAACCAAAACTTCCTTCAATTCCTCGATTGAAAGGTACTTATAAAAAGTATTACGAAATTTTGTGTATAAGAACTTTTTAGAAAATTAGTTACGGATTTCTTTTCAGATGCAATTCAAATAATTAAACAGCAAACAAAATATAAAATGTAATAAAACAATGAAAATTTATATATATAAAATTATATAAATCAAAATGAATGCTAATATTTAGACATAGAAAACAAAATTTCTCATTTCGCACGTATGAAATTATATAGTAAAAGCAATTACTTCAAAGTTAAATATCTACGAAATCTAAAAGCCATATATTTAAAAAAAATCCAAGCCCATTTAAAAAAAAAACTTTGCAAAATTAAACAATTCAACAGAATTTGAAAAAATTAAAATGTTCTTAACGTTTCACTGTAACTATTAACAGAAAAATGTTGCCTACATTCGATGTGTTCCAAAGTTAAAATAACGCTGAATTCTGTAGTTAAATTCGGAAGCAAAAGGAAATGTCCATTAAAAAGATATGGAGATGGAGTAAGTGAGTGAGGGAGTGAGTGAACCCATACCATTTGTCCTTAGAGAAAAAGTGTACCACACAAAAGTGTGCGCGTGAAAATTGACAATTCGGAGCAAATTTCTTATAAACCTTATTCATTAGAAATTAAACTAAACTTTGCCGTTTATTCGAAACAACTTTCAATAATATTATTGCACAAAAATAAATTCTACACCATTTCAAAATTTTAGAAAACTTTTCCTTAATTGATACAAATTTACTAGTCATGAAAATCATCTTCAAAATTTCGATATTTTTAAATGCATTTTTTTTTATTTTATCCCCAACATAGCTTGCATTATTGTCTTAAAAGTCAAACAGTATTTATCGCATTATCAAATATAATAGTGGGAATTTTCCCTTACTGAAAACTAAAGAAAGAATTTTAGAAATCTGTACAAGACGGATTAAAAAAAGTGAAGTTATAAATCCAGAAATGTACAAGAGAAATATGCAAATATGGAAATCCTCAAACAGCATTACGTCATAGGATTTGGCTCCATTAAAAACAATGTACATCATGAACAAAAAAATGCTTAAAGCAATTAAAATGACAAGGTATGGTTTTAATATCTGAATTTGACAAAATCGGGGACATGAAACTATATCAAAACGATTGAAATTGAACTGAATTTAAATATAACCAATGTTTGGCAAACAGTTGGGCGTTTAAGGTGACTAATACAAAATAAATTTTATTATATTTGTTAACAAATATTATGCTACAAAATATTTCTATTAAAATTGCAATAAAAATCGCGTTATAGGAATAAAATTGACATGACAGAAAAGCTGCATATATTTCAATTTTAATTTGGTCTAATTTATTTTGAAGTAATATTTTTGTCAGAAATCACAGAAGAAAATAAAATCGAACTGCAATTTTTAACTGAAATTTTAATTTTTGAACTTGACAATTGCTAAGATAACATGAGTCAAATTTCATCTAGGTTGGACAAAAACTGCAGATTCTCTCACTCAGATATTCTGCTTTATATAGAACTAAAATTCATAAAATTCTCTCAAGAATTTTCTTGATTTCTCTCTATTTAAATTTTTGTGCATAAAAGGTCCGGAAATGACTTGCCATTGTCTTCATTTCTGCAGTGATACTACGAAATGCGAATTCAACAAACAGTAAACTCACCGGTCCGTCATAAGATGCAGTTGGTACTAGTGGCCATTGTCTAATTCTCCTGCGTGGAGCTCTAGCTGGTCGTGGTTGTGCAGGTGGTGGACTTGGTTGTGCAGATGGTGATTGTGCAGGTTGTGCAGGTGGTGGTTGTGCAGGTTGTGGACTAAGTGATGTTTCAATGATCGAACCATTCTAAAAAAATGAATACTTCATCAATTACAAAAAAAAATACCTTATCATATAATAAGGAAATATTATACACATTCAATTGACTGAAATATTTAAGAATGTGACGTTCTGTGCAACTGATTATTAACATTCATTAAAAACATTTTTAGAGCAGGATGATGCCAAAATGACTAATGTAATTGAAACCACTTATAAAACTCTAATCTAATAAACTGTTCGTAAGGAATCCATGGAATAATTTGAGATCTTGCCAATTCATTAAAAAACAAATTTCAAAATTAAAAATTTTAATTCCTTTAAGAAAAATTAAATGACATATCTCCTAAAGAAATCGCTTCTAAAGGTAAGTTCTTTAGTTGCAAAATGAAAAATCCTCTCCAAAATATGTATGTTATGAATCCTTTTTGCCTAGACTTTAAAAATCTGATGCTTCTTTCTAAGTCATAGTCAGTTTGCATGCGTCAAATGAGCTTCAAAAGGCTGAAATAGCGATATCTAATTACGTTTTAAACTAAATTTATTCCTGACACCTAAATTTTGTTGAAAAAGTATTAAAGGCAATAAATCAACGCGCTTTGTTTTGTTTTGTTTTGTTTATGGTTAGATGTTCGCAATTAAAGGAATGTTGCAGGAAATAAGCACCTGCAATTCATTTCTTAACAGTTTCAAAAAAATTATATTCGAGCTTATTTTAATAATATTTATTGTTAATCTTATTCAAATTTTTTTTTTATTTTAAATGATAATATTTAAAAACTAATTACTAGCCACCTTTGGTGATTAGATGGTTTGCCAGTATAATGTTTAAGCAATATTTTATGAAACAAGGCCTCAAAATAGCTTTTTTCTTTTTCATTGCGAAATATTTTCTGCTTCAGATTTTGAAAATTATATAGTTCAATCATAATATTTTGGCTGTTCAAACAGTTTTGTTCATTTTATTACTTGTCTCTATTTAATTTTCTGCCAGTGCCAAACATTTTCAACTTTAAAATAGAATGGAAATAATAAACTACAATTAACATGAAAATATTTTTTTACTGAAATTAACCATGTCTTTTTATTAAAAACGAAAATTGAAAGCATAGTCGGTATGCATTAAAGTAGTACGTGCGCTGCAGAATAATTTTCGTAATTTTTATAATATCTTAAAAAATGATTTAACAAAAATATCTGTTTCATCATAAACTTCAGTTTTTAGTTTTTCTTTTAAAATATTTAAATCATAAATGAATATTTTGTTTTCAGTCAATAATTAAACTTGTGAAAAATTATGAAATTTAAATTTCACACAGTCCTTTTGTCCTCAATAAACATTCCACGAAATACTCTTGAAATTTCTACTTTAAAAGAACATTTCTATCTTCTGCGATTAAATCTGACCCATTTTTGAAGTTTCTATTCATGAATTTTTGAACTATCAGCATTCTCATAATCATAGGCCATTCACTGTCGAGAAACACTGAAAGAAGACTTCCGTATCTTCTTTGAGACGGTCGATGAAGTGATTTAAAATCGACAGTTTTTATAGAAGAGTGATACTCAAATTATACAAATTAGTCCGTTTTAGTGATTGATTTAAATTCAATAATTTGTTTAAAATGTTTTTTGAAGAATATTTTGTTAAATATGATTCAAAAGGCAAAGGAACTGTGAAAATTTAAAATTCGTAATTCAGTGGAGCATTTATTGACTCAAGTTAATAAAATATAATTATTTAGTTCATTTAGAACATTTTGTCAGCAGATATATGCCCCAAATTAGCTGATGGAAGTTGGTAAGAGTGGTTATCCTATGTATATTAAACCACGTTTGCCTTTTACTCTTTTATTGAATTAATAATATAGACATTGTAAAAGATCATAGAAAACGTTTCCTCCATTTACTTCTTAGAACGTATCATATTTCGAATTTTTTTCACTTCATACAGACACGTGCTGAAAATTATATGTATATATTTAATCTGCAATAATAGTCAATTTATTTTTAACTTAAATTTCTGTTAATGCGATGGCAACACGTTGATTATAGCTAATTTTTTCTCATTGACATGTTCGTGCCGATTAAATTTTATTTTCATTTTGTGCGAAATATATTGTTGAAAAATATAATTAAAATATTTTTAAAAATTTGTTAAACATCGGAACTTAATAGATTAAAGCATTGACATCATTAAAAAAATAGAATTTTAATTAAAAATTAAGCGAAATTTTGACGGGTTTTTTTTTTTGACCTTATAATTTCCGAAAAGAATATAGCGCAAATTGATTTTTGCATCAAGTTGAAGCTCAAAATATAATCTTTTCATTCAATAAAAAGTTGCACCCCAATCAATTAAATCAATCATTAAAGATGACGGATTTATGAAAATTTCAACATCACTATTTTATTAAAAGGGTTGATTATAAAACACATCATTGACCGTCTCAAAGAAGCCAATCACCTTCTAGAGTTTTTCCCAAGAGTGATTGGCCCTAAAATACGAAAATATTGATTGTTCTAATATTGCAATATTTAAAAAGCTTAAAAAATTGGTCAGATTTGAATGCAGAAAATAAAAAAGTTTATTTAAAAATTGGAGTGGCAAGAATATCTTGCAGTATACGATTTCTTAGGACCAAGAGATTATAAAGTTTGAATTTTAAACAATTTTTTAAAAATATTTATGAACAGAAAAAAAAATATTACTGCGTTTATATCCTTTTAAAAATAAAAATAAAATATGCATTTTTTATTGAATTCGTGAAATTCATTTTCAATAATTCTTTGAGACTTTATAAGAAATGAAAATTATTCTTTTGTGCACATAAGCGCTGTATAGGCCAAAACGTTCTACCTACAGCTACGAAGTGTAGCATGGGTATGCCTTGGAAGCCGTGAATGTGCCTCTCGGAGAGATTTTACAATTTTTTTAATGGAATTTTAATTAAAAATTAAGCACAATGTCGGCCTTTTTCCGCTATAATTTCAGAAAATATTACAGCGCAACTTTGATTTTTGCACCAAGTTAAAGCTCAAATCATTGTTTTTTAATGATACCACTGCATTAACCTCAACATTAAGTTCCGATTTTTAACGAATTTTTAAAAATATATTTTGACCATTTTTTTCAACAATAAAATTCTTTAAAAAGAAAATTTAATCTGCACGAGCGCGTCAATGGGAAAAAATTAGTTTTTATCAAGGTGTTGTCATCGTATTAACAGAAGTTCAAATTAAAAATTTGAACTTGATTGAACTTTAATATAAACAGTGAGGGATATAGCGACAAAGGCTGGTATACCATAGGTTCAAATTAAATAAATCAACTATTATTACACATATAAATAAAAGCGTAATTTTCAGCACTTATCTGCACGAAGTGACAAAAATTTGAAATACGAAATATTCTGAAAAGTAAATGGAGGAAAAGTTTTCTATGGCCTTTTACAATATCTATATTACTAATTCTATAAAACAGTTTAATTTAATGCAAACAAGATTTAGTATATTATATATATACATATATATATGATAATCACTCTAATCAGCGCCCATCAGCTAATTTGGAGCATACATCTGCTAACAAAATGGTCTAAATGAACTTAATTATATTTTATGTAACTTGAGTCAATAAATGCTCCTATGAATTACATAAATTTTTACATAGATCCTCGGCCCTTTGAATCATATTTAACAAAATATTCCCGAGACGCCATCATTTTAAATAAAAATTGTTGAACTCGAATCAGTCACTAAAACTGATTGATTGATGAAGTTTTAATATCAGTCTTCTATAAAAACTGGCGATTTTAGATCACATTATCGACCGTCTCAAAGATGTTACACCAATCTTCTACCAGGGTTTCTCGATAGTGATGGCCCTGTGATTATAAAAATGCTGATTGTTCAAAAATTCATGAATAAAAACTTCAAAAATGGGTCAGATTTAATCGCAGAAGATAGAAATGTTTATTTCTTTAAAGTAGAAGTTTCAAGAGTATTTCTCAGAATATGATTACTCAGGACAAAACGACTGTAGGAAATTTAAACTTCATAATTTTTTCATAAGTATAATCACTGACTGAAAACAAATACAATATTTTTTTATTTATATAATTTAAATATTTTAAAAGAAAAACTAAAAACTGTAGTTTATGATGAAACAGAAATTTTTGTTAAACCATTTTTTACGATATTATATAAATTACGAAAATTATTCTGCAGCGCACATACTACTCCAATGCCGATGTATGCGTTCAATTTTCGTATTTAATAAAAAGACAGTTTCAGTAAAGAAATGTTTTCATATTAATTGCAGCTTAACATTTCCACTCTATTTTAAAGTTGAAAATGTTTGGCACTGGCAGAAAATTAAAGAGAGACAAGTAGTACAATGGAAAAGAACTATTTAAGGCCAAAATAATAATACTATGACTGAATCATACAATTTTCAAAATCTGAAGCTGAAAGTATTTCGCAGAAAATGCTGTTATGAGAAAATGTTACATAAAAAATTATTTGAACATCATAGCAGCTGGTCGACAAAGGCGACTAGTTATGTAGATATACGCATTATTATAATTATAGATTTCTTATAATCTATCTTTATCTTTACCTATAATGCAAAAGAATATGCGTTTGTGTGTGCGCTGGCACTGTGCATTCTAGACTGCTCGATTTACGTCTGCATGCTACACCGTTGATCTATACCACTAGGTTTTTATGTATCTTGAAGGCCGGGAATGTGAAACTCGAAGAGATGTTTTCTAAATTTTAATAAAAATTGACATTGTCTGTTTCTGTAACTTTCAAAAATAAAGCAGTACAGAAATAATTTTTACATCTTAAAATTCAAAAGATTATCTTTTTACTTATGCATAATATTTTATAATATAGAGTTTTTAATTAAAAACAACTAAGCCTATTTCCTTATAATGTATTTCACTCAATATGAAAATACTTGTCTTATCGGCATGAGCACGTTATGCTTGCATCAAAAAAATTGGATTGCCATCATGCTGAAAGAAGCTCCAATTGAAAGATTAAGTTAACTCGCACAACAAACGAAACCTTGAAAAGCTTAATTTTTGACACGTGGTTCTGTGAATTAATAAATACGCAACATAATATTTTCTGAAAAAATAAATATCACAAAAAAATTTCTGACCTTTAAAATATACGTATTATAATACAATAATTCAGTGTTCGTTAAAACAACTTGAATTAATATTGCAAGGTACCCACAATAATCTATGTTAAACTGGACCGTTAGTAATTGCAAGTCAAGTAGGAAAAATGATCGATACGAAAGAAATAAGTAGATTTTATGTCATTTGAGTCAATAAATGGATTGATAAATTGTATAATTCTTAATTTTTATACAGATCCTGGGTTCAATAGAGTTATGTTTAATAACATTCTTGAGACTAATCAAGTTTTAGCTATTTGCGGCAAAAATCTATTTTCATTATGAAAATCGGGATATTACTATTTTATAAAAACGCCTTATTTAAGACCACTATTGACCTTTTTGAAAATCTCCAGTCAGTATCCCTTGTTTTTCCCACTTCTGATTGGCTTAAAAATAATGAGTCCAGAAGCTTAGTAACTATCAGATTTGGTCGCCAATGATTGAATTTTTTTTTATTTAAAAGTTCGGGCAATAATAATATTTTACTGAAAATAGTTTATATGACTGATTGACAGTATAAAAATTAGACTTCACAGCTTCTTCAGAATCTCATTTACAAGCTGAAACAATTTTTACTTAAAAATTGTTTAGAAAATCAAAATGAGTTGTATGATTAATCAAAAATTCTCTTTGAATAATCCTTTGAGAAATTGCATATTTTTAAAAAAATTATTCTGTAATACAGACAAACCATTATTTTTAAACAATTCCATTTTCTGCACTTGCCGTTTTTACAAACATGTTTGACTTCAGTTAAAACAAGGGTTTATTTTTTATTGTGCTTTACTTCTGTTCCAAACTAAAATTCAAATTTTAGGAAGAAGGAAAAGAAAGTAGGACATCCATAGAACAATGACTAGAACGGTGAAAGGCTAATATTATAAATTATATGAATATAAAAATTTGAATTTAATATTTTGCTGAAGAAACCATAAATACCAAGTTGCATAAAATAATTAATTGAGCATTTTAACGATCAATAATCCCAGCGAAGTAGCTCGTAGGCAAAGGCTACTTCGTAATGAAGTGTGAATCTTTATTTTCCTGAATTTCTTCAATCTTAAGATTCATTAAAAAATTAACTTTCTCGTGGTAAATTTACCTAGTTTATGCCTGAAACAAAAAATTGAAGGAAATTAATGTGGCACTGGTTGACTTTGCATGCACTGAAACAGCGACTAAAACCTTTTGCATTTCTGTCAATATTGCACCGATTTATCTGAACTTTTATATCTGGAAATTTTTCAATATTGAGAAATATAAATGAAAAATTTGAAACAGTTTACAAATTAAATGTATACATGGCCCCTTGGTGAACGTAGTTTATATAGATTTTAAGCAAAGTACATTTCCAATTTGAAGAATATACTGCCTTTTCGCCATTATTTGATAAAATTTATAAAACACCAATAAAATATTCCTCCATTTTTATCAGTAAAAAAAAATTGATTATAAAAGCTTAGTCTGTCTTGGATTTCCTTTATCGCAATGAAAGCAGAATTTTCCAAATGGAAAATATATTCTCGTTTTTTCCCCCTGTACAACTCCTCCCTATTTTAAACTTTCGCTGTTGAAGCAATACGTTATTTTACTACACAGATGAAAAGCCTTTTTTTACATCATTTTTGTATTTTTTTTTAATAGACGAAATTTTAAAGTAAACTCCACCATTGTCTGAACCTTTCAAAGAATGCGTAGAGGAATACAGTATTAAAGAAATAAAATGCAAAAACGGCTCGTTTACTAGGTTTTTATTCTTTCGAACGCCCTCTACCTGAATCAATGCATATATTTATTCTTTTTAACTTTCTGATATGCGAAATACAAAAAAAAGTATTGCAATCTTCAAAATATTTCAACTTTAGAAATTGACGAATACCCACGTTTTAGTTCGAAAAAGATTTTTGGCAGTACGTTTTGACAAAAATAATTCAAAAGATGATCTAATATTTTGAATTTTGTGTATGACCTTTACTTAGAATTTTAAATACTTATCGAAATTTGAATAAAATCCATTTTAGTTGAAATCCTATATTTGGACAATCGAGGTGACAAATAATAACTACGAAACGGCAAGAGATAGATTGGTAAAATTTAGCATACAGATTTAACATCTACAAGTTGCACAGACAAATTGATTGTTAAAATAAAATTTAAGTTTTATGATGTTTAAATATCAACTTCGCTCTCAATCGGCACCATTTAAGATTACATACTAATAAACGCTTTAAACATTGTCGGACCTTTTGAAAAAAAATCAACTAGTTAAACATATGAAATTGTATAACAAACTATACTCACAATGCGAGCCACCTTTTTGGCTGGCCTATCCATGTCTCCAGATGCCCTTCTCCGTTTTTGAGAAGGAGAGCCTTGCACTTGTTGGCGGCTGCTCCTCATAGTAGCCTCTTCCATTGCTCTCTAGAAATGTTAAAAGATATTCAAATTTGATATCAAAAATACATTTTCACAATCCAGATACTTCGCATTTAAATTGCACCAATCAAATCGGAACTCAAAATGAAACGATTCACTCAACAGCAAAAATGTTAGGCAGGAAGCAGTTAATGATGAAGATGCATATTTCATCACAACCAATAATATAATCAGAAAAATATCGAAGAATTCGGTAGAACGGCATTTTTTTTGAGTGTGTGTTTTTCTTTCAAGATAATAACCGTATTATCAATTGTTTTACTAAATGCTGTCATTATTACCCTTGTGAGCAACCCTGAATCGTCCATTGGTATTACGGAATTTTTCTTAACTTTTCCATATAAGTAGTACTCTTCCAAAAGCACTTTTTGGGTGTTTTGTTTATTGGTAGACAACGACTCAAATGCTTTGAACTGAACAGATGAAATTTGATAGGTGGTATTTACATTGAATTTGCAGGACACCGCAAATTCTGAACGAAATCCATTCTCAGAAAGTCTGCCATTTCATTCTCAGAGATTTTTGTTTCTAGCTAATCACTAGTCATCCTTTTTTTCCTCAATAGGTAAATGAATTGATCATAAATAAATTGAGGGAATTTTCCTCTCTATTTATTATGAAAAACCTAATAAATGTATTATATCATTAATCAATACTTTTTTCCCCCTTTTCTCGAATCTGAAATGCAAAATATTGTAATTGTCAAAATATTTGAGTTGATTTCGAGGAGAATCCGTATTTTATTTCTACAATATTAATGTATTTTTAATAATGTTGCTGAAATAAAAATATATTTCTTTATCAACAGCAGTATAGGGCATAAAAGAAAACTATCAACATTTGGAATTTCGATCAACCTCCATCCGAGATTCAATCGTGAAAATGCGCTTTCCCAATTTCGTTTGAGCTCGTATCAGATTTTTTATTTAGTTTTATTTATATTAATGTTCCGCTTTAAAGCAATACTAGGGCTATTTTGGGACCGACCTCATCATTTTGATCCGCGGTCAAATGACGAGGACGACACCTGAGCGGATACTCCCCTCTCCACACTTCCAATGAAAATGAAAAGAAATGCCTTCTCACTATATTAAGCAGGTTACTGGTGAAGGAAAATGCGATTCACATGCAAAAAAAGGAAAGGAAAAAATATTTTTTCATTTGCTGTCAATGCTTAATTTAACGGAAACCGATTGCGATAGATGCAGTTTACGAAATGTTGTTTATGAAGAGTTATTTTAAGTATGTTTTCATGTTGCTTCTATATATCTTTTTCAAGTTATAGAAACGGCTGTATTATCAATTGGTTAAGTAGGTGGGTGTCTAGAGGCCTTTACGTTTTTTAAGCATCTTCAAGATAATTTAATTTGAAGTTTTCCTTTAAATTACTAGGAATTACTGTGTAATTGAACCTATTCAAATTAAGATCAAAAATCGCTAAATTTTGGAATATTATTCTAAAAAATTTTTTAGTTAGCTGCCTTTGGTGACCATTTGATTCGCCAGGATTAATGATTACTGAAAATTTCAACTGTTTTAAAAGATTTTTTACAGTTCAAATTTTGATAGACAAGTAATTTACATTATTTCAAAAGTCTTACACCAGTTCTGTTCATTATGCTTTGCATTTGTCTAAGTTTTTTTTTCTACATGTATATACACACAATTATATCAAAGCAATATTTATTTAGAGAAAGCAATATTTTAAAGTGGAGACACTTTAATATTTTCCGCTATTGCTTGATTCTGAGGTGAAAACTTTATTGAAAGGGTGCAAAATCTTTAATTTATAAAAGCATGTCTTATACCGAAACCTACTCAACACACAAGAATAAGTAGAATCTTCGTATATTAATCACAACGATGGGGGAGAAAAAGGCAAGATGACATTTATAGTAACAATGCGAAGTTTCATTTCAGCAGTGAAATGTGCTATTGTAAAATCCGGCTAAAATACTTTAAAAAATTTAAAATATTTGATATTTATAACAAAAAAGCGTCAAAATTTTTAACTTTTAATTAAAATTCCAAAAAAGTGGCTTCTATGTATACATTTATAACATCCAGGATATTTATGTGCCAAATTTTTTACTTGCAGAGCAAACGATCTCACCTGTAGATTTCAAGCTAACACACACTGCTGTAAAATGTCATTTCAAAAAACTGAAAAATTCTGGATCGTATAATTATGATTTACAGTGGCAGTCAAAAGTATTCGTACACTTAAATTACTAACTTCAAAAGTGAATAAAAATTGAAATTGCGCAAAAATTAATAGAAATTTTTAAAAAATCTTAATGCCTTTCAAGTTGTTGCATGAATGATTTGAATTTTTAAGAGGAAATTTTTAAATTTGGTCATAAAGAGCTTCTTGATAGGGTGAGAATTTGAATCGCACCACTAAACCTCGTGCTTCAAAAGTATTCGTACATCCACATTTCAAGTTGTAAAATAATAAAATTAAGACAATTTGTGCGCCAAATATCGTTTGTGGGAATATATTTGGCGAGATGTTATGTTATTCTTACTTTTACCGCGTTATCTGTTTCATTCTTATGTTTACTAGCTTTAAAACTCACATTTTTTGTTGTTAATCATACACTTTAAGTTGAGATGGCTCGGAAGGGAAAAGAAACTTCTCTTGCTGAAAGAAAACCGATTATGAAACTACGTGACTGTAACTCTTTAAGAAAGATATGACTTGCTATTGGAAGACCACGATCTGCAGTTCAGAGTGTTATAGATCGACAGTGTCAACGCAATACTGTTGAAAATATTCCACGAAGTGGACGCCCAAAAATAATCAGCCGTAAGCACAGACGTTTACTCGCAAGATTAAGAAAAATCCAAAATTGAGTGCCCCGGCAGTTAAAGCAGAACTTCTGAAAGAGGGAATTTCGATCTCGGTAAGTACTATACGCCGCACTTTTAACAAATCAGAATTCCCTGGTCGAGTATCTCGAAAAAAGTTTTTTTGTGTCGGAAGTTAATAGAAAGAAACGTATGTTTTTCGCCAAACATGTTAATAAAAGTCCTGTTTTCTGGAACAGGGTTATATTCTCGGAAGAGAGCAAATTTAACGTGTTTGGATCTGATGGCAGACAAATAGTGTGGCGTAAAAAGAATGCAGAGCTACAACCAAAAAATTTGAGTGCGACAGTAAAGCATGGCGGTGGTAACATTCTAGTTTGGGGGTGTATGAGCGCACATGGAGTGGGTAAATTGCACATCATTGATGGAATTATGGATCACAAAAAGTACATTGACATTCTAAAAAGTAATTTGAATTCTAGCGCTTCACAAATGAGACTTCAAACTAACTACATATTTCAACAAGACAACGACCCTAAGCATACAGCTCATAATGCTAAGCTCTGGGTATTATATAACACTCCCGAAAGACTCAACACACCTCCACAATCACCGGACATTAATCCTATTGAACATTTGTGGAGTATTTTAGACGACAAAATCAAAAATCGACTAGTAAAAAATAAAAATCAGCTGAAAACCGCCATATTGGAAGAATGGGCATCAATTGCACCAGATATCACAAAGAAGTTAGTAGATTCAATGCCAAGTCGAATGAAAGCAATAATTAAATCGAAGGGGTATCCTAAGTATTAAAATGTGATAAATTATATAATTTTAGGGACATTACTTAAGTGTACGAATACTTTTGACACAAAAGTTTTGATAATTAATTTCTATTTTTTTTTTCTGTAATTGTTTTACAAGAAAACTTTTTTTGATGAAATTGCTCAAAAATAAAGGATACAAGGCCTAGTATCCGTGTTTAATGGCGTAGTATAATAAAATACTATGAAGCGATGACCACTTCAAAATTCGGTGTACGAATACTTTTGACTGCCACTGTAGATTAGTTTAAAAAGTTGCATTTCTTTAAAATTATATAACACAAACATTATTAAAATTGCATTTTGAATTGTTTTATTTAAAAGATATTGAAACCTATTCTCCAGAACGTGGTACATTAGTAGCTTTCATCAGTCATCGTTTTAGTGTATTAAAACTAACTGTTTAGGATAACTTTTGCAGAAATTAAAAATAATTTTTAGATTTAAAAAGAATAGGGAGCATCTGACATTTGCCTTGCCTCAGAACTTTTAGAAAGCTGAATGGCTCTAGCTGAGTGCTTGCTAGATTATAATTGCTTCAAAAACTGGTTTTCAAACATGCAGTCATTTAACGTTTAGATTTACTTCACAGTTGATCCAATTTTGACCCAAGGGGGATAAATTTCAGTTTTGGGATAAATAATTGAGTTGCATTTTGAGAATTTGTGAACATTATATTTAAAACATTTTCTTCGTTGAAAACCTCCATGTGATTTTTTTAAAAACATAGCAATAGGTTCGAGGTAATTAATTGTCCTGAAGTAACACATGCCACTGTATTTTATTTTTTATGCACATGCGTCTGTAGAATTTGGCGTGTTTTTTGGCGTTAATAAATTGGCCACTAATTGATTAATTGCGACATTTTTTTGCTTTTTGTTCTTTCTGATGCGAGATTGTGTTTTCTTCATTTTATTTGCCATTTTTTTTCTGTAGTTTTTTTCCAAATTTAGGTAAATTAGGTAATTTCACAATTCAGGAATTTGCTGTTTTAATCATTCATGTCATTTTAATTATTTACTATTTTAATCATTATAAGCTTTTCATAGATATAAAATAAAAATATTTGATTCCACAATAAATAACTGCAAAAAAAAATATTTAAGGATAGTAATGACAAAACACCAAATAAAATGTCATACTTTCAGTCGAGTGATTTGATCTTGGGAGTCTTCATATTTTTCTCGCCAAAATCTTATTTCTTGACGATACATGTCAATCTCCTAAAGATGGAAAAAAAAACCGTTTTAGTTTAATTGAAAGGTTTACAGAAAATTTTTAAGCCTCCATTAAGACGCCGCTTAGATCCAAAATGTCTAAACTGTGTCATAATTTCATAAATTGCAGATATTTCCCTGCTATCTATTATTTATCTAACTATTTGTGTTTTGTTAGCTGCAGGCCGTTTTGTTTATAATTCTTCGCATGATGACAACACATTTGAAAGAATTCTATAACCATTTATATATGTTGAGAGATTTACGGAACCTCGAACAAAGTTATATGAAAGATGCTAATGGCACTGAATATTCGATAATGGAAGGTGCTTCTTATCCCTATACGTTTAACAGCGGGGCACTGAAAATATGCTTCGATTGTATTGGCCATCATCCTACTAAAATAACTTGATTTCCGATGAGCAGGTGTAGGAATCTTAATCACGACCCCTTCCATGCATTGCATTAAAGTGATTTCCCAGACTATTCAGCTGCTGAAAGACTGAGTTTATTTACAATTCAAAAACACTGCAAGACTAAATCAATAGTTTGGTGAATTCCATGAATTAACGATAATATATTTGCATTTTCGTGAAAGTCGAACATGTATACCCTTCTCCCACCATGTGTGTGTGCGTGTGCGTGTGCGTACGCGCGCATGTGAACATAATTTTTTAAGCAGAAACCGAAGAGAGGAAGATACTTTCACTTTTTAAACTTCGCTTTTATTCCATCCCCGGAGGCATAATTTATATAAATGAAGCGCCGACAGATTGGCGTCCCTTCACAAGCGATATGAGAGCAGATGAGAGTAAAGATAGAAAGAAAATATTTTCCCCCATATTTATACTATGAGATTCGGATAGGGATTTCTTTACAGGTGTTGATTTAGGATAGGGAAATCCAGGTATCTTAAAAAGAATTCGCTTGGCTTGAAAGATTTTTATCCCTTGACTCGGAGTATGGGAACTTGTTCACTTTAGCAATTTTAGAACTCGTGTGGAATTAATTAAATAAAAAAAAAAAGGTGGAATTGGATCAAGAAATAAGAGAACATTTTAGAATTTAATGCGAGCTAAATTAACATAAAATGTTGACAATTAAAATTGAAATTAAAAATTTTGAAATATTACATATATATATAAATTTCGACTTAATTAACCGACTTAACAGACCAGATAAATATTTGGATACTTCAAAATGAGAAATGAATTAAACGAATCAATATTGTTGTAAATTATTATAAATGTCTGTTAACCGACTCAAAATAACGATGTTATAGTGGAGTTGTTAATCGTAGGCCATCAGTTAAACATTTCTGTCAAAATCCTTTCATTTTAACGAGCAGAGTAATAAGCTTTTGTTTTCGAATTCAAATAAATGAAACTTTGCTTAT
Source organism: Argiope bruennichi (assembly GCF_947563725.1). Lineage (NCBI taxonomy): Eukaryota > Metazoa > Arthropoda > Arachnida > Araneae > Araneidae > Argiope > Argiope bruennichi. Next base: position 131,524,883 of record NC_079154.1, on the reverse strand, counting down.
TATTTGCATAATATTATTGTTTATATTGTGGAATGCAGAGAAGCAAAATTAGCCTTTCAGAAAATGTTTCACGTTTTATTAAAGGAAGTACATAAAACTGCTACATACCTGCTGCAGAGAGGCAATGGTCGCCCCTGTGGAAAGAAAAAAAATTTTTTTTAACGCAAAATTTTCAAATGAGAAATACAAATTAATATGAACAAAATTGTTATTCAAAAATATCAGTCGAAATCCAATAAATTGTGTTAATGCCTCGCAACTTCTATAATAGCCGTAGAAATCCCTTGAAAAATAACTTTCAGGGAATGTTCCCATTCTTAAGCAGCTTTCAATATTACAGAATGGAACAACAAAATTGAGTATATCTCAAGCCGAAATTAACATGCTAACCTCATCGGTATGCGATCCATTCTACAGTGGGTAAAAAAAGTATTGGCAATTGCCTTAATTTATTCATATTGACAAATAAATAAAATGTTATGCAATTTTAGCTGTCGTAATTAAATACAAGACATCAGATATATAAAAATAGTAAAACTTTTATTTTAATTTGCATTTTCTACGATTTTTTCTTTCAAAATCGAAAATTTGCATGTCAAAAAAATATTGGCAAAGTTTTAACTGCTATGCAAATTTTGTTACATTGAAGTCACGTGTTTCGACTGATGAGAAACTCTACCGGTATAAAGTCTGCAAAACTACTCCAAAAGTGTCTATGCATTATTTTGCGATTACTGCAGTAAAATGACTTCGAAATCGAAGGAGTTGGACGTTAGTGTTAAAAACATGATTATTAGGCTCAGAAATGAAGGTTTAACTTATCGTGCTATAGGAATGCAGTTGAATATAAGTTTATTTACTGTCAGAAGTGTTGTAAAAAAGTTCAAATAAACATAATCAACGGAAAATAAGACTAGAAGTGGAGGACTTCGAATATTTTCTACAAGAGAAAAACGTGCCATTATTAACAAGGTTAAGAAAATCCCTAAAATAAGTGCACCCCAGATAGCTAGAGATGTTGCTTTCACTTCGCAAAAGACTTTCAGCTAACAGACTGTACGGAATGTTTTACACGAGGGACGTTATTATAGAAGGGCAGCTAGGAAGAAACTATTCATCTCCCAAATAAATAGGATAAAAAGGTTCGATTTCGAAAAATACCACTTTGATTTATCCAAAGAGTTTTGGAACACAGTTATTTTTTCCTACGAATCAAAGTTTAACATTTTCGGCAGTGATGGACGACGATATGTGTGGAGGAGGCCAAATACTGAATTGGAACAGCAACATTTAACTGCTACTGTAAAACATGGTGGAGGCAGCGTCTTAGTTTGGGGCTGTATGGCAGCTAATGGGGTTGGCAACTTGTATTTTATTGATGGTATTATGACAGCACGTACATACATTGACATTTTGCGCCATAACTTAAAAATCAGTGTCCAAAATCTTGGCTTGGGAACATCATTCGTTTTTCAACAAGACAATGACCCCAAGCATACAGCGAATGTCACAGGTGAATGGCTACTCTACAATGCTCCTCGTCAGTTAAAAACCCCACCTCAATTGCCTGACATCAATCCAATTGAAAATTTATGGCACTTGCTGGATCTAGAAATCAGGAAACAAAATTTCAAGTAAAGACGACCTCAAACGTTTACTCTTGCAAGAGTGGCACAAAATGCATACAAAGTACTAAACATATACTGATTTTGTTTTCGCTCATAATTTTGTCAATTTCATAATTTTGCCAATACTTTTATCATGTAAATTTTTGATTTTCTCGTAGATTTTGACTAAAAAAATATTTAAATGAAAATTGTTATATTTGTTTGTCTTTTCTCCTTCTGTAATCGCTATGCTAAAATAAAATTTGTAAACATACTTTGTTAGCAAATATGATCATTTATAGGCAATTGCCAATACTTTTTTTATCCACTGTATATGAAGTTAGTCTTAAGTCAATGTAGTCGGCATGCTGAAAGAAAGATTTCCATATGGTGCTTTCACAAGAAATATGCTAATACGTGTTTTCACCAACTAGGGTGAAGCCAAACCAAATCGTTACATAGAGGAAGCAGCTTTAGCGTATATATTACACACAGTGTATTCATGATGTACAGACCAAAGGGCATTTTACCGTAACGTACATATAATTGCATATACTCTTACTGCTTGATTCATAAGTTATTAAAACTTTCATAATAGTATAACTAGCGAGAGCGGGATCACAAAAACTTTCTCACACTCTCCAATACGGATGTTATCCCAGATAACACTTTCAATAGAAATAGTGTACAATAATTACGAAATATTAAAATTTGGCAAGCATTCAGTATTTTAACGAATTTGTCGCATAATCCTCGAAGAGATTTTTTTTCCAATTCTTGCCATGCTCTTATTAGAATCCGAAATTCGAATTTGTTTTCGAAGCTTTGTTTCAAACCGAATGGAATCAAACATTTCACAAAATTGCATTTGTAGTCACATAATCCCGTACCAAATTTGATATATTTAAATCGTTGTGTTTAAGTTTTCGCGTACACGGCCAAGTTCTGAGACGAACAATCAACTCTTTGGATTTGGCTGAAAATTTGATAGGTTGCTGTACTATAGATGATAAATATATGTACCTAATTTTAACTATCTAGTTTCCTCCGCTTTGTATATATCGTGTTAACTTACATTCGAACAGCTGGAAGACAGAATTCCTCTAAACGTACTTCGCTCAAAATTTCATAACAAATTTGGTGTAAAAACTACAAATTCGTCAATTTTTCTCAAAGCATTTTTTTAAGTTATCTTTGTCACATACAAATAGACAGGCGGACAGAGACCTTTTTTTTAAATGTGTTTTTCGAACGCGAGGAAGGGGGGGGGGGGACTTGGAGATCCCTAAAAATCTTAAGTTTGAATATTTTTGACGATTATATACATTCGCGTCACACTTCGTATACGAAAAAGTAATAAATAAGCCACGAGTAAAATAATGGTTTTAAGAAGTTCCTTTTATGTGCCGTAGCTGAATTGTCTTCAGATCAAGATAGCATTCTCATTCTATTCAGAATATTGATTAAATCTTTGCCAAAAAGTTTCAAGATATCTGTTAAGAATTTGCAAGAAAGGCATTATTTGATTTAGTCATGTTTCTTCTTTAAGGCAAGCCAGAATAACAGCTGCTTAAATATTTACTTAATATTCCATTTCGATTCTCTTAAAAAATTGTTGTGCAAGATTTTGATTCTTCGGAAATACTGCAGGGTGCTTTATAAATTAATATCCCAATTCAGCAGGTCTCTTAAACGAATATAAAGTACAGCTTCGCTGTTCATCTGTAATTAAAACTAACGTTTGAAAGTTTAAATTTAACGAAGTGAAAAGTGTTCAGTGTGATCTCCCCTCCTTCCCTCAGAAATGCGAAGGATATCGGAGCGGTGCGGTAACTCATCCCACGGTTGTTGTTTTTTCAATGCCTAGTGCGATTTTAGTAATATTAACGTCCCATTGTTAAGATCACACTAAGGCCATTTTGTGACGGATCTCGATATTTTGAACTGCAGTCAGATGACGAGGAAATCTGAACCGGTACCCCTCTCTCCAAACTCTTATACCACATCGGTGGGAGAACGTTTGACTCCGACTGATTTAGCGTACATCAGACCCGCTTACACGACGGTTCTTTAGTGGAATCGGGTTCGGAGCCTGAAACATTCTAGTTCAGAGGCATGTACCTTACCACCAGTCCACCGCGGTCCCATGCCCAGTATGAAGCAAAGATGCAGATATGCATGTATTTGATTATATGAAATTAAAACTATTATGATATATAATAATATGAAATTATTATACTATTTTATGGGAACTGCACCCAAAGAATGTTTGCCCCTCTACACTGCATTTTGATATCGTTTGCATTTTAGGAGGGGCTTACAACGAACATATATAACTGTATTGGATTCAAACTTTCAATCGTTATTTGTAATTTCCGATGAAAACAAGACCCTGCAGAGATTTAAGCATTCTGTATTGTATTAAACAACTGCTACATTTTCCCTAACATAACTTGAAAAAAGTAAAAAATAAGTCAACATTACAATAAAAATATCTTTGGCAGCCACACATTATTAGATCTCCAATTACTTGGCAGATCAGGTTTGTCTTTCAAAAAATGATATGAAAAGGCTGAAAACCAAATTTCTCACTTACAGCTTGCAGAGGGTTCTTGTGGTGGAGAGTCAATAGTTGGTGGTTGTCTCAGTTCGGGTGAGGTATGTCTCAATTCGGGAGATCGAGCTACAATTTGTGGTGGCTCGATTGTAGCCTGTACCGGCTGAAAGCGAAAAAATTATAGGTTTAAATAGATTGTCAATTCACTATATACACATAAATTTGCTTGCACAAGACAAATTATTTAACTAGCAATGTGATAAAATGGTGTCCAGGAAGTTTCAAGAAATGTCGTTATTTATGAAGAAAATATGTCAGCATCAACACTAACAGCAGAAGTACGAAAAGTGCCTTTCGTATTCTTTTAATTTCTGGCTGACATTTAAATAATTTTCTCTTCGTTAAAAGAAGCTATAAGAACTAGAAAAGAACTAGGAGAGTAGCTAAGACTACAAAATGTTGATTGTAACCATTCCAGTATTCAATCTTAAAATAAAAAAGTGGTCTGGATAGAACGGAATTTGATAAATTAAACTGAAATGATAACAAAAAAGTTTCTACCATACACAGTAATCAACCAAATGCGAAGTTTTAAAATTAAAGAAAAAAAAAAGGGTTTACAGTGGTTTGAAAAATGTCTAGATTGTATAAAAGTACTTACAAGTTGAGAAGGACCAGGCTGTGTAGTATCTGGAATGAGAAAAATAATTATTTTGCTGTCATTTATTTAATAGTTAAGCAAAGGAAAATATCAATAATAATTGCACTTACGTGATGGCCCAACAGGTGGTGAAGTAGTTCTAAGTACAATTCCACCTGCAATTATGAAAACATTACCATTGTTAGGTCCAGCTCAAGTATGAATATATCATTTTAATAACAAATAAGATATCTAATATGGAACTTTAAAGGGAAATTTCCAAAGCGCCCCATAGCGCCCCGCTGGAAGCGAGATAGTTTTAAAGGAGGGACAAACATAATGTCTGACAACTGACCGACTTCTTTGGTGGTGAAAATGGAATTTTTACAAACTTTGGATATTACAATGGAGAAGCGAGCATTTTTGATGCAGATATGGTGGTCTTTGACCCTTATCTTTGAAGGTAATTTCGCAGTTTAATTATATCAACATTCCGCTTTAAAGGAACACTAGGGCATTTTGGGGCGGACCTTGTAATTTTGAACCGCGGTCAGATGACGAGGACGACTCTTGAGCTGGCACCTTTCTTCAAACTTACACACCACATAAGCGGGAGGGCGTTTGGCTCCAATGGATTTAAAGTGCACCAGACGAGTTTACGGGAAGGTTCTTTAATGGTATCGGGTCTTGAACCTGAAGCCTTCCGGTTCCGAAGCCGAGACTTTACCACCAGGTCACCGCGGCCCAGGTAGTTTCACAGAGGGATGTTTTATTAATAATTTTTCAATGGATTTAATACTTTGAGATTTCAGTTTCAAGTGGAGATTACTTTCATATTTCTATCAATAAGAATTCTATTATAGGAAATCGGTATTGTACTATTTCACTATACATTTTAAAGATCGAAGATGCATAAGATTACTTTCAAATAATAGACTAATAGAACCTACCTTCCTCATAGTGGAAAATAGCCCTCGCAGAAGGACCTAGATGGGGAAACAATTTCAATTACTCATTCTTGAAACATGGTTTAAGCAAGTTAGGGTGAATTTCAGCTAACATTATTCAGAATAATCGCAGACACGTACCTTCCATTTGTGGTGGCAGTTGCTCCACAGACCTGCCAGTTGTGCGATGAGGCTCAAAACTTATTGGTGGCGCATGTGGGCGTGAAATTGCACTGGCTGCATGTGCCAGTTTGCCACTTCCTTTTTTTACATATTTAAAAGGCCCTTTTTTCGGAACCTGGAACAGAAAGTTTAACGGAGTTATTTAGGAAGTGATTGCTATAGTCTACAGTAGCCTAACAACAGATTCATACAAACCTAAACAATCATTTACAAGATGCGCTGAATGAAACAGAATATCTATTAAAAATAAAGAGATTTAAGAATATCGTACGTTTGCGTAGCACCTTTCGTGATCAAAATTTATCGAAATTGGAAAGTTGATTGGTGCAAATCAGCAGCTGTGCTATGCACATGGAATTCAATTAGGAGTAATAGATGTATTATACCAAAAAAATAAAGAACAGAAGAATCCAAATACTGTGGATATAGAAATTTCGGATTCCAACTTTGAAAAGAGTGAGAGTGATATTCACAATGAAGATAATGACAATGTAATTGTGGAAAAAGATATTGTTAATGAGGAAGAAATATTAACCTATCAAGAATTTCTTCCTATAATTTATAAAGTTCAAAAAATTGTTAAGATATTTAAACGTTCCCCTATAAAAAGGATATTTTACTAAAATATATACTAACTGAAAATAAAAGAGAATATATGTTAATATTAGATTCTAAAACACGTTGAAATAGTTTACTCCTAATGATGGAACGATTTTTGAAACTGAGAAATCCAATCCATAAAGCAATAATCGACTTAAACCTGTAAATTAATTTTTCAGATAGTGAATTCGACTTAATATCCAGAACTATATCAGCTCTACTTCCAATAAAACTGACTATTGACGCATTCTGTCTATTGAGAGTCTAAAACTGACTGAGATTCAATAGTCTAAAACTGACTATTGAGAGATTCTAATTTATTAACAGCTAATTCAACAATAAATTTCATGTTGCAGTCACTGAAAGAACAGCACACATCATTATCTGAAGAATTATATATTACATTGAAAAATCGCACAGAAGAAAGGCATACCGAAATGGAAAATGTCTTACGGTATTTACATAATTATAATGATTTTAAAAATGAAAATGAAAATGAAAAAGGAAAGAAAATAACCAATTCACATTTGATTAAGTTTAGAGTAAATTTTCTTAAAATTTTTTACTCGCAACCCTATCCACATTGAGAAGAATTCGGTTCAATTATCGTAGATTATGATGATGATGATGTCACTACTGTCGATAGTGAAAAGGAATTGTCTTTTGAACAAAAATTAGAATTAGCGATAAATAAAAAAATTTCAACGAACCAAAATACAATACAGAAATTAGCTATATCCAAAACCATCCGACGAGAAATTGATTTATTTGAAGATGAGGGATTTAGAGGTAGATACTTGGAAAAAGTATATTGCACATTGCTAACAGTATCACCAACTAGCGTAGATGCCGAAAGAGCGTTTTCGACAGCTGGTAATTTTTACACAAAATTACTTTTCAGGCTTAATGACAGTAAAATGGATGCATTATGTTTTTTAAGATCACATTTCAAAAATTTGTAATAGTACCACAGAGTGAATAGTGATATTTACACTTTTTTTGTGATTTAAATAAATAAGATGTTTCTTTACTTTTTTGTGATTATATACTGTTATAATTTATAAGTTACAAATTATTTTTTGTGATATTTACACTCTCTAACAAAACTGGCAAATAAAACAAAGAAACACCTGTGTTTTCTTTCTTTTTCTAAAATTTCTAATACCGGTATTAAAACCGGTATCCCGGTATTAAGATTTAAAAAATACCGAATACCGGTATTGAACTTTTGGTCCGGTATTGCAATCCCTACTCAGGAGTGTACTGTAGTTGATTCTTTGCCATTTCTTGCGGCTTCTCATTCGGAAGCTAAAGATAAAAATTAATTCATTTTAATATTTAGCTTAATTGATTAATTAAGCTAATAAATTAATTTTTTATTAAAAATTAATTTTAATTCAAATTGCGGATATGGAATTATGGCTTGGAGATGTTGCTCTTAGTATGGACTGGGACCATTGGTCCCAATTCATGGTAAGGTGAACGCTGACACTTACTCCACTCTTCTAGACGTCAATGAGCTTCCTTTGTTGTGACCATTTTACGGCTCTGTCATTGCCTCCGGTGGAGGCTCTACCAGCTATTGAATATGAAAAAATTGTGTTTATCTCTCTTGTCACAGGTGTCCAATTACTTATGGTAGATAGTGCATTTTTCACTCCAGCTATATTCGGAGATCAATGCATACAAAAGGCAACCACTCCCTCTGACATATTATACATATATATATATATATATATATATTCATCACCGAATGCAGATAAAGGCGAATTTTTGTTGAGACTCACTTTTTCCAAACTCTTGAAATCAAAATTTGACACGAAACTACTACTGTGGTCATGAAATAACCAATATATTCACGATAAATATTCAATATGCCTAAAAAATCGCCAATCAAATACCAACATAATACCAAATCATATCAATATCATTAAATTCCAAATTTGATATATTTAATTATTTGAGTTTTTGAGTTATCACGTTTATATGCTTCTAAAAATACGTATCAACAGACTTTCAAATCTTTGCTGAATATGCCTCGAGATTTAATAATCATTTATACTACACATGTTAAACCTGCGTACCGAATTTTATCCATCCAGGCCTTTCCGTTCTGTACTTATGTTGACTTATATTCGAAGAGCCAAGCAGACAGATTTCCTTAGGATAGAGTTTGCTCACCATTTAATAGAAATCTACAAATTTGGTGTAAAGTTCATATACCAAATTTCGATCGTCTAGCTCAAAACGTTTGAGTTACCTCCATCGCAGTCAGACGCAAAAATACTTTTTTTTCGTCTTCAAGGAGGTCTAAAACCCCAGTTCAATTTTCGTCAAAAACGCGAGTTCGAATTTTTTGACAATCACAATACTTTGCCTATATTTTGTATATAAGAGAGAATAAACAAGTCTTGTGTAAAATAATGGATTTAAGGAGTGTTTTTTTTTAAATTTATCATGGCTGAATTGTCTTCAAATCTGGATAAAGAATCTTTTCTACGATTACAATGCTTTCTCTATAAGAGAAAGTCAAAAGGCAATATGCATATTCGGAGCAAGTATCCTATTAGTCAGAGGAGTAACATCCTCCGAGCTCACCTGGCTGAACTGAACAAAATAGACAAACTGCGAGATCTCGAATTTAATAAATTCCACTTCAAAAAACGATGCGGCAGCCATATGCAACCAAACAAATTACCATTACTCTTTTTCGTTAGTTTCTTTTTTTCTATAGTAGACACAAGATTGTTTTAACATTAAGTTTCCCTTCTCAACCTGCTGTCATTCTTCATTCAAATGCACTCCACACAAAATAAAAGATACATAAGAATGGGGTAGTTTAAATTCATTATTACTTGAAAAGCAGAAATGAGCAGAAGGACATACCTTTTTAGGCTGTTCTTTTGTGGGAGATTTTTTCCCTCCGTCTCCATCTGTAAATAAAAATATTTTTTTTAAAAAATATGAAATTATAATAGAAAGTACACATAATCTTCTTTATGGATAAGCTCAAATAACTGCTGATGAAAACCAATTACCATACTTAAGATCCAACTTGACGTTGAAAATTTTGACCCCACCCCCCAAATGCAAAGGAAATTCACAAGTAATGTATGTTTGAGAAGCATTTAAAATAACCTTGATGTGAAGATTGTAAAGGAGATGACACAGAAGTCGTAACAAGATCAGAAAATCAATGACAAAGAAACCCAACAACAGAAAATGAACACATATGTCGCAACGATTAGCGCCTAACAAACATTTTCATTAAAAGGTTTCAAAATTGTTGACTCATCAATTAAGAATCGTATTATGTGTATTAATCGTAAACTTGTGTCTATCCTTACAGCCATGTGTTAGGTCATTTTACCCTTTCAATACAAAGGTTTTATGTCCGCCTCACGTCACCGAAAATATTGTCAACCGTTTAGATTTCGCGTCTCAATTTTCAACCAAAATAGGTTTCAGCTGGTTACCGACGAAAACTGTCGTTAATACTCACGATCCTACCCCGCCGATGTGACCTTGGAAGATCTCTATTGCCAACATTTTTACTTTCAGACAGATTCATGACGCATGCTCATTTTTGCGCTTCGCGGGATAGCAACCAAAACCATATATGCATATAGGAACTATTTTTTCCGACTGGTTAGAATCAAAATTTGGCAGAGAACTACAATCTTAATAGCATGGTTGTATATTTGATTTCATTTTTTTAAGCCATTGCATTTCTGTCACATTCCCACGCACGCAACAGTAAAGATCGACCGACGGACACCAATTAGGCAAGCTTCCTTTGAAAGCATTTTATCTTAAATTGAACAGATAACTACAAATTTGGTGAAAAGATCGCATACCGAATTTCACCATTCTAGTTCAAGGTGTTTTTGAGTTATCGAGTTCATAAAGAAGCAAAATCCCCAAAAATGCATATTTACAGGCTGACATATGAAGTAATATTTGACAACGGATTTTAAAACGCATGCGCACAAGCGTGGGTTAGGATGAGTTAATTCGTCAAAATAGGGGTGAGAAGAGCGATGAAGGGAGGAGACATTTACATTTAACAATAAAATAAATTAGGTTTACTCACGGATTATCGAGACGTAAACACTGCAGATCATTGTTAATACTGACGGGAAAAGTACTAATGCAAGGTAAAATATTTCTGAGGAATTTTTACTTAATGTAAGGGGCATAAACATTAAATTAAGGATGAATGAAAAATTCTCTTCTTAAAATTTGGTCATAACTGTTTTACAAAATAAATATTTTTTTTTATAATAAACTGCTTTTTTTTATATTTTATTGAATTTTTTGACAATATTTTAAGATTAAGAATAGATATTCGAGAATCAAAAAATTAACTTTTTAAAACAAACTATTTAAAGCATTTTATTTTTTATAACATTATTAACACATACTATATTTTTTATAGTTTGATGTTTAAAAAACATTAATGATTTTTTATTACGAATATTATTTTTAAATATATTACATGAAATGATTTGCAAAATTTTCTTCGTACCACGTCTGAAAGCTTTTTTTGTCAGATTAAGTAGCCATATCAATAAACAATTTTGATTTAAAATAAAACGACACAACGCTCACACACACACTGAAAGAAAAATTGGATGAAAAAGTATCTAATGGAGGTAATTTAAGGTCAAAGTGAATCCGGGAATACGCTCATCCTTCCGCGTCTCACCCCTTTATGAGATGCAATCGCCGAAAAGTGGTCGTCTCAGGATACTAAACAGAACATTGTAATCGTCTAAGAATTCGAATGCGAAATTGAGGAATCCGTTTTGTATTTCCTTGAAGCTTAAAAACATTTAAGGAAATGTTTGAACATAACTGAAAAACGCCTTCAGGTAGAACGGGTCGAATTTGGTATATGTTTTTTGCCTTAGAATTTGCAGATTCCTATAGAAGTTGGAACGAAATCTATTCAGAGGAAAGCTTTCTTTCCGGCTAAATTACAAAAATTAAAACTAAATAAATGAAATTTGATTTATATATTAAATAATCATGTTTAATTATATTAACTCCTCGTTTCGAAGCATGACGGGGGGCTATTTTGGAGCGGAAGTCATAATTTTGAACCTGTGAGAAGAGTAGGATTAAATAATTGAGATTCGGATAAAAGAATCTTTCAATCAAATTCTTCACCACTTCAGTGGAATTCAAACGTTTATTTTCGAAGTAATTGAACTGAGCCAAAGTGAATAGTTGTAAAAAAAGAGAAATTCCCAAAAGCTGCTCAGAAATATACGAAGATGAAACAATTACTTACTCTTTGAAGATCCAGAAAAACTTTGTGGGTCCATCTAAAAAGAGAAAAAAGACGTTAAACATTATAAATAATAACTGTAATTTATTTAAATTTTTTTTAAGAATCGTGTTTCTCCTGAAAATTTCAGGAACTTTTAAATTTTAAAAATAATTTATGGAGAATCAAATATATTCGTAAAAAACTTATATTATTTAAATGAAGTTTTCATACGATTATTTAACTTCGGTTTTTTGTAAAGAAAACCTACTTTTGTTTGTTTCCTGCTATGATAGAGTTTTAACATTGTTATAAAAAATGCGAATACAAACAGTATATTTTTAGAGAAATTTGTTTCTTAACAGAATAATTTGTGGAAATTTTTTATCCCATATTTAAAGCACCATCACCTTGATAACTTTCGAAAAATTTTAGAATTAAAAAACATATATATATATATTTATAATAGGGGGAAAATGAACCAAGCTCAACCAGACACAACCACTGGTCCCACTTGGCATCCAGGGTCATTTATCTTCCATCACCCTTTAATTTTGGAAACAATCTGGAGAAAAAACTTCACTGCACATGTTCTGTAGCGAAATCTCGCATCAAAATTTGCCAGCCACTATGATTAGGCCTCTCTCAAATTTTATTTCGTATGATAGCTCATAGCCTCCTAAATATGTTATCAAAATCAGCCTTCCACCACTTCAATTATTTAGATTGTTCTCAAAAATAGCAAGACGAAAATTAAAGAAAAAAGTGGTAAAATTAAAAATGGATGCGCCAACTAACATTGCCGAAATCGTTCGCCAGTTGAAATTGAAGAATTGCCTAAGTTTTACTTATGACTATAGAGTCTATAGTACTTATGACTATCATTATGACTATAGAGCTTGCGTCAAGATTTCTGCCCCGTAGAGAATATATAGTGAAGGAATGTCTGAAATTTCTATCGGAAACGAACGAGGGCTGAAAAGAGGCATCATTGATTTCATATAAATTCGCACGAACTTTATAAGACTCTGGATTATTTATTATTCATAAAACTGTTATTCATTGATCCTTAATTTCATACTAAATAAAAATTGTAAAAATACATGCAGCATCAGTGGAAAAGGCGTTATTAGTTTTCCCCTTTCATTTTGAGGATTATATTATATATAAGTAAACAGCTGCTCAGCTAAGGTATCTAGTAAAAGTTAACTTTAAATTAATAACAAAAAAAAGCAAGATTTTTTTCTTAACAATTTAGCACATAAAATCGTATTTATAAAGTTTTTTTCTATTAAACCTTTGAAACAGTTCCAAAAGAATATATTGTTCTAATTTTCCGTAGAGTCAAAAACACATTAGATATTAGTAAATATCAATAAATGTTGTTCTTGGATTATTTGCTTCATTGGTTAAATTCCGCAGAATTTTTTTTTAATTCACCTTTATCTATAATGCAACATTTATTCTAAAGTAAGAAGGGCAGGAAACAAAACTATAATAAATCAAACAGTATCCAAGCGATTGTTACGGTATTTCACTGAATAGACATAAAATTCAGTTTGACTGTTTCGGTTTCGGCCCTGTGAGTTTCATCACTTTATTTAGAAAACCAAAACTGTGCCCTTATTCAGTCATTCTTACGTAATTCCTTAAATTCATCGATTGTCATCGGCTATCATCCGAATCCTAAAACATTATTACTATCAACATCCTATTAAAAGAATTTTCAAGATGGATAGATTTTGTTACATAAGACGACTTGATCAGTTTCTGGCTGTGCTTTTGTAACAATTTGGACAAAAACATTTTTTTAACTTGTATTATATTTCTAAAATAAGAAATACTTCAAGAGGAAAGCGAAATTCAGAACAGCATAACATCGATTTCACAAAAGGTGTAGCATTGGAAACTATCCCGGCGTATATGTTTTACTACATTAAGAAAATGATTTCAAAAATATAATTTCAAACAAATTTATCATGCCATCAAACTCGTTTAATGGAAGGAGACTTCTTAACTTCGAAACATTTAAGCGCAAACTATAAATACATGTTATTAGCAAGAAACAGAATTAGAAGGAAAAAAAATTGTTACACGAGTGCTATAGAATTGCCTTTTCGGTATCTATCGCATTATTTCAGAACATGCAATTATTTGTTTGGGAACGTTCGTTCGCACTATGATTTTAAAGCAATGTAAAAATTACATCTTATAGATTCTCCTTTAAAGCATTTTTAAATATTTTTAAATGTCAAGTAAAAATTAGCAATGAAACGATTTAATAAAAATATTCATGATCTAGTTTCGAGTATGGATGTGTTAATAAATGTGATTTTTGAAAACATTCAAAAGGATAATCAATTTTATGCATTACTAAAATTTAGATGTAGAAGTATCTGAATTCAGACTAATAAAAAAATTCTTGCAAATTAGTAAAAAAATATAACTTTTTTTGATGAAAAACTGCATAAATTTTACATTTTGCTTGGTTAAAAAAAAAATTAAGAAACTCCCGAAAATACTTCCAATCGAGTTTGAACCCCCTCCCCCCTCACATCACCACCAATCGGATGCCGCCCAAAGCAATAAACACAGTATAAGTAATGTTTGCCAACGGATTCTAAAACCCTCCGCGCTTTTGGACATGCGTTGGGATGAGTTTAATTCGTCAAAATAGGGCTGAGAGGAAAAGATGAAAGGAAGCGATGTTTGCATTTATCAATGAAGTAAGTTCGGATTAATCGTGGACTGAATTAAAATAAAATACGATCAGAAATAAGATACTCGCAAACACGTGAAAAAATGATAAAACGAAAAAGCATTTAACAGAGCGAAAATCAAGGTCAAAGAGTGACGAATAACAACCGGAGATGCTCTCATCCTTCCGCGTCTAGCTCGTTAATGAGATAGAATCGTCGGCAAGGGGTCGTCTCGGAATACTGAAATGAACAGCACATTGGTGATTTCTTTGCATAAAGGGAAGGAGGGGGACTTAAGCAGATACAGGTACATTAAAATTATAGAAAACAGACACGACATAAGAACAGTCATTATCAGAACTAAACATTCAATATTTCAACATCGGTAAGCACTGCTTTTCATTTCACGAATTATTTAAATTCGTAAGAAAACGATCTAAAGAAAATTTTATTCTTCAGCTTTGACCGAGAATTTTATTAAATATCCTAATACAATTTTTACCCGTTACTAACAAGCTTCCTGCAGTTCTGGAGTTTAGTAATATTATAATTCAGTTTTGTAGTAACACTAGAATTGCTTGCGGGCAGATAGTGTAATTTCGAACCGTGTTTCTTCCTTTAAGATTCCGCGCCAAACCAGAAGGAGGGTGCTTGATCCATGATGCAAGATTAGCTTACACCTCATCCATTATATTATGCATGTAGAATCCTCTGTAGAATTAGGATTCAAAACTGGGAACTTTTGGCCAGAACCTAAGGCTTCACCACTTGACACACACAGCCTCCAACAAATTTAGAAGCTCTAGGTTTAGTGGTCAATCTTGAGTAATGCCTGCATGTTCATATATTAATCCACAAGAAAAATTGGCATTCACAGAAAGTAACGTTATCTCATTTTGGTTTTGCATGTTGACTGCCGTCTCGCTCATATTCACGCGATATCAGAAGTTCTCAGTCAACATGGAATTTGATGCGAGTAGAACAAACCTATGCTTTGTTTATAACTCCTGGTTTTAAGCACGTGAATCGCCTGTAATTCATAGATACTATATAATTAGTTATTTTCTTCTCTGCTATAAATTAAAAGATCAAATAAGTAAGCATCTTATAAGATAGTGCTTCGAATCACAGGCATCAATCATGGGTAGTGAACGCGTTAAATGTAATGGAACTTGATTCATTCGAAGCTAATGCAAGCATGATAAAATTTCGGAATTTTCGGAAATTCAAATTTGGAACCACTATGCCTAAAAAAAAAGTTCAAAATGATAAATTTTGAAGTAAAAAGGAAAATATCTTTAAGATTTAGTAGTTTTAATAAATGGTACAGAATGAATAAGTTAATAAAAAATCAATTTTAACAGTAATAATTATATTTATTAACTTAACATTAATAAATAATAAAAATTTGAACTCGAATTAAATAGCTTTAGTTTGAATCATTATCAATCACATCATGGTTATATTAAATTCAAAGAGCAAGAAAAAAAAAAAAAAATGAAAGAATCTTAAATTTTGAATTAACCGTTTCGTTGTAATCTTTTTTTTTTTTTCTTTCTCGCCTTTGCAATCTAATTCTGATCTTCACCCCTGACACCCATAAATAATTTTTAAATTCAAAACTCTAGCTTCAAGTGTCTCAAGGCTATTGTGGGATCATTTCTGCTCACTGAGATTAAGCGTTTTGATTCTGGATCTAGTGCAAAGCGCGCATCCAATTACTCCCTTTACAGAACACTAACAACAAAGAATCAACTGCATACACTTTCTACAACACACATAATTAAAATCTTTGAAGTAGGGCTGAACTCGTCGGATTCAGTTCGGTAATTTCCAAATGGCGCTGCGAAGGAATTCAATAACCACAAGTCTAAACATCGCCTACGCAGTAACAAAACCCGAAATTCACAAAGCTATTCAAAGGAATCCTAATAAATTATCCGCCATTGCCCATTAAAAGGATTATTTTATGTTACATACAGTGAAGTCGAACATAGAGATTTTCAATTTAATTTATGCTTAAATTATCTCGTCATTTTTTCAGGAAATTTCTTAACCTGAGTGCATGTCTTATAAATATAAACGGGAATGAACAGGAGCATTTTCATTGAATCGGAAACAAAGAATAGAACTTCCGAGATTGATTTGTTAAGGTTGAAATTAAAAACGGGTTCGTTTAAATCCTGTTGTAATCTTTCCAAGACAAATGAATTTAAATACATTTAAATCTAGATATTAACGCATTTTAATAGTGCTAACAACCGTCTTAATTTTACAAAATAGGAGACGTTGAAAATCATTTATATAGAATACCAGAAATATTTGAATTGTAAATAATTTTCTTGATCAAGGATAAATGGAAAGTGTGAGATTTTTGTTTATTACGATTCAAGCTTTTTCCAGTTATATTACACCACTCTCAATTCAAAACATTATCAATAAAACATTACAAAAGATGCTTAAAATCAAAACCGATTAAAATAAACTGAGAAAAGAAATATGCCGTAATAGGAAAAGAAATAAGAATACCATAATATGCATCGCATTGATTTTCACGGTATACGAAAATTATCGTTACGTTAATCAAAAGTTTAAGGTTTTACTGAAAAATGGGAATCAGTACTTTATACGCTGTTGCGATCAAGTCATACGATTTCCAGACTTTAAAATGCAATTAGTAATCATAAGCAAAAACGTGGGCAATTTTTGAAATACATGACAGTGTGTTAAAAATTAACATTCAGAATAATATCACTTTAATCCAACAATAAGACTAATTTTGAAATGTTTACATTATATTTATAGAAAGGAAAAAAATCAGCAATTCAATTTAAGTAAAGTGCACAGATCTAAAAAAAATCAGAGAAGATGCAATAAATTTTACAAATCGTCTTTCTCTAAAAAAAAATCAAGCATGAAAAGGCAATTTACTTTATCATCTATGGGAACAAAGATATTTAATAATACTTACATTTATTAATTTTTTTTTTTCAATAATTAAAATAAACTTCAAAATAGCACAAGCATTAAAGAATAGCGCACAAAATGCAATGACGAGATTTTTTGGAACAAGCTCATTTATAAATTTAAAGCAAACCTAAAAGGGACAGGTGCTTCTGACTGTTTAATATCGTCTGCTTTCTCATCATTTGGCGCCAAAATTCTAATCGTCAGCCACAACATCAACATTTACTTCATATTTGAACCTTTCTTGCATCTTTAATGATATAAAAATAAACTTCTAATAATCACGACGAATTCTCAAAGCCTATATTGAATTGTTTTTTTAATTAAAGTTAGAAAGTCCATCTGATTTATTCCATTGCATTTTCTTAAAAGATTGAAAAATATTTTGAATGTGAGTGTCTCAAAGGATTAAATTATGCTTACCATACAGTGGAAGTGTTGCAGTTTAGCCAAACTAGATTCTTACGCCAAAAAAGAAAAAAACCCTACTTAAACCGTATTGGTTGTTTAATAGCAGAAATGAGCAGCTGTTGAAAGTTTTCAATAAAGTTGTCTTTAAACTTAAAGATAAAGCAAGATCTGCTGAAAGTTGTAAGACTTTTTAAAGAGTGCTACGATTTTGAATTTTGATAATCAAAATGTAAAAAAAGGTGTGAAAAAGATACATACATGTAAAAAAAAATCCTGTAATCTCTTAAATAATTTTAGAAAATTGTGGAATGAAAAGCTTTTCAGATTAGTATATCAGAAAATTTTATTTTGTGAAATAATTGGATTCGGATTCTTTTTTCTTACTACTGTTCATAAGGAACATAATGACAAATTATAATAAGAAATTTTAATCAATATTATTTCATGTGCTGTCTGCAAAGGGCATTTTTTTTTACTTCTGGATTGTTTTCTTTTATTTTTTGAGGGAAACAGTTAAGATCTATCAATTTTTTTTTCAATCACAGAATTGTGGCTACAAAAGATCTTGGTTATGATTTACTCTCATTGAATTCAGTTAATGATAAATTTAACATGCATCCACAAATTATTTAAAGTTTTTTTTCAAAGTGCTAAACCCACAAAGATTGGGCTGAATATAATTTGAAAAAATATCATCACATCTAATTCTGATGCTAACTTTAAGATTTCTCAAATGAATCCTTTTCTACTGCAAGCATATATTAAGGAAAAAATTAATCGACACTCAAATACTTCAAATAAGAAATTTTCCTTACAAGGGGAAATGATTTTTAAAACGCAATATCCAATCTGTGCTGCAAAGCTGTTAAACTTGAAAAGAGTCATGAATATACCTGTTACAACGGACGCAATATGGGAGAACATAACGTCTCCCTTTCTTTCATTTGATATGCCTACCAAAGGACCAGATGAAGAAATAGAAAAAGAATGAAGCAAACAATGATACAGAAATCAAATGCGTTGATTTTTAAAACAAAATTAGAAGTGGGAAATTTCACCTTGTTCGTAACACCATCCTTGGAACTTTTTAGCCAGATTCAATGAAAAATCTTTATCACAAATCAAATATTCCAACCTTTTGTTGACCGTCCAAGGCAATGTGCAAAATATTTCAGTTTTCTCTACCCGTCAAAAACTTGCGATAAACAAAAATATGTCACATGTACGGCAAATCTCATGTTGGTGAATGTCCGAATCACCAAAAATGTATCAATTGTCAAGATACGCATCCAGCTACGGCGAAGGTTTGTCATACATTAATGAACAGCAAATATTGGAACTAAAGTGTCGAAATCACATAACAACAGTGAGCAGCGTAGAATTTTAAATCGATCAAAGTCCACAAAATATTCTAAATGCGCTAATTATCGATATCGAAAAAACAATGACAAATTATTCAGACTATTAATGAAAAAAATGGCACTGCAATCAAAATTTCTCTCCGAAACATTTCAAAAAAAAAAAAAAAAAAAAAAAACAGCTGAGGCTTTTCTTGGAAAATTTTTCTAACGCATTTAATCAGGATGAAAAATCTGACTCGCCAATCAGAAGAGCATTTAAAATCCTTGCCAAATCTAACTGTGTCTTGATGCACTTGGGTGTACGTATTTACGGTGAAAAATGAGGGGTTTAAACTTTCCCTTTTTACAGTTTCCGTTTGTTCTTTAATTTTTCTTTCTTTCTTTCAGCTCGGTTTTCTCTTTTCTTTCTTTTTTTAAATCATTTCTCTTCTCAAAGTTCTTTCTCTCCCTATCTCTCTCTTTTGAACGTGTTTGACATTTTCTACATGACATTTATTCAATGGAATTGCAGAGGTCTCAAAGATTAACAAATTTACTTAACATTCCTCCATTTCCTACATCAGAATTCTGGATCTTACAAGAGATTTTTCTTAATTCAGAAGATCGCCTTCTCAACTCAACCAAGACCTTTTTTTATTCACCAGATAGACCTGGAGGAAGTCTAGTTATAGGTATCCTCAAGTCTGCATCTGGTGAAATTATTCCGACAAGAATTCCTCATAATATTAACATCGAAAATTTAGCAGTTGAAGTAGTCAAAATTTATGATCATAAATTTTTATATTTCTCAAGGCCTTAATATAAGCTGAAATGTACTGCAAGCACTTCTTTTTTCGAGTAACAAGGAATGAAAATTTCTTCAAGAATTTAAGGTTCAGCTGAAGTAATCGGTTCTGCATTGAAACTGGAACAGAGAAGTAATTTTCATGAATGTTCAAGAAGCTTTTACCTACCTGTTTCCACTTTTTTAAATGAAGAAAGTTTATTTAATGTGAGCTCAAATACACGGCAAGTTGTTTTTTTTTCAGTAACAAGGAATGAAAATTCAATATAAGTATGTTTCATTTGCATGCGATAACACTTCTATTACAGAAATTAAAGATGTAATAATTTTTTATTAAAACTTTTACGTTTTCTTATTTTTATTACGAGCCAAAATACAGCTCAAAAGCCTTATTCTGTTTCCTAAGAATATTATTTCAAGTTTTTAAGCAATAATTTGGAATATTACAACAAACAAATAATTCATTGCTTTCAATTTTCAATGAACTTTTAAAAAAATAATTCAAACCTATATATTTCAACAACATATTTGGCATACAGACACATAACCCACAAAAAATATTTAACGTGCAAACTGCATTATGCATATATATAAAAAAATCATCTTTCAATGTTTTTCCTCGCCTCAGGGGCTCACCTACTATAGGTGAGTACAGGTATCCCAATCCCGAGGTTCCCAGGGATCTTTACCCCCTTTATATTTACTCTCCCCTCCGCCTTCTGCTTTTGACTTTCATTCTTCTTTCCCTCCAGGGTAGGCGAGGGATCTGTTCATGAGAAGCTGTCGCCGCTCTGTTTGCTTCCTTCTCTGTTTGCTCATGGACAGCAATACCCCCAGGTGTTAGCTTTGCGTGGCGACCCATTAGACGAATGGTGCACTGTGGTCCTCAGTGTATCAATCGACTGATATCTAGCCCATCCAGAGCCGACTGTCTAGCTTAAAGCGGCGGTCCAACGACCTGCCACCTCAAGGATTTGGTCATAAATATGACATCCGACCCACTGGGGGAACACACTCCCCCGTTGCCCGTGGTACGTCTGTAGCTTCCCGCAAAATGTCGGTAAATGGATAAACATCAAAGAGACGGAAAATTTGTTTGGGCTATGGGGGGGGGGTCAAAGAAACTGAGGGTTTTGAGCGGTCGAAAGGGGAACGCGTGCCGTCTGAAGATTTCTCCGGTCGTGGGTCCGCTGCCACAGACGGGGGTGGCACCACGAAGGAAGGATGACAGTTTTATGAACACATCTGTGAAGATACTCCGGTCGTGGGACCGCGGCTTAAGAATGTTCTTAAAACGGCCTCAGTCAAAATAAAGGTTGAATACAATTTACTAGATAAGAAATTGGCAGAACGTTCGTAAACCGGCCTGGTATATTTTTACTTTCCCCTGACCATTCACAACAGGGGGTAAACTTTCCCGCGTCTCGACCATCACCCCCCCCCTAAACACCGGGGATTTTGAATAGTACTGACTGATCAATCAAGTAATAAATCTGTCGACGCAGGGCAATTGCCATGTGGTTTTTCGACTAAGAAGTTGGTTTTCGCTCTGAGAACTGAGGACTTGTCTTTTAATCTGCAATGTTTACAGAAAATAGAATTTGTTCAAAAATAAATTTTAAAAAAATTCCTCAATATGATTTTATAAATTTTTATTAGTAATAGAAAAATTTGTTTAATAAATTATTTAAAAGGAATTATCATTCATCAAATTGCATTACAAATATAATACATTCGTTTTACTGACATTCAGTGAATTTTAATTAAGTTTTTTTCTAATTTTTAGTTGTAAGCATTTTACTCGCATATTATATATATTATGGATGGATATATAGTTCTCTGATTAAAATAAATTATAAAAATTTATTATTAATAATTTAAAAATACTACATTCATTTCGGAAATAAATCTGTTATTGAAAATTATAAATAAATATTTGTATTTTTTTGTTTGTTTTTAGATTTTTGTTTTTCATTCCATTTTTTTAAGTTCTGAAAATAATAAAACAATATTTTGTCAATATATAGTAGGTGAATATCTAATTGTTAATATGTTGATGAAAATATTATTAACTTGAATATTTTTGACTTATTATCTTATTTTGAAATAATTAAAAAAATAAGTTGAAATAATAAATTTTTAAAGTTAATTTTATACTTAAATAAGAAAACATATTAATCTATCCATTTACTCACGAGGCTTATATCAGATAAAAATCATTTCATTCATATATTTAATAAGTGAATATTTTGAATGTCAATTTCTTATATCATTCCTAATCTTGTCACAAATCTTGGTAAAAATGACTCATAGTCAGTGCAGAAATATTTTCATAAATCCATACATTTTTCTGCTGACAAATATTGCGAAGAATCTTTCCTTCATCTTACTCCATCAATGAAATCAAAATTTCAATTGTACCCATTTTATTAAGTTACACTATAATTATTTTTTATGAAAATTCGTAAATTATCTCGTAGATAAAAACGAGACTTGGCTGCATGTGTCCAGCAATTAAGAATTACCCTTTCAGACCGTTGCTTCCATGCTCTTCATTTCTGAACAATTCAAACGAATTTCATTGGAAATATTTATAAGGTATTTCACTGCATGTGAATTTCAAAAGATGGATGCACAATAAAATAAAAGAAAAACAATCTAGAGTAAGTAGTCATAACTTCAGCAACGTTTAAAACCCGTAAGTGAAAAATAAGGTCTTTATTTCATTGCAACAATAAAAATACTTGCTACAAATTTTGGCACATTAATTAAAATAAAACAAATTATAAATATTAATGAATCTGTAATAATTTTGCCAGTTTGTGGAGGAAGGGCAGAGTTCTTCATTTAAAGGATCTTATCCTCCGGTAACAGAAATTGGATGGAAATAAAGTGGCTTAACAATAACATTACATATTAAGAAAGTTGTGCTAAATCAGAAATAATATGTGTATAAGTTATTTTGTATATATAAGAAAAATAGAGAGAAGCATGAATTTTTTACGTCATAGAATTAATTAGCAAAGACTGGGACGGAGAATTATGTTGGGACAGTAAAGCAGGGAGTTATTGGTGGTCTAGTCACAGATAACTCATCGGGGTCTCATGATGTTAAAATTTTCTTAGCATCTGTAACCATTTCTTATCGAAGCAAAAATAATATTCACAAATAGCTTTTAAAAAGTGATAAAGCTAATATTTTAATAAATTATTAATTTTTAAAGCATAATAAAAATTTTAGTTAAAATTTATTTTTTTTTAAAAATTTATTTTAGCCAGATTTCTCTATCAATCTTAAAGATAAATTGAATAATTCCAAATCATATACGTCAAAAATTCAATTTAATATCAAAATATTTCTATATTTATTCGAAATTTTACGAGTCCAGATCACGCACATGCCCAGAATTCATTCCTATTCTTAGCATTGTGCTTTTAGACCAGATTGACACCGTATTTATAAATTTTACTGGACAGTCGTAATGAGATTCATAGACCCTTCAGAAGCACTCAGGTTACGAGGCTTGGTGGCTGGATAAGCAAAGTGTTCCGGTTAGTTTAGCAGGCCTTCAGTTCGAGGATCGAAGCCGGCAAATATTTTTATATATATTTTTTAATTGATTTTAGCCAGTTTTCTCCATCATTCCTAGAGATAAATTGCATAATTCCAAATCATGTACGTCAAAAATAGAATTTAATATCAAAATATTTTTATATTTATTCGAAATTTTGTGAGTCAATTTCACGCACATGAGCAGAATTCATTCGTTTTCTTAGCATTGTGCTTTTTCACCAGATTGACACCGTATTTAAAATTTTACTGGACAGTCGTAATGAGACTCTTAGACCTTTCAGAAGCTCTCAGGTTAAGAGACTTGGTGGCTGGATGGGCAGAGTGTTCCGGTTAGTTCAGCAGATTTTCAGTTCGAGGCTCGAAGCCGACGAATATTTTTATATATTTTTCTTTTCTTTTCTTTTTTTTTTTTAAATTATTTTAGCCAGTTTTCTCCCTTATTCCTAGAGATAAATTGAATAATTCCAAATCATCTACGTCAAAAATAGAATTTAATATCAAAATATTTGTATATTTATTCGAAATTTTATGAGTCAAGTTCACGCCCATGCGCAGAATTCATTCGTATTCTTCGCATTATGCTTTTATTCTAGATTGACACCATATTGAAAATTTTACTGGACAGTCGTAATGAGATTCTTAGACCCTTCAGAAGCTCTCGTGTTACGAGCCTTGGTGGCTGGATCGGTAGAGTGTAGAGCTTAGTTTTGCAGGTCTTCAGTTCGAGGCTCGAAGCCGGCAAATATTTTTATATATATATATTTTTTAAATTTACTTTAGATAGTTTTCTCCATCATTCCTAGATATAAATTGAATAATTCCAAATCATGTACGTCAAAAATAGAATTTAATATCAAGATATTTTTATATTTATTCGAAATTTTGTGAGTCAATTTCACTCGCATGAGCAGAATTCATTCGTATTCTTCGCATTGTGCTTTTTGACCAGATTGACCCCGTATTTAAAATTTTACTGGACATGCGTAATGAGACTCTTAGACCTTTCAGAAGCTCTCAGGTTAAGAGACTTGGTGGCTGGATCGGCAGAGTGTTCCGGTTAGTTTAGCAGGTCTTCTGTTCGAGGCTCGAAGCCGACGAATATTTTTATATATATATATTTTTTTTAATTTATTTTAGCCAGTTTTCTCCCTTATTCCTAGAGATAAATTGAATAATTCCAAATCATCTACGTCAAAAATAGAATTTAATATCAAAATATTTCTATATTTATTCGAAATTTTACGAGTCAAGTTCACGCCCATGCGCAGAATTCATTCGTATTCTTCGCATTATGCTTTTATTCTAGATTGACACCATATTGAAAATTTTACTGGACAGTCGTAATGAGATTCTTAGACCCTTCAGAAGCTCTCGGCTTACGAGGCTTGGTGGCTGGATCGGTAGAGTGTTGCGCTTAGTTTTGCAGGTCTTCAGTTCGAGGCTCGAAGCCGGCAAATATTTATATATATATATATATATATATTTTTAATTTATTTTAGCTAGTTTTCTCCATCATTCCTAGATATAAATTGAATAATTCCAAATCATATACGTCAAAAATTGAATTTTATTTCAAAATATTGCTATATTTTTTCGAAATTTTGCGAGTCAATTTCACGCACATGCGCAGAATTCATTCGTATTCTTAGCATTGTGCTTTTTGACCAGATTGACACCGTATTTAAAATTTTACTGGACAGTCGTAATGAGACTCTTAGACTATTCAGAAGATCCCGTGTTACGAGCCTTGGTGGCTGGATCGGTAGAGTGCAGCGCTAAGTTTAGCAGGTCTTCAGTTCGAGGCTCGAAGCCAACAAATTTTTTATATATTTTTCTTTCTTTCTTTTTTTTTTTTTTAAATTTATTTTAGCCAGTTTTTTCCTTCATTCCTAGAGATAAATTGAATAATTCCAAATCATATACGTCAAAAATAGTATTTAATATCAAAATATTTCTATATTTAATCGAAATTTGCCGAGTCAATTTCACGCACATGCGCAGAATTCATTCGTATTCTTAGCATTGTGATTTTAGATCAGATTGACACCGTATTTAAAATTTTACTGGACAGTCGTAATGAGACTCTTAGACCCTTCAGAAGCTCTCGTGCTACGTGCCTTGGTGGCTGGATCGGTAGAGTGTAGCGCTTAGTTTTGCAGGTCTTCAGTTCGAGGCTCGAAGCCGGCAAATATTTTTATATATATATATATATTTTTTAATTTATTTTAGCTAGTTTTCTCCATCATTCCTAGATATAAATTGAATAATTCCAAATCACATACGTCAAAAATTGAATTTTATTTCAAATATTGCTATATTTATTCGACATTTTGCGAGTCAATTTCACGCACATGCGCAGAATTCATTCGTATTCTTAGCATTGTGCTTTTAGATCAGATTGACACCCTATTTAAAATTTTACTGGACAGTCGTAATGAGACTCTTAGACCCTTCAGAAGCTCTCGTGTTACGAGGCTTGGTGGCTGGATCGGTAGAGTGTAGAGCTCAGTTTTGCAGGTCTTCAGTTCGAGGCTCGAAGCCGATAAATTTGTTTATATGTTTATATTTTGAATATGTCTGCGCATGCTCAGAATCTCTGATCGAATTTAGGCTTTTATTTCTAATATATCTTTCTTTTCGAAATATTTTTCAATAAAATATTAAAATCTTTGTAACTTTTGCTCGAAATATTAGTACTTGAAAAGAAAAATTATGATTTTCACTAAACTTAAAGAAAAAAAAATTTAAAATAAAAGAAGAAAAAGTGAAAGTAAAACGAATACGAACAACGTGGATCGAACCTGCGGCCACTGGTCGGCATGCCGACACTCGGTTCACAATTCTACATACGATCCGTCGACACAAAGAATTTAAAGCCACATGTTTATTTATTAGTTTAAACTCTATAATTGTGTAACTCCCTGCTTGATAGCCATGTGTATCCTAGAAGGAAAACGTCTGCGCATGCCCAGAATCTCTGAGCAAAATAAGTCTTTTATTTCTAAAATTTCATTCATTTGGAAGTATTTTAAATAAAACATTGAAATCTTTGTAAATTTTGGTCGAAATATTAGTACTTGAATAGAAAAATTATGATTTTCACTAAACTTAAAGTAAAAAAATATTAAATAAAATGAGAAAAAGTGAAAGTAAAACGAATGCGAATAACGCGGATCGAACCTGCGGCCACTGCTTGGCCAGCCGATACTCAGTCCACAAAGCTGCAGACGACCCGTCGTGAGAGAGAATTTAAAGCCAAATGTTTATTTATTACTTTGAACTCTATAATTGTGCAAATCCCTGCATGAAAGCCATGTGGATACGAGCAGGAATATGTCTGCGCATGCTCAGAATCTCTGATCGAATTTAGGCTTTTATTTCTAATATATCTTTATTTTGGAAATATTTTTCAAGAAAATATTGAAATCTTTGTAACTTTTGGTCGAAATATTAGTACTTGAAAAGAAAAATTATGATTTTCACTAAACTTAAAGTAAAAAAATATTAAATAAAAAGAAAAAAAGTGAAAGCAAAACGAATGCGAACTATGCGGATCGAATCTGCGGCCACAGCTTGGCAGGTTGATACTCGGTCCACAAGGCTACATACGACCCGCCGTGACAGAGAATTTAAAGCCACATGTTTATTTATTAGTTTAAACTCTATAATTATGCAAATCCCTTCTTGATAGCCATGTGTATCCTTAAGGAAAACGTCTGCGCATGCCCAGAATCTCGGAGCAAAGTAAGGCTTTTATTTCTAAAATTTCTTTAATTTGGAAGTATTTTTAAATAAAATATTGAAATCTTTGTAAGTTTTGGTCGAAATATTAGTACTTGAAAAGAAAAATTATGATTTTCACTAATCTTAAAGTAAAAAAATATTTTAAAAAATGAGAAAAAGTGAAAGTAAAACGAATACCAACAACGTGGACCGAACCTGCGGCCACTAGTCGGCAGGCCGACACTCGGTCCACAAGGCGACATACGATTAGTCGAGACAGAGAATATAAAGCCACATGTTTATTTATTAGTTTAAACACTATGATTGTGCATGTGGATACGAGAAGGATTATTCTGCGCATGCTGAGAATCTCTGATCGAATTTAGGCTTTTATTCCTAATATATCTTTATTTTGGAAATATTTTTCAATAAACTATTAAAATCTTTTTAACTTTTGATCGAATTATTAGTACTTGAAAAGAAAAATTATGATTTTAACTAAACTTAAAGTAAAAAAATATTAAATAAAATGAGAAAAAGTGAAAGTAAAACGAATACGAACAATGTTGATCGAACCTTTGGCCACTGGCCGGCAGGCCGATACTCGGTCCACAAGGCTACATACAATTCGTCGTGAAAGAGAATTTAAAGCCACATGTTTATTTATTAGTTTAATCTATCATTGTGCAAATCCCTGCATAAAACCCAAATGTATACGAGAAGGAATATGTCTGCGCATGCCCAGAATCTCGGAGCAAAATAATGGTTTTATTTCTAAAATTTCTTTAATTTGGAAGTATTTTTAAATAAAATATTGAAATCTTTGTAAATTTTGGTCGAAATATTAGTACTTGAAAAAAAAAATTATGATTTTCACTAAACTGAAAGTAAAAAAATATTAAATAAAATGAAAAAAAGTGAAATCAAAACGAATGCGAATAACGCGGATCGAACCTGCGGCCACAGCTTGGCAAGCCAATACTCTGTCCACAAGTATACATACGACCCGCCGTGAAAGAGAATTTAAAGCCAAATGTTTATTTATTACTTTAAACTCTATAATTGTGCATATCCCTGCATGAAAGCCATGTGGATACTAGAAGGAATATGTCTGCGCATGCTCTGAATCTCTAATCGAATTTAGGCTTTTATTTCTAAAATTTCTTTAATTTGGAAGTATTTTTAAGTAAAATATTGAAATCTTTGTAACATTTGGTCGGTATATTAGTACTTGAAAAGAAAAATTATGATTTTCACTAAATTTAAAGTAAAAAAATATTAAATAAAATGAAAAAAAGGGAAAGTAAAACAAACACGAACAACGTGTATCGAACCTGCGGCCACTGGTCGGCACTCCGATACTCGGTGCACAACGTTACATACGATCCGTAGTGACAGAGAATTTAAAGCCACTTGTTTATTTATTAGTTTAAACTCTATAATTGTGCAAATCCCTGCTTGAAAGCCATGTCTATCCGAGAAGGAAAACGTCTGCGCATGCCCAGAACCTCGGAGCAAATTCAGGCTTTTATTTCTAAAATTTCTTTAATTTGCAAGTATTTTTAAATAAAATATTGAAATCTTTGTAAATTTTGTTCGAAATATTATTACTTGAAAAGAAAAATTATGATTATCAATAAACTTAAAAAAAAAAGAATTAAATAAAATGTCAGAAAGTGAAAGCAAATCGAATGCGAAGAACGCGGATCGAATTTGCAGCCACTGCTTGGCAGGCCGATACTCCGCATAGAAGGCTACATACGACCCGTCGTGACAGAGAATTTAAAGCCACATGTTTATTTAGTAGTTTAAACTCTATAATTGTGCAAATCCCTGCTTGAAAGCCATGTATATTCGAGAAGGAAAACTTCTGCGCATGCCCAGAATCTCGGAGCAAAATAATGGTTTTATTTCTAAAATTTCTTTAATTTGGAAGTATTTTTAAATAAAATATTGAAATCTTTTTAAATTTTGGTCGAAATATTATTGCTTGAAAAGAAAAATTATGATTTTCACTAAACTGAAAGTAAAAAAAGAATTAAATAAAATGATAAAAAGTGAAAGCAAAAAGCATGCGAATAACGCGGATCGAACCTTCGGCCACTGGCCGGCAAGCCGATACTGAGTCCACAAGGCTACATACGACCCGCCGTGACAGAGAATTTAAAGCCACATGTTTATTTATTACTTGAAACTATAATTGTGCAAATCCCTGCTTGAAAGCCTTGTGTATACCAGAAGAAATACGTCTGCGCATGCCCAAAATCTCGGAGCAAATTAAGTCTTTTATTTCTAAAATTTCATTTATTTGGAAGTATTTTTAAATAAAACATTGAAATCTTTGTAAATTTTGGTCGAAATATTAGTACTTGAAAAGATAAATTATTATTTTCACTAAACTTAAAGTAAAAAAGAATTAAATAAAATGAAAAAAAGTGAAAGCAAAAGGAATAGGAACAACTTGGATCGAACCTGCGGCCACTGGTCGGCAGGCCGATAATTGGTCCAGAATGCTACATACGACCCGTGGTGAGAGAGAATTTAAAGCCAAATGTTTATTTATTACTTTAAACTCTATAATTGTGCAAATCCCTGCATGAAAGCCATGTGGATACGAAAAGGAATATGTCTGCGCATGCTCAGAATCTCTGATCGAATTTAGGCTTCTATTTCTAATATATCTTTATTTTGGGAGTATTTTTAAATAAAATATTGAAATCGTTGTAAATGTTGGTCGAAATATTAGTACTTGAAAAGAAAAATTATGATTTTCACTAATCTTAAAGTAAAAAAATATTAAGTAAAATGAAAAAATGTGAAAGTAAAACGAATGCGAAGAACGCGGATCGAACCTGCAGCCACTGCTTGGCCAGCCGATACTCAGTCCACAAAGCTGCAGACGACCCGTCGTGAGAGAGAATTTAAAGCCAAATGTTTATTTATTACTTTGAACTCTATAATTGTGCAAATCCCTGCGTGAAAGCCATGTGGATACGAGCAGGAATATGTCTGCGCATGCTCAGAATCTCTGATCGAATTTAGGCTTTTATTTCTAATATATCTTTATTTTGGAAATATTTTTCAATAAAATATTGAAATCTTTGTAACTTTTGGTCGAAATATTAGTACTTGAAAAGAAAAATTATGATTTTCACTAAACTTAAAGTAAAAAAATATTAAATAAAAAGAAAAAAAGTGAAAGCAAAACGAATGCGAACTACGCGGATCGAACCTGCGGCCACAGCTTGGCAGGCTGATACTCGGTCCACAAGGCTACATACGACCCATCGTGACAGAAAATTTAAAGCCAAATGTATATTTATTACTTTAAACTCTATAATTGTGCAAATCTCTGCATGAAAGCCATGTGTATACGAGAAGGAATATGTCTGCGCATGCTCAGAATCTCGGAGTAAATTTTGGCTTTTATTTCTAAAATTTCTTTAATTTGGAAGTATTTTTAAATAAAATATTGAAATCTTTGTAAGTTTTGGTCGAAATATTAGTACTTGAAAAGAAAAATTATGATTTTCACTAATCTTAAAGTAAAAAAATATTTTAAAAAATGAGAAAAAGTGAAAGTAAAACGAATACCAACAACGTGGACCGAACCTGCGGCCACTAGTCGGCAGGCCGACACTCGGTCCACAAGGCGACATACGATTAGTCGAGACAGAGAATATAAAGCCACATGTTTATTTATTAGTTTAAACACTATGATTGTGCATGTGGATACGAGAAGGATTATTCTGCGCATGCTGAGAATCTCTGATCGAATTTAGGCTTTTATTCCTAATATATCTTTATTTTGGAAATATTTTTCAATAAACTATTAAAATCTTTTTAACTTTTGATCGAATTATTAGTACTTGAAAAGAAAAATTATGATTTTAACTAAACTTAAAGTAAAAAAATATTAAATAAAATGAGAAAAAGTGAAAGTAAAACGAATACGAACAATGTTGATCGAACCTTTGGCCACTGGCCGGCAGGCCGATACTCGGTCCACAAGGCTACATACAATTCGTCGTGAAAGAGAATTTAAAGCCACATGTTTATTTATTAGTTTAATCTATCATTGTGCAAATCCCTGCATAAAACCCAAATGTATACGAGAAGGAATATGTCTGCGCATGCCCAGAATCTCGGAGCAAAATAATGGTTTTATTTCTAAAATTTCTTTAATTTGGAAGTATTTTTAAATAAAATATTGAAATCTTTGTAAATTTTGGTCGAAATATTAGTACTTGAAAAAAAAAATTATGATTTTCACTAAACTGAAAGTAAAAAAATATTAAATAAAATGAAAAAAAGTGAAATCAAAACGAATGCGAATAACGCGGATCGAACCTGCGGCCACAGCTTGGCAAGCCAATACTCTGTCCACAAGTATACATACGACCCGCCGTGAAAGAGAATTTAAAGCCAAATGTTTATTTATTACTTTAAACTCTATAATTGTGCATATCCCTGCATGAAAGCCATGTGGATACTAGAAGGAATATGTCTGCGCATGCTCTGAATCTCTAATCGAATTTAGGCTTTTATTTCTAAAATTTCTTTAATTTGGAAGTATTTTTAAGTAAAATATTGAAATCTTTGTAACATTTGGTCGGTATATTAGTACTTGAAAAGAAAAATTATGATTTTCACTAAATTTAAAGTAAAAAAATATTAAATAAAATGAAAAAAAGGGAAAGTAAAACAAACACGAACAACGTGTATCGAACCTGCGGCCACTGGTCGGCACTCCGATACTCGGTGCACAACGTTACATACGATCCGTAGTGACAGAGAATTTAAAGCCACTTGTTTATTTATTAGTTTAAACTCTATAATTGTGCAAATCCCTGCTTGAAAGCCATGTCTATCCGAGAAGGAAAACGTCTGCGCATGCCCAGAACCTCGGAGCAAATTCAGGCTTTTATTTCTAAAATTTCTTTAATTTGCAAGTATTTTTAAATAAAATATTGAAATCTTTGTAAATTTTGTTCGAAATATTATTACTTGAAAAGAAAAATTATGATTATCAATAAACTTAAAAAAAAAAGAATTAAATAAAATGTCAGAAAGTGAAAGCAAATCGAATGCGAAGAACGCGGATCGAATTTGCAGCCACTGCTTGGCAGGCCGATACTCCGCATAGAAGGCTACATACGACCCGTCGTGACAGAGAATTTAAAGCCACATGTTTATTTAGTAGTTTAAACTCTATAATTGTGCAAATCCCTGCTTGAAAGCCATGTATATTCGAGAAGGAAAACTTCTGCGCATGCCCAGAATCTCGGAGCAAAATAATGGTTTTATTTCTAAAATTTCTTTAATTTGGAAGTATTTTTAAATAAAATATTGAAATCTTTTTAAATTTTGGTCGAAATATTATTGCTTGAAAAGAAAAATTATGATTTTCACTAAACTGAAAGTAAAAAAAGAATTAAATAAAATGATAAAAAGTGAAAGCAAAAAGCATGCGAATAACGCGGATCGAACCTTCGGCCACTGGCCGGCAAGCCGATACTGAGTCCACAAGGCTACATACGACCCGCCGTGACAGAGAATTTAAAGCCACATGTTTATTTATTACTTGAAACTATAATTGTGCAAATCCCTGCTTGAAAGCCTTGTGTATACCAGAAGAAATACGTCTGCGCATGCCCAAAATCTCGGAGCAAATTAAGTCTTTTATTTCTAAAATTTCATTTATTTGGAAGTATTTTTAAATAAAACATTGAAATCTTTGTAAATTTTGGTCGAAATATTAGTACTTGAAAAGATAAATTATTATTTTCACTAAACTTAAAGTAAAAAAGAATTAAATAAAATGAAAAAAAGTGAAAGCAAAAGGAATAGGAACAACTTGGATCGAACCTGCGGCCACTGGTCGGCAGGCCGATAATTGGTCCAGAATGCTACATACGACCCGTGGTGAGAGAGAATTTAAAGCCAAATGTTTATTTATTACTTTAAACTCTATAATTGTGCAAATCCCTGCATGAAAGCCATGTGGATACGAAAAGGAATATGTCTGCGCATGCTCAGAATCTCTGATCGAATTTAGGCTTCTATTTCTAATATATCTTTATTTTGGGAGTATTTTTAAATAAAATATTGAAATCGTTGTAAATGTTGGTCGAAATATTAGTACTTGAAAAGAAAAATTATGATTTTCACTAATCTTAAAGTAAAAAAATATTAAGTAAAATGAAAAAATGTGAAAGTAAAACGAATGCGAAGAACGCGGATCGAACCTGCAGCCACTGCTTGGCCAGCCGATACTCAGTCCACAAAGCTGCAGACGACCCGTCGTGAGAGAGAATTTAAAGCCAAATGTTTATTTATTACTTTGAACTCTATAATTGTGCAAATCCCTGCGTGAAAGCCATGTGGATACGAGCAGGAATATGTCTGCGCATGCTCAGAATCTCTGATCGAATTTAGGCTTTTATTTCTAATATATCTTTATTTTGGAAATATTTTTCAATAAAATATTGAAATCTTTGTAACTTTTGGTCGAAATATTAGTACTTGAAAAGAAAAATTATGATTTTCACTAAACTTAAAGTAAAAAAATATTAAATAAAAAGAAAAAAAGTGAAAGCAAAACGAATGCGAACTACGCGGATCGAACCTGCGGCCACAGCTTGGCAGGCTGATACTCGGTCCACAAGGCTACATACGACCCATCGTGACAGAAAATTTAAAGCCAAATGTATATTTATTACTTTAAACTCTATAATTGTGCAAATCTCTGCATGAAAGCCATGTGTATACGAGAAGGAATATGTCTGCGCATGCTCAGAATCTCGGAGTAAATTTTGGCTTTTATTTCTAAAATTTCTTTAATTTGGATGTATTTTTAAATAAAATATTGAAATCTTTGTAAGTTTTGGTCGAAATATTAGTACTTGAAAAGAAAAATTATGATTTTCACTAATCTTAAAGTAAAAAAATATATAAAAAAATGAGAAAAAGTGAAAGTAAAACGAATACGAACAACGTGGACCGAACCTGTGGCCACTAGTCGGCAGGCCGACACTCGGTCCACAAGGCGACATACGATTAGTCGAGACAGATAATATAAAGCCACATGTTTATTTATTAGTTTAAACACTATAATTGTGCAAATCTCTGCTTGAAAGCCATGTGGATACGAGAAGGAATATTCTGCGCATGCTCAGAATCTCGGATCGAATTTAGGCTTTTATTCCTAATATATCTTTATTTTGGAAATATTTTTCAATAAACTATTAAAATCTTTTTAACTTTTGGTCGAATTATTAGTACTTGAAAAGAAAAATTATGATTTTCACTGAACTTAAAGGAAAAAAATATTAAATAAAATGAGAAAAAGTGAAAGTAAAACGAATACGAACAACGTTGATCGAACCTGCGGCCACTGGCCGGCAGGCCGATACTCGGACCACAAGGCTACATACGACCCGCCGTGACAGAGAATTTAAAGCCACATGTTTATTTATTACTTGAAACTATAATTGTGCAAATCCCTGAATGAAATCCGTGTGTATAAGAGAAGGAAAACGTCTGCGCATGCCCAGAATCTCGGAGCAAAATAATGGTTTTATTTCTGAAATTTCTTTAATTTGGAAGTATTTTTAAATAAAATATTGAAATCTTTGTAAATTTTGGTCGAAATATTATTGCTTGAAAAGAAAAATTATGATTTTCACTAAAGTGAAAGTAAAAAAAGAATTAAATAAAATGATAAAAAGTGAAAGCAAAAAGCATGCGAATAACGCGGATCGAACCTGCGGCCACTGGTCGGCAGGCCGATACTCGTTCCGCAAGGCTACAAACGATCCGTCGTGACAGAGAATTTAAAGATACATGTTTATTTATGAGTTTAAACTCTATAATTGTGCAAAGCCATGTGTATCCAAGAAGGAAAACGTCTGCGCATGCTCAGAATCTATGAGCGAATTTAGGCTTTTATTTCTAAAATATTTTTATTTTGGAAGTATTTTTCAATAAAGTATTGAAATCTTTGTTAAAGTTTGTCGGAATATTAGTACTTGAAAAGAAAAAATATGATTTTCATTTAACTTAAAGTAAAAAAATATGAAATAAAAAGAAAAAAAGTGAAAGCAAAACGAATACGAACAACGTGGATCGAACCTGCGGCCACTGGTCGGTAGTCCGATACTCGGTCCACAAGGCTACATACGATCCGTCGTGGCAGCGAATTTGAAGCCACATATTTATGTATTACTTTAAACTCTATAATTGTGCAAATCCCTGCATGACAGCCATGTGGATACGAGAAATAATATGTCTGCGCATGCTCAGAATCTCTAATCGAATTTAGTCTTTTTTTTTCTAAAATATCTTTTTTTTTGGAAGTAATTTTCAATAAAATATTGAAATCTTTGTTACTTTTGGTCTGAATATTAGTACTTGAAAAGAAAAATTATGATTTTCACTAAACTTAAAGTAAAAAAACATTAAATAAAATGAGAAAAAGTGAAAGCAAAACGAATGCGAACTATGCGGATCGAATCTGCGGCCACAGCTTGGCAGGTTGATACTCGGTCCACAAGGCTACATACGACCCGCCGTGACAGAGAATTTAAAGCCACATGTTTATTTATTAGTTTAAACTCTATAATTATGCAAATCCCTTCTTGATAGCCATGTGTATCCTTAAGGAAAACGTCTGCGCATGCCCAGAATCTCGGAGCAAAGTAAGGCTTTTATTTCTAAAATTTCTTTAATTTGGAAGTATTTTTAAATAAAATATTGAAATCTTTGTAAGTTTTGGTCGAAATATTAGTACTTGAAAAGAAAAATTATGATTTTCACTAATCTTAAAGTAAAAAAATATTAAGTAAAATGAAAAAATGTGAAAGTAAAACGAATGCGAAGAACGCGGATCGAACCTGCAGCCACTGCTTGGCCAGCCGATACTCAGTCCACAAAGCTGCAGACGACCCGTCGTGAGAGAGAATTTAAAGCCAAATGTTTATTTATTACTTTGAACTCTATAATTGTGCAAATCCCTGCGTGAAAGCCATGTGGATACGAGCAGGAATATGT
This sequence comes from Argiope bruennichi, assembly GCF_947563725.1. NCBI lineage: Eukaryota > Metazoa > Arthropoda > Arachnida > Araneae > Araneidae > Argiope > Argiope bruennichi. Next base: position 131,488,507 of record NC_079154.1, on the reverse strand, counting down.
CTGCGCATGCTCAGAATCTCTGATCGAATTTAGGCTTTTATTTCTAATATATCTTTATTTTGGAAATATTTTTCAATAAAATATTGAAATCTTTGTAACTTTTGGTCGAAATATTAGTACTTGAAAAGAAAAATTATGATTTTCACTAAACTTAAAGTAAAAAAATATTAAATAAAAAGAAAAAAAGTGAAAGCAAAACGAATGCGAACTACGCGGATCGAACCTGCGGCCACAGCTTGGCAGGCTGATACTCGGTCCACAAGGCTACATACGACCCATCGTGACAGAAAATTTAAAGCCAAATGTATATTTATTACTTTAAACTCTATAATTGTGCAAATCTCTGCATGAAAGCCATGTGTATACGAGAAGGAATATGTCTGCGCATGCTCAGAATCTCGGAGTAAATTTTGGCTTTTATTTCTAAAATTTCTTTAATTTGGAAGTATTTTTAAATAAAATATTGAAATCTTTGTAAGTTTTGGTCGAAATATTAGTACTTGAAAAGAAAAATTATGATTTTCACTAATCTTAAAGTAAAAAAATATTTTAAAAAATGAGAAAAAGTGAAAGTAAAACGAATACCAACAACGTGGACCGAACCTGCGGCCACTAGTCGGCAGGCCGACACTCGGTCCACAAGGCGACATACGATTAGTCGAGACAGAGAATATAAAGCCACATGTTTATTTATTAGTTTAAACACTATGATTGTGCATGTGGATACGAGAAGGATTATTCTGCGCATGCTGAGAATCTCTGATCGAATTTAGGCTTTTATTCCTAATATATCTTTATTTTGGAAATATTTTTCAATAAACTATTAAAATCTTTTTAACTTTTGATCGAATTATTAGTACTTGAAAAGAAAAATTATGATTTTAACTAAACTTAAAGTAAAAAAATATTAAATAAAATGAGAAAAAGTGAAAGTAAAACGAATACGAACAATGTTGATCGAACCTTTGGCCACTGGCCGGCAGGCCGATACTCGGTCCACAAGGCTACATACAATTCGTCGTGAAAGAGAATTTAAAGCCACATGTTTATTTATTAGTTTAATCTATCATTGTGCAAATCCCTGCATAAAACCCAAATGTATACGAGAAGGAATATGTCTGCGCATGCCCAGAATCTCGGAGCAAAATAATGGTTTTATTTCTAAAATTTCTTTAATTTGGAAGTATTTTTAAATAAAATATTGAAATCTTTGTAAATTTTGGTCGAAATATTAGTACTTGAAAAAAAAAATTATGATTTTCACTAAACTGAAAGTAAAAAAATATTAAATAAAATGAAAAAAAGTGAAATCAAAACGAATGCGAATAACGCGGATCGAACCTGCGGCCACAGCTTGGCAAGCCAATACTCTGTCCACAAGTATACATACGACCCGCCGTGAAAGAGAATTTAAAGCCAAATGTTTATTTATTACTTTAAACTCTATAATTGTGCATATCCCTGCATGAAAGCCATGTGGATACTAGAAGGAATATGTCTGCGCATGCTCTGAATCTCTAATCGAATTTAGGCTTTTATTTCTAAAATTTCTTTAATTTGGAAGTATTTTTAAGTAAAATATTGAAATCTTTGTAACATTTGGTCGGTATATTAGTACTTGAAAAGAAAAATTATGATTTTCACTAAATTTAAAGTAAAAAAATATTAAATAAAATGAAAAAAAGGGAAAGTAAAACAAACACGAACAACGTGTATCGAACCTGCGGCCACTGGTCGGCACTCCGATACTCGGTGCACAACGTTACATACGATCCGTAGTGACAGAGAATTTAAAGCCACTTGTTTATTTATTAGTTTAAACTCTATAATTGTGCAAATCCCTGCTTGAAAGCCATGTCTATCCGAGAAGGAAAACGTCTGCGCATGCCCAGAACCTCGGAGCAAATTCAGGCTTTTATTTCTAAAATTTCTTTAATTTGCAAGTATTTTTAAATAAAATATTGAAATCTTTGTAAATTTTGTTCGAAATATTATTACTTGAAAAGAAAAATTATGATTATCAATAAACTTAAAAAAAAAAGAATTAAATAAAATGTCAGAAAGTGAAAGCAAATCGAATGCGAAGAACGCGGATCGAATTTGCAGCCACTGCTTGGCAGGCCGATACTCCGCATAGAAGGCTACATACGACCCGTCGTGACAGAGAATTTAAAGCCACATGTTTATTTAGTAGTTTAAACTCTATAATTGTGCAAATCCCTGCTTGAAAGCCATGTATATTCGAGAAGGAAAACTTCTGCGCATGCCCAGAATCTCGGAGCAAAATAATGGTTTTATTTCTAAAATTTCTTTAATTTGGAAGTATTTTTAAATAAAATATTGAAATCTTTTTAAATTTTGGTCGAAATATTATTGCTTGAAAAGAAAAATTATGATTTTCACTAAACTGAAAGTAAAAAAAGAATTAAATAAAATGATAAAAAGTGAAAGCAAAAAGCATGCGAATAACGCGGATCGAACCTTCGGCCACTGGCCGGCAAGCCGATACTGAGTCCACAAGGCTACATACGACCCGCCGTGACAGAGAATTTAAAGCCACATGTTTATTTATTACTTGAAACTATAATTGTGCAAATCCCTGCTTGAAAGCCTTGTGTATACCAGAAGAAATACGTCTGCGCATGCCCAAAATCTCGGAGCAAATTAAGTCTTTTATTTCTAAAATTTCATTTATTTGGAAGTATTTTTAAATAAAACATTGAAATCTTTGTAAATTTTGGTCGAAATATTAGTACTTGAAAAGATAAATTATTATTTTCACTAAACTTAAAGTAAAAAAGAATTAAATAAAATGAAAAAAAGTGAAAGCAAAAGGAATAGGAACAACTTGGATCGAACCTGCGGCCACTGGTCGGCAGGCCGATAATTGGTCCAGAATGCTACATACGACCCGTGGTGAGAGAGAATTTAAAGCCAAATGTTTATTTATTACTTTAAACTCTATAATTGTGCAAATCCCTGCATGAAAGCCATGTGGATACGAAAAGGAATATGTCTGCGCATGCTCAGAATCTCTGATCGAATTTAGGCTTCTATTTCTAATATATCTTTATTTTGGGAGTATTTTTAAATAAAATATTGAAATCGTTGTAAATGTTGGTCGAAATATTAGTACTTGAAAAGAAAAATTATGATTTTCACTAATCTTAAAGTAAAAAAATATTAAGTAAAATGAAAAAATGTGAAAGTAAAACGAATGCGAAGAACGCGGATCGAACCTGCAGCCACTGCTTGGCCAGCCGATACTCAGTCCACAAAGCTGCAGACGACCCGTCGTGAGAGAGAATTTAAAGCCAAATGTTTATTTATTACTTTGAACTCTATAATTGTGCAAATCCCTGCGTGAAAGCCATGTGGATACGAGCAGGAATATGTCTGCGCATGCTCAGAATCTCTGATCGAATTTAGGCTTTTATTTCTAATATATCTTTATTTTGGAAATATTTTTCAATAAAATATTGAAATCTTTGTAACTTTTGGTCGAAATATTAGTACTTGAAAAGAAAAATTATGATTTTCACTAAACTTAAAGTAAAAAAATATTAAATAAAAAGAAAAAAAGTGAAAGCAAAACGAATGCGAACTACGCGGATCGAACCTGCGGCCACAGCTTGGCAGGCTGATACTCGGTCCACAAGGCTACATACGACCCATCGTGACAGAAAATTTAAAGCCAAATGTATATTTATTACTTTAAACTCTATAATTGTGCAAATCTCTGCATGAAAGCCATGTGTATACGAGAAGGAATATGTCTGCGCATGCTCAGAATCTCGGAGTAAATTTTGGCTTTTATTTCTAAAATTTCTTTAATTTGGATGTATTTTTAAATAAAATATTGAAATCTTTGTAAGTTTTGGTCGAAATATTAGTACTTGAAAAGAAAAATTATGATTTTCACTAATCTTAAAGTAAAAAAATATATAAAAAAATGAGAAAAAGTGAAAGTAAAACGAATACGAACAACGTGGACCGAACCTGTGGCCACTAGTCGGCAGGCCGACACTCGGTCCACAAGGCGACATACGATTAGTCGAGACAGATAATATAAAGCCACATGTTTATTTATTAGTTTAAACACTATAATTGTGCAAATCTCTGCTTGAAAGCCATGTGGATACGAGAAGGAATATTCTGCGCATGCTCAGAATCTCGGATCGAATTTAGGCTTTTATTCCTAATATATCTTTATTTTGGAAATATTTTTCAATAAACTATTAAAATCTTTTTAACTTTTGGTCGAATTATTAGTACTTGAAAAGAAAAATTATGATTTTCACTGAACTTAAAGGAAAAAAATATTAAATAAAATGAGAAAAAGTGAAAGTAAAACGAATACGAACAACGTTGATCGAACCTGCGGCCACTGGCCGGCAGGCCGATACTCGGACCACAAGGCTACATACGACCCGCCGTGACAGAGAATTTAAAGCCACATGTTTATTTATTACTTGAAACTATAATTGTGCAAATCCCTGAATGAAATCCGTGTGTATAAGAGAAGGAAAACGTCTGCGCATGCCCAGAATCTCGGAGCAAAATAATGGTTTTATTTCTGAAATTTCTTTAATTTGGAAGTATTTTTAAATAAAATATTGAAATCTTTGTAAATTTTGGTCGAAATATTATTGCTTGAAAAGAAAAATTATGATTTTCACTAAAGTGAAAGTAAAAAAAGAATTAAATAAAATGATAAAAAGTGAAAGCAAAAAGCATGCGAATAACGCGGATCGAACCTGCGGCCACTGGTCGGCAGGCCGATACTCGTTCCGCAAGGCTACAAACGATCCGTCGTGACAGAGAATTTAAAGATACATGTTTATTTATGAGTTTAAACTCTATAATTGTGCAAAGCCATGTGTATCCAAGAAGGAAAACGTCTGCGCATGCTCAGAATCTATGAGCGAATTTAGGCTTTTATTTCTAAAATATTTTTATTTTGGAAGTATTTTTCAATAAAGTATTGAAATCTTTGTTAAAGTTTGTCGGAATATTAGTACTTGAAAAGAAAAAATATGATTTTCATTTAACTTAAAGTAAAAAAATATGAAATAAAAAGAAAAAAAGTGAAAGCAAAACGAATACGAACAACGTGGATCGAACCTGCGGCCACTGGTCGGTAGTCCGATACTCGGTCCACAAGGCTACATACGATCCGTCGTGGCAGCGAATTTGAAGCCACATATTTATGTATTACTTTAAACTCTATAATTGTGCAAATCCCTGCATGACAGCCATGTGGATACGAGAAATAATATGTCTGCGCATGCTCAGAATCTCTAATCGAATTTAGTCTTTTTTTTTCTAAAATATCTTTTTTTTTGGAAGTAATTTTCAATAAAATATTGAAATCTTTGTTACTTTTGGTCTGAATATTAGTACTTGAAAAGAAAAATTATGATTTTCACTAAACTTAAAGTAAAAAAACATTAAATAAAATGAGAAAAAGTGAAAGTAAAACGAATACGAACAACGTGGATCGAACCTGCGGCCACTGATCGGCAGCCAATACTCGGTCAACAAGGCCACATACGATCCGCCGTGAAGGAGAATTTAAAGCCACATGTTTATTTATTAGTTTAAACTCTATAATTGTGCAAATCCCTGCATGACAGCCATGTGGATACGAGAAATAATATGTCTGCGCATGCTCAGAATCTCTAATCGAATTTAATCTTTTATTTCTAAAATATCTTTATTTTGGAAGTAATTTTCAATAAAATATTGAAATCTTTGTTACTTTTGGTCGGGATATTAGTAATTGAAAAGAAAAATTATGATTTTCACTAAACTTAAAGTAAAAAAAATATTAAATAAAATGAAAAAAAGTGAAAGCAAAACGAATACCAACAACGTGGATCGAACCTGCGGCCAATGGTCGGTAGTCCGATACTCGGTCCACAAGGCTACATACGATCCGTCGTGGCAGAGAATTTAAAGCCACATATTTATGTATTACTTTAAACTCTATAATTGTGCAAATCCCTGCTTTAAAGCCATTTGTATCCGAGAAGGAAAACGTCTGCGTATGCCCAGAATCTCGGAGCAAAATAAGGCTTTTATTTCTAAAATTTCTTTAATTTGGAAGTATTTTGAAATAAAATATTGAAATCTTTGTAAATTTTGGTCTAAATATTAGGTACTTGAAAAGAAAAATTATGATTTTAACTAAACTTAAAAAAAAAAGAATTAAAAAAAATGAGAAAAAGTGAAAGCAAAGCGAACGTGAAGAACGCGGATCGAACTTGCTGCCACTGCTTTGCATGCCGATTCTCAGGAAAGAAGGCTACATACGATCTGTCGTGACAGCGAATTTAAAGCCACATGTTTATTTATTAGTTTAAACTCTATAATTGTGCAAATCCTTGCTTGAAAGCCATGTGTATACGAGAAGGAAAACGTCTGCGCATGCCCAGAATCTCGGATCAAAAATATGCTTTTATTTCTAAAATTTCATTAATTTCGAAGTATTTTTAAATAAAATATTGAAATCTTAGTAAATTTTGGTCGATTTATTAGCACTTGAAAAGAAAAATTATGATTTTCACTAAAATTAAAGTAAAAAAGAATTAAATAAAATGAAAAAAAAGTGAAAGTAAAACGAATACGAACAACTTGGATCGAACCTGCGGCCACTGATCGGCAGGCCGATTCTCATTCCATAAGGCTACATACGATCCGTCGTAACAGAGAATTTAAAGTCACATGTTTATTTATTAGTTTAACCCATCGAGCGCCGGCTGTCTAGCTTAAGAATGTTCTTAAAACGGCGGCAGTCAAAATAATGGTTGAACACAATTTACTAGAAAAGAACCACACGTTTATTTATTAGTTTAAACTCTATAATTGTGCAAATCCCTGCTTGGAAGCCGTGTGTATACGAGAAGGAAAACGTCTGCGCATGCCCAGAATCTCGGAGCAAAATAATGGTTTTATTTCTAAAATTTCTTTAATTTGGAAGTATTTTTAAATAAAATATTGAAATCTTTGTAAATTTTGGTCGAAATATTATTGCTTGAAAAGAAAAATTATGATTTTCACTAAAGTGAAAGTAAAAAAAGAATTAAATAAAATGATAAAAAGTGAAAGCAAAAAGCATGCGAATAACGCGGATCGAACCTGCGGCCACTGGTCGGCAGGCCGATACTCGTTCCGCAAGGCTACAAACGATCCGTCGTGACAGAGAATTTAAAGATACATGTTTATTTATGAGTTTAAACTCTATAATTGTGCAAAGCCATGTGTATCCAAGAAGGAAAACGTCTGCGCATGCTCAGAATCTATGAGCGAATTTAGGCTTTTATTTCTAAAATATTTTTATTTTGGAAGTATTTTTCAATAAAGTATTGAAATCTTTGTTAAAGTTTGTCGGAATATTAGTACTTGAAAAGAAAAAATATGATTTTCATTTAACTTAAAGTAAAAAAATATGAAATAAAAAGAAAAAAAGTGAAAGCAAAACGAATACGAACAACGTGGATCGAACCTGCGGCCACTGGTCGGTAGTCCGATACTCGGTCCACAAGGCTACATACGATCCGTCGTGGCAGCGAATTTAAAGCCACATATTTATGTATTACTTTAAACTCTATAATTGTGCAAATCCCTGCATGACAGCCATGTGGATACGAGAAATAATATGTCTGCGCATGCTCAGAATCTCTAATCGAATTTAGTCTTTTTTTTTCTAAAATATCTTTTTTTTTGGAAGTAATTTTCAATAAAATATTGAAATCTTTGTTACTTTTGGTCTGAATATTAGTACTTGAAAAGAAAAATTATGATTTTCACTAAACTTAAAGTAAAAAAACATTAAATAAAATGAGAAAAAGTGAAAGTAAAACGAATACGAACAACGTGGATCGAACCTGCGGCCACTGGTCGGCAGCCAATACTCGGTCAACAAGGCCACATACGATCCGCCGTGAAGGAGAATTTAAAGCCACATGTTTATTTATTAGTTTAAACTCTATAATTGTGCAAATCCCTGCATGACAGCCATGTGGATACGAGAAATAATATGTCTGCGCATGCTCAGAATCTCTAATCGAATTTAATCTTTTATTTCTAAAATATCTTTAGTTTGGAAGTAATTTTTAATAAAATATTGAAATCTTTGTTACTTTTGGTCAGGATATTAGTAATTGAAAAGAAAAATTATGATTTTCACTAAACTTAAAGTAAAAAAAATATTAAATAAAATGAAAAAAAGTGAAAGCAAAACGAATACCAACAACGTGGATCGAACCTGCGGCCAATGGTCGGTAGTCCGATACTCGGTCCACAAGGCTACATACGATCCGTCGTGGCAGATAATTTAAAGCCACATATTTATGTATTACTTTAAACTCTATAATTGTGCAAATCCCTGCTTTAAAGCCATTTGTATCCGAGAAGGAAAACGTCTGCGTATGCCCAGAATCTCGGAGCAAAATAAGGCTTTTATTTCTAAAATTTCTTTAATTTGGAAGTATTTTGAAATAAAATATTGAAATCTTTGTAAATTTTGGTCTAAATATTAGGTACTTGAAAAGAAAAATTATGATTTTAACTAAACTTAAAAAAAAAAGAATTAAAATAATGAGAAAAAGTGAAAGCAAAGCGAACGTGAAGAACGCGGATCGAACTTGCTGCCACTGCTTTGCATGCCGATTCTCAGGAAAGAAGGCTACATACGATCTGTCGTGACAGCGAATTTAAAGCCACATGTTTATTTATTAGTTTAAACTCTATAATTGTGCAAATCCTTGCTTGAAAGCCATGTGTATACGAGAAGGAAAACGTCTGCGCATGCCCAGAATCTCGGATCAAAAATATGCTTTTATTTCTAAAATTTCATTAATTTCGAAGTATTTTTAAATAAAATATTGAAATCTTAGTAAATTTTGGTCGATTTATTAGCACTTGAAAAGAAAAATTATGATTTTCACTAAAATTAAAGTAAAAAAGAATTAAATAAAATGAAAAAAAAGTGAAAGTAAAACGAATACGAACAACTTGGATCGAACCTGCGGCCATTGATCGGCAGGCCGATTCTCATTCCATAAGGCTACATACGATCCGTCGTAACAGAGAATTTAAAGTCACATGTTTATTTATTAGTTTAACCCATCGAGCGCCGGCTGTCTAGCTTAAGAATGTTCTTAAAACGGCGGCAGTCAAAATAATGGTTGAACACAATTTACTAGAAAAGAACCACACGTTTATTTATTAGTTTAAACTCTATAATTGTGCAAATCCCTGCTTGGAAGCCGTGTGTATACGAGAAGGAAAACGTCTGCGCATGCCCAGAATCTAGGAGCAAAATAAGGCTTTTATTTCTAAAATATCTTTAATTTGGAAGTATTTTTAAATAAAATATTGAAATCTTTGTAAATTTTGGTCGAAATATTAGTACTTGAAAAGAAAAATTAGGATTTTCTCTAAACATGAAAAAAAAAAAAAGAATTAAATAAAATGAAAAAAAAAGTGAAAGTAAAAAGAATACGAACAACTGGGATCGAACCTGCGGCCACTGGTCGGCAGGCCGACTCTCGGTCCACAAGGCTACATACGATCCGTCGTGGCAGAGAATTTAAAGCCACATGTTTATTTATTAGTTTAAACTCTATAATTGTGCAAATCCCTGCATGAAAGCCATGTGTATACGAGAAGGAATATGTCTGCGCATGCTCAGAATCTCTGAGCGAATTTAGGCTTTTATTTCTTAAATTTCTTTAATTTGGATGTATTTTTAAATAAAATATTGAAATCTTTGTCACTTTTGGTCGGAATATTAGTACTTGAAAAGAAAAAATATGATTTTCATTTAACTTAAAGTAAAAAAATATTAAATAAAAAGAAAAAAAGTGAAAACAAAACAAATACGAACAACGTGGATCGAAACTGCGGCCACTGGTCGGCAGGACGATACTCGGTCCACAAGGCTACATACGATCCGTCGTGGCAGAGAATTTAAAGCCACATGTTTATTTATTAGTTTAAACTCTATAATTGTGCAAATCCCTGCATGAAATCCATGTGTATACGAGAAGGATTATGTCTGCGCATGCCCAGAATCTCTGAGCGAATTTAGGCTTTTATTTCTAAAATTTCTTTAATTTGGAAGTATTTTTAAATAAAATATTGAAATCTTTGTAACTTTTGGTCGGAATATTAGTACTTGAAAAGAAAAAATATGATTTTCACTAAACTTAAAAAAAAAAAATTAAATAAAATGAAAATAAGTGAAATCAAAACGAATGCGAACAACGCGGATCGAACCTGCGGCCACTGCTTGGGAGGCCGACACTCGGTCCACAATGCTACATACGACACGTCGTGACAGAGAATGTAAAACCACAGGTTTATTTATTAGTTTAAACTCTATAATTGTGCAAATCGCTGCTTTTAACCCATGTACATCCGAGAAGAAAAACGTCTGCGCATGCCCAGAATCTCGGAGCAAATTCAGGCTTTTCTTTCTAAAATTTCTTTAATTTGGAAGTATTTTTAAATAAAATATTGAAATCTTTGTAAATTTTGGTCGAAATATTAGTACTTGAAAAAAAAAATTATGATTTTCACTAAACTTAAAAAAAAAAAAAAAAAAAAATTAAATTAAATGACAAAAAGTGAAACCAAAACGAATGCGAAGAACGCGGATCGAAATTGCGGCCAGTGCTTGGCAGGCCGATACTCGGTCCAAAAGGTTACATACGATCCTTCGTGACAGAGAATTTAAAGGCACATGTTTATTTATTACTTTAAACTCTATAATTGTGCAAATCCCTGCATGAAAGCCATGTGTATACGAGAAGGAATATGTCTGCGCATGCTCAGAATCTCGGAAGCAAATAAGGCTTTTATTTCTAAAATTTCTTTAATTTGGAAGTAATTTGAAATAAAATATTGAAATGTTTGTAAATTTTGGTCGAAATATTAGTACTTGAAAAGAAAAATTATGATTTTCACTAAACTTAAAGTAAAAAAGAATTAAATAAAATGAGAAAATGTGAAAGCAAAACGAATGCGAATAACGCGGATCGAACCTGCTACCACTGCTTGACAAGCCAATACTCAGTCCACATGTCGAACCTGCGGCCACTGGTCGGCAGGCCGATACTCAACCCAGAAGGCTACATACGATCCGTCGTCGCAGAGAATTTAATGCGACATGTTTATTTATGAATTTAAACTCCATAATTGTGGAAATCTCTGCTTGAAAGCCATGTGTATACGAGAAGGAATACGTCTGCGCATGCCTAGAATCTCGGAACAAAATAAGGCTTTTCTTTCTAAAATTTCTTTAATTTGGAAGTATTTTGAAATAAAATATTGAAATCTTTGTAAATTTTGGTCGATTTACTAGTACTTAGAAAGAAAAATTATGATTTTCACTAAAATTAAAGTAAAAAAGAATTAAATAAAATGAAGAAAAGTGAAAGTAAAACGAATACGAACAACGTGGATCGAACCTGCGGCCACTGATCGGCAGGCCGATACTCGGTCTACAAGGCTACATACGATCCGTCGTAACAGAGAATTTAAAGTCACATGTTTATTTATTAGTTTAAACCATCGAGCGCCGGCTGTCTAGCTTAAGAATGTTCTTAAAACGGCGGCAGTCAAAATAATGGTTCAACACAATTTACTAGAAAAGAACCACGCGTTTATTTATTAGTTTAAACTCTATAATTGTGCAAATCCCTGCTTTGAAGCCGTGTGTAAACGACAAGGAAAATGTCTGCGCATGCCCAGAATCTTGGAGCAAAATAAGGCTTTTATTTCTAAAATCTTTAATTTGGAAGTATTTTTAAATAAAATATTGACATCTTTGTAAATTTTGGTCGAAATATTAGTACTTGAGAAGAAAAATTATGATTTTCTCTAAACATAAAAAAAAAGAATTAAATAAAATGAAAAAAATTGAAAGTAAAACGAATGCGAAGAACGCGGATCGAACCTGCGTCCACTGCTTGGCAGGCCGATACTCGGTCCAGAAGCTACATACGACACGTCGTGACCAAGAATTTAAAGCCACAATTTTATTTAATAGTTTAAACTCTATAATTGTGCAAATCCCTGCTTGAAAGCCATATGTATACGAGAAGGAAAACGTCTGCGCATGCCCAGAATCTCGGAGCAAAATTAAACTTTTATTTCTAAAATTTCTTTCATTTTGAAGTGTTTTTAAAGAAAATATTGAAATCTTTGTAAATGTTAGTCGAAATATTAGTACTTGAAAAGAAAAATTATGATTTTAACTAAACTTCAAGTAAAAAAATATTAAATAAAAAGAAAAAAAGTGAAAGCAAAACGAATGCGAACTGCACGGATCGAACCTGCGGCCACTGCTTGGCAGGCCGATACTCAATCCAGAACTCTACATACGAACCGTCGTGGCAGAGAATTTAAAGCCACATGTTTATTTATTAGTTTAAACTCGAATTGTGCAAATCCCTGCATGAAAGCTATATGTATACGAGAAGGAATATGTCTGCGCATGCCAAGAATCTCTGAGCGAATTTAGGCTTGTATTTCTAAAATTTCTTTAATTTGGATGTATTTTTAAATAAAATATTGAAATCTTTGTAACTTTTGGTCGGAATATTAGTACTTGAAAAGAAAAAATATGATTTTCATTTAACTTAAAGTAAAAAAACAAAGAATAAAAAAAAAAAAGTGAAAGAAAAACGAATACGAACAGCGTGGATCGAACATGCGGCCAATGGTCGGCAGGCCGATACTCAGTCCACAAGGCTACATACGATAAGTCGTGCCAGAGAATTTAAAGCCACATGTTTATTTATTAGTTTAAACTCTATAATTGTGCAAATCCCTGCATGAAATCCATGTGTATACGAGAAGGAATATGTCTGCGCATGCCCATAATCTCTGAGCGAATTTAGGCTAATATTTCTAAAATTTCTTTAATTTGGATGTATTTTTAAATAAAATATTGAAATCTTTGTAACTTTTGGTCGGAATATTAGTACTTGAAAAGAAAAATTATGATTTTCACTAAACTTAAAGTAAAAAAATATTAAATAAAATGAAAGCAAAACGAACTCGAATAACGCAGATCGAACCTGCGGCCACTGCTTGGCAAGCCGATACTCAGTCCACAAGGTTACATACTACCCGTCGTGAGAGAGAATTTAAAGCCAAATGTTTATTTATTACTTTAAACTCTATAATTGTGCAAATCCCTGCATGAAAGCCATGTGGATACGAGAAGGAATATGTCTGCGCATGCTCAGAATCTCTGATCCAATTTAGGCTTTTAGTTCTACTATATCTTTAGTTTGGAAATATTTTTCAATAAAATATTGAAATCTTTGTAAATGTTGGTCGAAATATTAGTACTTGAAAAGAAAAATTATGATTTTCACTAAACTTAAAGGAGAAAAATATTAAATAAAAAGGAAAAAAGTGACAGCAAAACGAATTCGAACAAAGTCTATCGAACCTCCGGCCAATGGTCGGCAGGCTGATACTCGGTCCACAAGGCTACATACGATCCATCGAGACATAGAAATTAAAGCCACTTTTTTATTTATTATTTTAAACTCTATAACTGTGCAAATCCCTGCATGAATGCCATGTGTATACGAGAAGGAATATGTCTGCGCATGCTCAGAATCTCTGATCGAATTTAGGCTTTTATTTCTAATATATCTTTAATTTGGAAGTATTTTTAAAGAAAATATTGAAATCTTTGTAAATGTTAGTCGAAATATTAGTACTTGAAAAGAAAAATTATGATTTTAACTAAACTTAAAGTAAAAAAATATTAAATAAAAAGAAAAAAAGTGAAAGCAACACGAATACGAACTACGCGGATCGAAACTGCGGCCACTGCTTGGCAGGCCGATACTCAACCCAGAAGGCTACATACGATCCGTCGTCGCAGAGAATTTAAAGCCACATGTTTATTTATGAGTTTAAACTATAATTGTGCAAATCCCTGCATGAAAGCCATGTGTATACGAGAAGGAATATGTCTGCGCATGCCAAGAATCTCTGAGCGAATTTAGGCTTGTATTTCTAAAATTTCTTTAATTTGGTTGTATTTTTAAATAAAATATTGAAATCTTTGTAACTTTTGGTCGGAATATTAGTACTTGAAAAGAAAAAATATGATTTTCATTTAACTTAAAGTAAAAAAACATTAAATAAAAAGAAAAAAAGTGAAAGCAAAACGAATACGAACAACGTGGATCGAACCTGCGGCCAATGGTCCGCAGGCCGATACTCGGTCCACAAGGCTACATACGATCCGTCGTGGCAGAGAATTTAAAGCCACATTTTTATTTATTAGTTTAAACTCTATAATTGTGCAAATCCCTGCATGAAATCCATGTGTATACGATAAGGAATATGTCTGCGCATGCCCATAATCTCGGAGCAAATTTAGGCTTTTATTTCTAAAATTTCTTTAATTTGGAAGTATTTTTAAAGAAAATATTGAAATCTTTGTAAATGTTAGTCGAAATATTAGTACTTGAAAAGAAAAATTATGATTTTAACTAAACTTAAAGTAAAAAAATATTAAATAAAAAGTGAAAGCAACACGAATACGAACTACGCGGATCGAACCTGCGGCTACTGCTTGGCAGGCCGATACTCAACCCAGAAGGCTACATACGATCCGTCGTCGCAGAGAATTTAAAGCCACATGTTTATTTATGAGTTTAAACTATAATTGTGCAAATCCCTGCATGAAAGCCATGTGTATACGAGAAGGAATATGTCTGCGCATGCCCAGAATCTCTGAGCGAATTTAGGCTTTTATTTCTAAAATTTCTTTAATTTGGATGTATTTTTAAATAAAATATTGAAATCTTTGTAACTTTTGGTCGGAATATTAGTACTTGAAAAGAAAAAATATGATTTTCATTTAACTTAAAATAAAAAAATATTAAATAAAAAGAAAAAAAAGTGAAAGCAAAACGAATACGAACAACGTGGATCGAACCTGCGGCCACTGGTCGGCAGGCCGACTCTCGGTCCACAAGGCTACATAGGATCCGTCGTAGCAGAGAATTTAAAGCCACATGTTTATTTATTAGTTTAAACTCTATAATTGTGCAAATCCCTGCATGAAAGCCACTTATATACGAGAAGGAATATGTCTGCGCATGCTCAGAATCTCTGAACGAATTTAGGCTTTTATTTCTTAAATTTCTTTAATTTGGAAGTATTTTTAAATAAAATATTGAAATCTTTGTAACTTTTGGTCGGAATATTAGTACATGAAAAGAAAAAATATGATTTTCGCTAAACGTAAAGTAAAAAAATATTAAATAAAACTAAAAAAAGTGAAAGCAAAACGAATACCAACAACGTGGATCGAACCTGCGGCCACTGGTCGGTAGTCCGATACTCGGTCCACAAGGCTACATACGATCCGCTGTGAAGGAGAATTTAAAGCCACATGTTTATTTATTAGTTTAAACTCTATAATTGTGCAAATCCCTGCTTTGAAGCCGTGTGTACACGAGAAGGAAAATGTCTGCGCATGCCCAGAATCTTGGAGCAAAATAAGGCTTTTATTTTTAAAACCTTTAATTTGGAAGTATTTTTAAATAAAATATTTAAATCTTTGTAAATTTTGGTCGAAATATTAGTACTTGAGAAGAAAAATTATGATTTTCTCTAAACATAAAAAAAAAAGAATTAAATAAAATGAAAAAAATTGAAAGTAAAACGAATGCGAAGAACGCGGATCGAACCTGCGTCCACTGCTTGGCAGGCCGATACTCGGTCCAGAAGGCTACATACGACACGTCGTGACCAAGAATTTAAAGCCAAATGTTTATTTATTACTTTAAAGTATAATTGTGGAAATCCCTGCATGAAAGCCATGTGGTTACGAGAAGGAATATGTCTGCGCATGCTCAGAATCTCTGATCGAATTTAGGCTTTTATTTCTAATATATTTTTATTTTGGAAATATTTTTCAATAAAATATTGAAATCTTTGTAACTTTTGATCGAAATATTAGTACTTGAAAAGAAAAATTATGATTTTCTCTAAACTTAAAGTAAAAAAGAATTAAATAAAATGAGCAAAAGTGAAAGTAAAACGAACGCGAATAACGCGGATCGAACGTGCAGCCACTGCTTGGCAGGCCGACACTCGGTCCACAAGGCTACATACGATCCGTCGTAACACAGAATTTAAAGTCACATGTTTATTTATTACTTTAACCCATCGAGCGCCGGCTGTCTAGCTTAAGAATGTTCTTAAAACGGCGGCAGTCAAAATAATGGTTGAACACAATTTACTAGAAAAGAACCACACGTTTATTTATTAGTTTAAACTCTATAATTGTGCAAATCCCTGCTTGGAATACGTGTGTATACGGGAAGGAATACGTCTGCGCATGCCCAGAATCTCGGAGCAAAATTAAACTTTTATTTCTAAAATTTCTTTAATTTGGAAGTATTTTTCAATAAAATATTGAAATCTTTGTTACTTTTGGTCGAAATATTAGTACTTGAAAAGAAAAAGTATGATTTTCACTAAACTTAAAGTAAAAATATATTAAATAAAATTTAAAAAAGTGAAAGCAAAACGAATGCGAACAACGCGGATCGAACCTGTGGCCATTGCTTGGCAAGCCGACACTCAGTCCACAAGGCTACATACGACCCGTCGTGACAGAGAATTTAAAGCCAAATGTTTATTTATTACTTTAAAGTATAATTGTGGTAATCCCTGCATGAAAGCCATGTGGTTACGAGAAGGAATATGTCTGCGCATGCTCAGAATCTCTGATCGAATTTAGGCTTTTATTTCTAATATATTTATATTTTGGAAATATTTTTCAATAAAATTTTAAAATCTTTGAAAATGTTGGTCGAAATATTAGTACTTGAAAAGAAAAATTATTATTTTCACTAAACTTCAAGTAAAAAAATATTAAATAAAAAGAAATATATGAAAGCAAAACGCGTGCGAAGAACGCGGATTGAACCTGCGGCCACTGATCGGCAGGCCGATTCTCGGTCCACAAGGCTACATACGATCCGTCGTAACAGAGAATTTAAAGTCACATGTTTATTTATTAGTTTAACCCATCGAGTGCCGGCTGTCTAGCTTAAGAATGTTCTTAAAACGGCGGCAGTCAAAATAATGGTTGAACACAATTTACTAGAAAAGAACCACACGTTTATTTATTAGTTTACACTCTATAATTGTGCAAATCCCTGCTTGGAAGCCGTGTGTATACGAGAAACGTCTGCGCATGCCCAGAATCTAGGAGCAAAATAAGGGTTTTATTTCTTAAATATCTTTAATTTGGAAGTATTTTTAAATAAAATATTGAAATCTTTGTAAATTGTGGTCGAAATATTAATACTTGAAACGAAAAATTATAATTTTCTCTAAACATAAAAAAAAAGAATTAAATAAAATGAAAAAAATTGAAAGTAAAACGAATGCGAACAACGTGGATCGAAACTGCGGCCACTGATCGGCAGGCCGATACTCGGTCCACAAGGCTACATACGATCCGTCGTGACAGAGAATTTAAAGTCACAGGTTTATTTATTAGTTTAACCCATCGAGCGCCGGCTGTCTAGCTTAAGAATGTTCTTAAACTCTATAATTGTGCAAATCCCTGCATGAAAGCCATGTGGATACGAGAAGGATTATGGCTGCGCATGCTCAGAATCTCTGATCGAATTTAGGCTTTTAATTCTAATATATCTTTATTTTGGAAATATTTTTCAATAAAATATTGAAATCTTTGTAAATGTTGGTCGAAATATTAGTACTTGAAAAGAAAAATTATGATTTTCACTAAAGTTAAAGGAGAAAAATATTAAATAAAAAGAAAAAAATTGACAACAAAACGAATTCGAACAACGTGTATCGAACCTGCGGCCAATGGTCGGCAAGTTGATACTCGGTCCAAAAGGCTACATACGATCCATCGAGACATAGAATTTAAAGCCCCTTGTTTATTTATTATTTTAAATTCTATAATTGTGCAAATCCCTACCTGAAAGCCATGTGTATACGAGAAGGAATATGTCTGCGCATGCTCAGAATCTCTGATCGAATTTAGTCTTTTATTTCTAATATATCTTTATTTTGGAAATATTTTTCAATAAAATATTGAAATCTTTGTAACTTTTGGTCGAAATATTAATACTTGAAAAGTAAAATTATGATTTTCACTAAACTTAAATGTGAAAAATATTAAATAAAAAGAAAAAAAGTGACAGCAAACGAATTCGAACAACGTGTATCGAACCTGCGGCCACTGGTCGGCAGGCTGATACTCGGTCTACAAGGCTACATACGATCCATCGAGACATAGAATTTAAATCCACTTGTTTATTTATTAGTTTAAACTCTAATTGTGCAAATCCATGCATGAAAGCCATGTGGATACGAGAAGGAATATGTCTGCGCATGCTCAGAATCTCGGATCGAATTTAGGCTTTTATTTCTAATATATCTTTATTTTGGAAATATTTTTAATAAAATATTGAAATCTTTGTAACTTTTGGTCGAAATATTAGTACTTGAAAAGAAAAATTATGATTTTCACTAAACTTAAAAAAAAAAAAAAGAATTTAATAAAATTACAAAAATTGAAAGCAATACGAATGCGAAGAACGCGGATCGAACTTGCGGCCACTGCTTGGCAGGCCGATACTCAGCCCAGAAAACTACATACGACCCGTCGTGACAGAGAATTTAAAGCCACATGTTTATTTATTAGTTTAAACTCTATAATTGTGCAAATCCCTGCTTGAAAGAAATGTGTATACGAGAAGAAATACGTCTGCGCATGCCCAGAATCTCGGAGCAAATTTAGGCTTTTAATTCTAATATATCTTTATTTTGGAAATATTTTTCAATAAAATATTGAAATCTTTGTAAATGTTGGTCGAAATATTAGTACTTGAAAAGAAAAATTATGATTTTCAATAAACTTAAAGTAAAATAGAATTAAATAAAATGAGAAAAAGTGACAGTAAAACGAATACGAACAACCCGGATCGAACCTGCGGCCACTAGTCGGCAGCCGATACTCGGTCCACAAGGCCAGATCCGTCGTGAAGGAGAATTTAAAGTCACATGTTTATTTATTAGTTTAAACTCTATAATTGTGCAAATCCCTGCTTGAAAGCCATGTGTATACGAGAAGAAATACGTCTGTGACTGCCCAGAATCTCGGAGACAAATTTAGGCTTTTATTTCTAAAATTTCTTTAATTTGGAAGTATTTTTTAAGAAAATATTGAAATCTTTGTAAATGTTAGTCGAAATATTAGTACTTGAAAAGAAAAATTATGATTTTAACTAAACTTAAAGTAAAAAAATATTAAATAAAAAGAAAAAAAGTGAAAGCAAAACGAATGCGAACTGCACGGATCGAACCTGCGGCCCCTGCTTGGCAGGACGATACTCATCCCAGAAGGCTACATACGATCCGTCGTGGCAGAGAATTTAAAGCCACATGTTTATTTATTAGTTTAAACTCTGTGCAAATACCTACATGAAAGCTATGTGTATACGAGAAGGAATATGTCTGCGCATGCCAAGAATCTCTGAACGAATTTAGGCTTTTATTTCTTAAATTTCTTTAATTTGGAAGTATTTTTAAATAAAATATTGAAATCTTTGTAACTTTTGGTCGAAATATTAATACATGAAAAGTAAAATTATGATTTTCACTAAACTTAAAGTAAAAAAATCTTAAATAAAAAGAAAAAAAGTGAAAGCAAAACGAATGCGAACAACGTGGATCGAACCTGCGGCCACTGCTTGGCAAGCCGATACTCAGTCTACAAGGCCAGATCCGTCGTGAAGGAGAATTTAAAGCCAAATGTATATTTATTACTTTAAACTCTATAATTGTGCAAATCCCTGCATGAAAGCCATGTGTATACGAGAAGGAATATGTCTGCGCATGCTTAGAATCTCGGAGTAAATTTTGGCTTTTATTTCTAAAATTTCTTTAATTTGGAAGTATTTTAAAATAAAATATTGAAATCTTTGTAATATTTGGTCGAAATATTAGTACTTGAAAAGAAAAATTATGATTTTCACTAAACTTAAAAAAAAAAAAGAATTTAAGAAAATGACAAAAATTGAAAGCAATACGAATGCGAAGAACGCGGATCGAACCTGCGGCCACTGGTTGGCAGGCCGATACTCGGTCCACAAGGCGACATACGATCCATTGAGACATAGAATTTAAAGCCACTTGTTTATTTATTAGTTTAAACTGTAATTGTGCAAATCCCTGCTTGAAAGCCATGTGTAAACGATAAGAAATACGTCTGCGCATGCGCAGAATCTCGGAGTAAATTTTGGCTTTTATTTCTAAAATTTCTTTAATTTGGAAGTATTTTTAAATAAAATATTGAAATCTTTGTAAATGTTAGTCGAAATATTAGTACTTGAAAAAAAAAATTATGATTTTAACTAAACTTAAAAAAAAAAAAAAGAATTTAATAAAATGACAAAAATTGAAAGCAATACGAATGCGAAGAACGCGGATCGAACTTGCGCCCACTGCTTGGCAGACCGATACTCAACCCGGAAGGCTGCATACGATCCGTCGTAGCAGAGAATTTAAAGCCACATGTTTATTTATTACTTTAAACTCTATAATTGTGCAAATCCCTGCATGAAAGCCATGTGTATACGAGAAGGAATATGTCTGTGCATGCCAAGAATCTCTGATCGAATTTAGGCTTTTATTTCTAATATATCTTTATTTTGGAAATATTTTTCAATAAAATATTGAAATCTTTGTAACTTTTGGTTGAAATATTAATACATGAAAAGTAAAATTATGATTTTCACTAAACTTAAAGTAAAAAAATCTTAAATAAAAAGAAAAAAAGTGAAAGCAAAACGAATGCGAACAACGTGGGTCGAACCTGCGGCCACTGCTTGGCAAGCCGATACTCAGTCTACAAGGCTACATACGACAAGTCGTGAGAGAGAATTTAAAGCCAAATGTATATTTATTACTTTAAACTCTATAATTGTGCAAATCTCTGCATGAAAGCCATGTGTATACGAGAAGGAATATGTCTGCGCATGCTCAGAATCTCGGAGTAAATTTTGGCTTTTATTTCTAAAATTTCTTTAATTTGGAAGTATTTTTAAATAAAATATTGAAATCTTTGTAATATTTGGTCGAAATATTAGTACTTGAAAAGAAAAATTATGATTTTCACTAAACTTAAAAAAAAAAGAATTTAAGAAAATGACAAAAATTGAAAGCAATACGAATGCGAAGAACGCGGATCGAACCTGCGGCAACTGGTTGGTAGGCCGATACTCGGTCCACAAGGTTACATACGATCCATTGAGACATAGAATTTAAAGCCACTTGTTTATTTATTAGTTTAAACTGTAATTGTGCAAATCCCTGCTTGAAAGCCATGTGTAAACGATAAGAAATACGTCTGCGCATGCGCAGAATCTCGGAGTAAATTTTGGCTTTTATTTCTAAAATTTCTTTAATTTAGAAGTATTTTTAAATAAAATATTGAAATCTTTGTAAATGTTAGTCGAAATATTAGTACTTGAAAAGAAAAATTATGATTTTAACTAAACTTAAAGAAAAAAAAGAATTTAATAAAATGACAAAAATTGAAAGCAATACGAATGCGAAGAACGCGGATCGAACTTGCGGCCACTACTTGGCAGACCGATACTCAACCCGGAAGGCTGCATACGATCCGTCGTAGCAGAGAATTTAAAGCCACATGTTTATTTATTACTTTAAACTATAATTGTGCAAATCCCTGCATGAAAGCTATGTGTATACGAGAAGGAATATGTCTGTGCATGCCAAGAATCTCTGATCGAATTTAGGCTTTTATTTCTAATATATCTTTATTTTGGAAATATTTTTCAATAAAATATTGAAATCTTTGTAACTTTTGGTTGAAATATTAATACATGAAAAGTAAAATTATGATTTTCACTAAACTTAAAGTAAAAAAATCTTAAATAAAAAGAAAAAAAGTGAAAGCAAAACGAATGCGAACAACGTGGGTCGAACCTGCGGCCACTGCTTGGCAAGCCGATACTCAGTCTACAAGGCTACATACGACAAGTCGTGAGAGAGAATTTAAAGCCAAATGTATATTTATTACTTTAAACTCTATAATTGTGCAAATCTCTGCATGAAAGCCATGTGTATACGAGAAGGAATATGTCTGCGCATGCTCAGAATCTCGGAGTAAATTTTGGCTTTTATTTCTAAAATTTCTTTAATTTGGAAGTATTTTTAAATAATATATTGAAATCTTTGTAATATTTGGTCGAAATATTAGTACTTGAAAAGAAAATTTATGATTTTCACTAAACTTAAAAAAAAAAAAAGAATTTAAGAAAATGACAAAAATTGAAAGCAATACGAATGCGAAGAACGCGGATCGAACCTGCGGCCACTGGTTGGCAGGCCGATACTCAGTCCACAAGGCTACATACGATCCATTGAGACATAGAATTTAAAGTCACTTGTTTATTTATTAGTTTAAACTGTAATTGTGCAAATCCCTGCTTGAAAGCCATGTGTAAACGATAAGAAATACGTCTGCGCATGCGCAGAATCTCGGAGTAAATTTTGGCTTTTATTTCTAAAATTTCTTTAATTTGGAAGTATTTTTAAATAAAATATTGAAATCTTTGTAATATTTGGCCGAAATATTAGTACTTGAAAAGAAAAATTATGATTTTCACTAAACTTAAAAAAAAAAAAGAATTTAAGAAAATGACAAAAATTGAAAGCAATACGAATGCGAAGAACGCGGATCGAACTTGCGGCCACTGCTTGGCAGGCCGATACTCAACCCAGAAGGCTACATACGATCCGTCGTGATAGATAATTTAAAGCCACATGTTTATTTATTACTTTAAACTCTATAATTGTGCAAATCCCTGCTTGAAAGCCATGTGTATACGAGAAGAAATACGTCTGCGCATGCCCAGAATCTCGGAGACAAATTTAGGCTTTTATTTCTAAAATTTCTTTAATTTGGAAGTATTTTTTAAGAAAATATTGAAATCTTTGTAAATGTTAGTCGAAATATTAGTACTTGAAAAGAAAAATTATGATTTTAACTAAACTTAAAGTAAAAAAATATTAAATAAAAAGAAAAAAAAGTGAAAGCAAAACGAATGCGAACTGCACGGATCGAACCTGCGGCCCCTGCTTGGCAGGACGATACTCAACCCAGAAGGCTACATACGATCCGTCGTAGCAGAGAATTTAAAGCCACATGTTTATTTATTACTTTAAACTCTATAATTGTGCAAATCTGTGCATGAAAGCCATGTGTATACGAGAAGGAATATGTCTGCGCATGCTCAGAATCTCGGATCGAATTTAGGCTTTTATTTCTAATATATCTTTATTTTGGAAATATTTTTAAATAAAATATTGAAATCTTTGTAACTTTTGGTCGAAATATTAGTACTTGAAAAGAAAAATTATGATTTTCACTAAACTTAAAAAAAAAAAATCGAACTTGCGGCCACTGCTTGGCAGGCCGATACTCAGCCCAGAAAACTACATACGACCCGTCGTGACAGAGAATTTAAAGCCACATGTTTATTTATTAGTTTAAACTCTATAATTGTGCAAATCCCTGCTTGAAAGAAATGTGTATACGAGAAGAAATACGTCTGCGCATGCCCAGAATCTCGGAGCAAATTTAGGCTTTTAATTCTAATATATCTTTATTTTGGAAATATTTTTCAATAAAATATTGAAATCTTTGTAAATGTTGGTCGAAATATTAGTACTTGAAAAGAAAAATTATGATTTTCAATAAACTTAAAGTAAAATAGAATTAAATAAAATGAGAAAAAGTGACAGTAAAACGAATACGAACAACCCGGATCGAACCTGCGGCCACTAGTCGGCAGCCGATACTCGGTCCACAAGGCCAGATCCGTCGTGAAGGAGAATTTAAAGTCACATGTTTATTTATTAGTTTAAACTCTATAATTGTGCAAATCCCTGCTTGAAAGCCATGTGTATACGAGAAGAAATACGTCTGTGCATGCCCAGAATCTCGGAGACAAATTTAGGCTTTTATTTCTAAAATTTCTTTAATTTGGAAGTATTTTTTAAGAAAATATTGAAATCTTTGTAAATGTTAGTCGAAATATTAGTACTTGAAAAGAAAAATTATGATTTTAACTAAACTTAAAGTAAAAAAATATTAAATAAAAAGAAAAAAAGTGAAAGCAAAACGAATGCGAACTGCACGGATCGAACCTGCGGCCCCTGCTTGGCAGGACGATACTCATCCCAGAAGGCTACATACGATCCGTCGTGGCAGAGAATTTAAAGCCACATGTTTATTTATTAGTTTAAACTCTGTGCAAATACCTACATGAAAGCTATGTGTATACGAGAAGGAATATGTCTGCGCATGCCAAGAATCTCTGAACGAATTTAGGCTTTTATTTCTTAAATTTCTTTAATTTGGAAGTATTTTTAAATAAAATATTGAAATCTTTGTAACTTTTGGTCGAAATATTAATACATGAAAAGTAAAATTATGATTTTCACTAAACTTAAAGTAAAAAAATCTTAAATAAAAAGAAAAAAAGTGAAAGCAAAACGAATGCGAACAACGTGGATCGAACCTGCGGCCACTGCTTGGCAAGCCGATACTCAGTCTACAAGGCCAGATCCGTCGTGAAGGAGAATTTAAAGCCAAATGTATATTTATTACTTTAAACTCTATAATTGTGCAAATCCCTGCATGAAAGCCATGTGTATACGAGAAGGAATATGTCTGCGCATGCTTAGAATCTCGGAGTAAATTTTGGCTTTTATTTCTAAAATTTCTTTAATTTGGAAGTATTTTAAAATAAAATATTGAAATCTTTGTAATATTTGGTCGAAATATTAGTACTTGAAAAGAAAAATTATGATTTTCACTAAACTTAAAAAAAAAAAAGAATTTAAGAAAATGACAAAAATTGAAAGCAATACGAATGCGAAGAACGCGGATCGAACCTGCGGCCACTGGTTGGCAGGCCGATACTCGGTCCACAAGGCGACATACGATCCATTGAGACATAGAATTTAAAGCCACTTGTTTATTTATTAGTTTAAACTGTAATTGTGCAAATCCCTGCTTGAAAGCCATGTGTAAACGATAAGAAATACGTCTGCGCATGCGCAGAATCTCGGAGTAAATTTTGGCTTTTATTTCTAAAATTTCTTTAATTTGGAAGTATTTTTAAATAAAATATTGAAATCTTTGTAAATGTTAGTCGAAATATTAGTACTTGAAAAGAAAAATTATGATTTTAACTAAACTTAAAAAAAAAAAAAGAATTTAATAAAATGACAAAAATTGAAAGCAATACGAATGCGAAGAACGCGGATCGAACTTGCGCCCACTGCTTGGCAGACCGATACTCAACCCGGAAGGCTGCATACGATCCGTCGTAGCAGAGAATTTAAAGCCACATGTTTATTTATTACTTTAAACTCTATAATTGTGCAAATCCCTGCATGAAAGCCATGTGTATACGAGAAGGAATATGTCTGTGCATGCCAAGAATCTCTGATCGAATTTAGGCTTTTATTTCTAATATATCTTTATTTTGGAAATATTTTTCAATAAAATATTGAAATCTTTGTAACTTTTGGTTGAAATATTAATACATGAAAAGTAAAATTATGATTTTCACTAAACTTAAAGTAAAAAAATCTTAAATAAAAAGAAAAAAAGTGAAAGCAAAACGAATGCGAACAACGTGGGTCGAACCTGCGGCCACTGCTTGGCAAGCCGATACTCAGTCTACAAGGCTACATACGACAAGTCGTGAGAGAGAATTTAAAGCCAAATGTATATTTATTACTTTAAACTCTATAATTGTGCAAATCTCTGCATGAAAGCCATGTGTATACGAGAAGGAATATGTCTGCGCATGCTCAGAATCTCGGAGTAAATTTTGGCTTTTATTTCTAAAATTTCTTTAATTTGGAAGTATTTTTAAATAAAATATTGAAATCTTTGTAATATTTGGTCGAAATATTAGTACTTGAAAAGAAAAATTATGATTTTCACTAAACTTAAAAAAAAAAGAATTTAAGAAAATGACAAAAATTGAAAGCAATACGAATGCGAAGAACGCGGATCGAACCTGCGGCAACTGGTTGGTAGGCCGATACTCGGTCCACAAGGCTACATACGATCCATTGAGACATAGAATTTAAAGCCACTTGTTTATTTATTAGTTTAAACTGTAATTGTGCAAATCCCTGCTTGAAAGCCATGTGTAAACGATAAGAAATACGTCTGCGCATGCGCAGAATCTCGGAGTAAATTTTGGCTTTTATTTCTAAAATTTCTTTAATTTAGAAGTATTTTTAAATAAAATATTGAAATCTTTGTAAATGTTAGTCGAAATATTAGTACTTGAAAAGAAAAATTATGATTTTAACTAAACTTAAAGAAAAAAAAGAATTTAATAAAATGACAAAAATTGAAAGCAATACGAATGCGAAGAACGCGGATCGAACTTGCGGCCACTACTTGGCAGACCGATACTCAACCCGGAAGGCTGCATACGATCCGTCGTAGCAGAGAATTTAAAGCCACATGTTTATTTATTACTTTAAACTATAATTGTGCAAATCCCTGCATGAAAGCTATGTGTATACGAGAAGGAATATGTCTGTGCATGCCAAGAATCTCTGATCGAATTTAGGCTTTTATTTCTAATATATCTTTATTTTGGAAATATTTTTCAATAAAATATTGAAATCTTTGTAACTTTTGGTTGAAATATTAATACATGAAAAGTAAAATTATGATTTTCACTAAACTTAAAGTAAAAAAATCTTAAATAAAAAGAAAAAAAGTGAAAGCAAAACGAATGCGAACAACGTGGGTCGAACCTGCGGCCACTGCTTGGCAAGCCGATACTCAGTCTACAAGGCTACATACGACAAGTCGTGAGAGAGAATTTAAAGCCAAATGTATATTTATTACTTTAAACTCTATAATTGTGCAAATCTCTGCATGAAAGCCATGTGTATACGAGAAGGAATATGTCTGCGCATGCTCAGAATCTCGGAGTAAATTTTGGCTTTTATTTCTAAAATTTCTTTAATTTGGAAGTATTTTTAAATAATATATTGAAATCTTTGTAATATTTGGTCGAAATATTAGTACTTGAAAAGAAAATTTATGATTTTCACTAAACTTAAAAAAAAAAAAAGAATTTAAGAAAATGACAAAAATTGAAAGCAATACGAATGCGAAGAACGCGGATCGAACCTGCGGCCACTGGTTGGCAGGCCGATACTCAGTCCACAAGGCTACATACGATCCATTGAGACATAGAATTTAAAGTCACTTGTTTATTTATTAGTTTAAACTGTAATTGTGCAAATCCCTGCTTGAAAGCCATGTGTAAACGATAAGAAATACGTCTGCGCATGCGCAGAATCTCGGAGTAAATTTTGGCTTTTATTTCTAAAATTTCTTTAATTTGGAAGTATTTTTAAATAAAATATTGAAATCTTTGTAATATTTGGCCGAAATATTAGTACTTGAAAAGAAAAATTATGATTTTCACTAAACTTAAAAAAAAAAAAGAATTTAAGAAAATGACAAAAATTGAAAGCAATACGAATGCGAAGAACGCGGATCGAACTTGCGGCCACTGCTTGGCAGGCCGATACTCAACCCAGAAGGCTGCATACGATCCGTCGTGATAGATAATTTAAAGCCACATGTTTATTTATTACTTTAAACTCTATAATTGTGCAAATCCCTGCTTGAAAGCCATGTGTATACGAGAAGAAATACGTCTGCGCATGCCCAGAATCTCGGAGACAAATTTAGGCTTTTATTTCTAAAATTTCTTTAATTTGGAAGTATTTTTTAAGAAAATATTGAAATCTTTGTAAATGTTAGTCGAAATATTAGTACTTGAAAAGAAAAATTATGATTTTAACTAAACTTAAAGTAAAAAAATATTAAATAAAAAGAAAAAAAAGTGAAAGCAAAACGAATGCGAACTGCACGGATCGAACCTGCGGCCCCTGCTTGGCAGGACGATACTCATCCCAGAAGGCTACATACGATCCGTCGTGGCAGAGAATTTAAAGCCACATGTTTATTTATTAGTTTAAACTCTGTGCAAATACCTACATGAAAGCTATGTGTATACGAGAAGGAATATGTCTGCGCATGCCAAGAATCTCTGAACGAATTTAGGCTTTTATTTCTTAAATTTCTTTAATTTGGAAGTATTTTTAAATAAAATATTGAAATCTTTGTAACTTTTGGTCGAAATATTAATACATGAAAAGTAAAATTATGATTTTCACTAAACTTAAAGTAAAAAAATCTTAAATAAAAAGAAAAAAAGTGAAAGCAAAACGAATGCGAACAACGTGGATCGAACCTGCGGCCACTGCTTGGCAAGCCGATACTCAGTCTACAAGGCCAGATCCGTCGTGAAGGAGAATTTAAAGCCAAATGTATATTTATTACTTTAAACTCTATAATTGTGCAAATCCCTGCATGAAAGCCATGTGTATACGAGAAGGAATATGTCTGCGCATGCTTAGAATCTCGGAGTAAATTTTGGCTTTTATTTCTAAAATTTCTTTAATTTGGAAGTATTTTAAAATAAGATATTGAAATCTTTGTAATATTTGGTCGAAATATTAGTACTTGAAAAGAAAAATTATGATTTTCACTAAACTTAAAAAAAAAAAGAATTTAAGAAAATGACAAAAATTGAAAGCAATACGAATGCGAAGAACTCGGATCGAACCTGCGGCCACTGGTTCGCAGGCCGATACTCGGTCCACAAGGCTACATACGATCCATTGAGACATAGAATTTAAAGCCACTTGTTTATTTATTAGTTTAAACTGTAATTGTGCAAATCCCTGCTTGAAAGCCATGTGTAAACGATAAGAAATACGTCTGCGCATGCGCAGAATCTCGGAGTAAATTTTGGCTTTTATTTCTAAAATTTCTTTAATTTGGAAGTATTTTTAAATAAAATATTGAAATCTTTGTAATATTTGGTCGAAATATTAGTACTTGAAAAGAAAAATTATGATTTTCACTAAACTTAAAAAAAAAAAAGAATTTAATAAAATGACAAATATTGAAAGCAATACGAATGCGAAGAACGCGGATCGAACCTGCTGCCACTGCTTGGCAAGCCGATACTCAGTCCACAAGGCTACATACGATCCATTGAGACATAGAATTTAAAGCCACTTGTTTATTTATTAGTTTAAACTGTAATTGTGCAAATCCCTGCTTGAAAGCCATGTGTAAACGATAAGAAATACGTCTGCGCATGCGCAGAATCTCGGAGTAAATTTTGGCTTTTATTTCTAAAATTTCTTTAATTTGGAAGTATTTTTAAATAAAATATTGAAATCTTTGTAATATTTGGTCGAAATATTAGTACTTGAAAAGAAAAATTATGATTTTCACTAAACTTAAAAAAAAAAAAGAATTTAATAAAATGACAAAAATTGAAAGCAATACGAATGCGAAGAACGCGGATCGAACTTGCGGCCACAGCTTGTCAGGCCGATACTCAACCCAGAAGGCTGCATACGATCCGTCGTAGCAGAGAATTTAAAGCCACATGTTTATTTATTACTTTAAACTCTATAATTGTGCAAATCCCTGCATGAAAGCCATGTGTATACGAGAAGGAATATGTCTGCGCATGCTCAGAATCTATTAGCGAATTTAGGATTTTATTTCTAAAATATCTTTATTTTGAAAGTATTTTTCAATAAAATATTGAAATCTTTGAAAATGTTGGTCGAAATATTAATACTTGAAAAGAAAAATTATGATTTTCACTAAACTTAAAGTAAAAAAATATTAAATAAAATGAAAAAAAGTGAAAGTAAAAGGAATACGATACCTGCAGCCACTGGTCGGCAGGCCGATACTCAGTCCACAAAGCTACATACGATCCGTCGTGATAGATAATTTAAAGCCACATGTTTATTTATTACTTTAAACTCTATAATTGTGCAAATCCCTGCATGAAAGCCATGTGTATACGAGAAGGAATATGTCTGCGCATGCTCAGAATCTATTAGCGAATTTAGGATTTTATTTCTAAAATATCTTTATTTTGAAAGTATTTTTCAATAAAATATTGAAATCTTTGAAAATGTTGGTCGAAATATTAGTACTTGAAAAGAAAAATTATGATTTTCACTAAACTTAAAGTAAAAAAATATTAAATAAAATGAAAAAAAGTGAAAGTAAAAGGAATACGATACCTGCAGCCACTGGTCGGCAGGCCGATACTCAGTCCACAAAGCTACATACGATCCGTCGTGATAGATAATTTAAAGCCACATGTTTATTTATTACTTTAAACTCTATAATTGTGCAAATCCCTGCATGAAAGCCATGTGTATACGAGAAGGAATATGTCTGCGCATGCTCAGAATCTATGAGCGAATTTGGGCTTTTATTTCTAAAATTTCTTTAATTTCTTTAATTTCGATGTATTTTTAAATAAAATATTGAAATCTTTGTAAATTTTGGTCGAAATATTAGTATTTGAAATGAAAAATTATAATTTTCTCTAAACTTTAAAAAAAAAAAGAATTAAATAAAATGAAAAAAAGTGAAAGCAAAACGAATGCGAACAACGTGGATCGAACCTGCGGCCACTGATCGACAGGCCGATACTCGGTCCACAAGGCTACATACGATCCGTCGTAACAGAGAATTTAAAGTCACATGTTTATTTATTAGTTTAACCTATTGAGCGAAGGCTGTCTATCTTAAGAATGTTCTTAAAACGGCGGCAGTCAAAATAATGGTTGAACACAATTTACTAGAAAAGAACCACACGTTTATTTATTAGTTTAAACTCTATAATTGTGCAAATCCCTGCTTGGAAGCCGTGTGTATACGAGAAGGAAAACGTCTGCGCATGCCCAGAATCTCGGAGCAAAATTAGGCTTTTATTTCTAAAATTTCTTTAATTTAGAAGTATTTTTAAATAAAATATTGAAATCTTTGTAAATTTTGGTCGAAATATTAGTACTTGAAATGAAAAATTATAATTTTCACTAAACTTTAAAAAAAAAAAGAATTAAATAAAATGAAAAAAAGTGAAAGCAAAACGAATGCGAACAACGTGGATCGCACCTGCGGCCACTGATCGACAGGCCGATACTCGGTCCACAAGGCTACATACGATCCGTCGTGACAGAGAATTTAAAGTCACATGTTTATTTATTAGTTTAACCCATCGAGCGCCGGCTGTCTAGCTTAAGAATGTTCTTAAACTCTATAATTGTGCAAATCCCTGCATGAAAGCCATGTGGATACGAGAAGGAATATGGCTGCGCATGCTCAGAATCTCGGATCGAATTTAGGCTTTTAATTCTAATATATCTTTATTTTGGAAATATTTTTCAATAAAATATTGAAATCTTTGTAAATGTTGGTCGAAATATTAGTACTTGAAAAGAAAAATTATGATTTTCACTAAAGTTAAAGGAGAAAAATATTAAATAAAAAGAAAAAAATTGACAGCAAAACGAATTCGAACAACGTGTATCGAACCTGCGGCCAATGGTCGGCAAGTTGATACTCGGTCCAAAAGGCTACATACGATCCATCGAGACATAGAATTTAAAGCCCCTTGTTTATTTATTATTTTAAACTATATAATTGTGCAAATCCCTACCTGAAAGCCATGTGTATACGAGAAGGAATATGTCTGCGCATGCTCAGAATCTCTGATCGAATTTAGTCTTTTATTTCTAATATATCTTTATTTTGGAAATATTTTTCAATAAAATATTGAAATCTTTGTAACTTTTGGTCGAAATATTAATAATTTGAAAAGTAAAATTATGATTTTCACTAAACTTAAATGTGAAAAATATTAAATAAAAAGAAAAAAAGTTACAGCAAACGAATTCGAACAACGTGTATCGAACCTGCGGCCACTGGTCGGCAGGCTGATACTCGGTCTACAAGGCTACATACGATCCATCGAGACATAGAATTTTAATCCACTTGTTTATTTATTAGTTTAAACTCTAATTGTGCAAATCCATGCATGAAAGCAATGTGGATACGAGACGGAATATGTCTGCGCATGCTCAGAATCTCTGATCGAATTTAGGCTTTTATTTCTAATATATCTTTATTTTGGAAATATTTTTAATAAAATATTGAAATCTTTGTAACTTTTGGTCGAAATATTAGTACTTGAAAAGAAAAATTATGATTTTCAATAACTTAAAAAAAAAAAGAATTTAATAAAATTACAAAAATTGAAAGCAATACGAATGCGAAGAACGCGGATCGAACTTGCGGCCACTGCTTGGCAGGCCGATACTCAACCCAGAAGGCTGCATACGATCCGTCGTGATAGATAATTTAAAGCCACATGTTTATTTATTACTTTAAACTCTATAATTGTGCAAATCCCTGCTTGAAAGCCATGTGTATACGAGAAGAAATACGTCTGCGCATGCCCAGAATCTCGGAGACAAATTTAGGCTTTTATTTCTAAAATTTCTTTAATTTGGAAGTATTTTTTAAGAAAATATTGAAATCTTTGTAAATGTTAGTCGAAATATTAGTACTTGAAAAGAAAAATTATGATTTTAACTAAACTTAAAGTAAAAAAATATTAAATAAAAAGAAAAAAAAGTGAAAGCAAAACGAATGCGAACTGCACGGATCGAACCTGCGGCCCCTGCTTGGCAGGACGATACTCATCCCAGAAGGCTACATACGATCCGTCGTGGCAGAGAATTTAAAGCCACATGTTTATTTATTAGTTTAAACTCTGTGCAAATACCTACATGAAAGCTATGTGTATACGAGAAGGAATATGTCTGCGCATGCCAAGAATCTCTGAACGAATTTAGGCTTTTATTTCTTAAATTTCTTTAATTTGGAAGTATTTTTAAATAAAATATTGAAATCTTTGTAACTTTTGGTCGAAATATTAATACATGAAAAGTAAAATTATGATTTTCACTAAACTTAAAGTAAAAAAATCTTAAATAAAAAGAAAAAAAGTGAAAGCAAAACGAATGCGAACAACGTGGATCGAACCTGCGGCCACTGCTTGGCAAGCCGATACTCAGTCTACAAGGCCAGATCCGTCGTGAAGGAGAATTTAAAGCCAAATGTATATTTATTACTTTAAACTCTATAATTGTGCAAATCCCTGCATGAAAGCCATGTGTATACGAGAAGGAATATGTCTGCGCATGCTTAGAATCTCGGAGTAAATTTTGGCTTTTATTTCTAAAATTTCTTTAATTTGGAAGTATTTTAAAATAAGATATTGAAATCTTTGTAATATTTGGTCGAAATATTAGTACTTGAAAAGAAAAATTATGATTTTCACTAAACTTAAAAAAAAAAAGAATTTAAGAAAATGACAAAAATTGAAAGCAATACGAATGCGAAGAACTCGGATCGAACCTGCGGCCACTGGTTCGCAGGCCGATACTCGGTCCACAAGGCTACATACGATCCATTGAGACATAGAATTTAAAGCCACTTGTTTATTTATTAGTTTAAACTGTAATTGTGCAAATCCCTGCTTGAAAGCCATGTGTAAACGATAAGAAATACGTCTGCGCATGCGCAGAATCTCGGAGTAAATTTTGGCTTTTATTTCTAAAATTTCTTTAATTTGGAAGTATTTTTAAATAAAATATTGAAATCTTTGTAATATTTGGTCGAAATATTAGTACTTGAAAAGAAAAATTATGATTTTCACTAAACTTAAAAAAAAAAAAAGAATTTAATAAAATGACAAATATTGAAAGCAATACGAATGCGAAGAACGCGGATCGAACCTGCGGCCACTGCTTGGCAAGCCGATACTCAGTCCACAAGGCTACATACGATCCATTGAGACATAGAATTTAAAGCCACTTGTTTATTTATTAGTTTAAACTGTAATTGTGCAAATCCCTGCTTGAAAGCCATGTGTAAACGATAAGAAATACGTCTGCGCATGCGCAGAATCTCGGAGTAAATTTTGGCTTTTATTTCTAAAATTTCTTTAATTTGGAAGTATTTTTAAATAAAATATTGAAATCTTTGTAATATTTGGTCGAAATATTAGTACTTGAAAAGAAAAATTATGATTTTC
Organism: Argiope bruennichi; assembly: GCF_947563725.1. Taxonomy (NCBI): domain Eukaryota; kingdom Metazoa; phylum Arthropoda; class Arachnida; order Araneae; family Araneidae; genus Argiope; species Argiope bruennichi. The sequence continues at coordinate 131,454,332 of NC_079154.1, read as the reverse complement.
ACTAAACTTAAAAAAAAAAAAGAATTTAATAAAATGACAAAAATTGAAAGCAATACGAATGCGAAGAACGCGGATCGAACTTGCGGCCACAGCTTGTCAGGCCGATACTCAACCCAGAAGGCTGCATACGATCCGTCGTAGCAGAGAATTTAAAGCCACATGTTTATTTATTACTTTAAACTCTATAATTGTGCAAATCCCTGCATGAAAGCCATGTGTATACGAGAAGGAATATGTCTGCGCATGCTCAGAATCTATTAGCGAATTTAGGATTTTATTTCTAAAATATCTTTATTTTGAAAGTATTTTTCAATAAAATATTGAAATCTTTGAAAATGTTGGTCGAAATATTAATACTTGAAAAGAAAAATTATGATTTTCACTAAACTTAAAGTAAAAAAATATTAAATAAAATGAAAAAAAGTGAAAGTAAAAGGAATACGATACCTGCAGCCACTGGTCGGCAGGCCGATACTCAGTCCACAAAGCTACATACGATCCGTCGTGATAGATAATTTAAAGCCACATGTTTATTTATTACTTTAAACTCTATAATTGTGCAAATCCCTGCATGAAAGCCATGTGTATACGAGAAGGAATATGTCTGCGCATGCTCAGAATCTATTAGCGAATTTAGGATTTTATTTCTAAAATATCTTTATTTTGAAAGTATTTTTCAATAAAATATTGAAATCTTTGAAAATGTTGGTCGAAATATTAGTACTTGAAAAGAAAAATTATGATTTTCACTAAACTTAAAGTAAAAAAATATTAAATAAAATGAAAAAAAGTGAAAGTAAAAGGAATACGATACCTGCAGCCACTGGTCGGCAGGCCGATACTCAGTCCACAAAGCTACATACGATCCGTCGTGATAGATAATTTAAAGCCACATGTTTATTTATTACTTTAAACTCTATAATTGTGCAAATCCCTGCATGAAAGCCATGTGTATACGAGAAGGAATATGTCTGCGCATGCTCAGAATCTATGAGCGAATTTGGGCTTTTATTTCTAAAATTTCTTTAATTTCTTTAATTTCGATGTATTTTTAAATAAAATATTGAAATCTTTGTAAATTTTGGTCGAAATATTAGTATTTGAAATGAAAAATTATAATTTTCTCTAAACTTTAAAAAAAAAAAGAATTAAATAAAATGAAAAAAAGTGAAAGCAAAACGAATGCGAACAACGTGGATCGAACCTGCGGCCACTGATCGACAGGCCGATACTCGGTCCACAAGGCTACATACGATCCGTCGTAACAGAGAATTTAAAGTCACATGTTTATTTATTAGTTTAACCTATTGAGCGAAGGCTGTCTATCTTAAGAATGTTCTTAAAACGGCGGCAGTCAAAATAATGGTTGAACACAATTTACTAGAAAAGAACCACACGTTTATTTATTAGTTTAAACTCTATAATTGTGCAAATCCCTGCTTGGAAGCCGTGTGTATACGAGAAGGAAAACGTCTGCGCATGCCCAGAATCTCGGAGCAAAATTAGGCTTTTATTTCTAAAATTTCTTTAATTTAGAAGTATTTTTAAATAAAATATTGAAATCTTTGTAAATTTTGGTCGAAATATTAGTACTTGAAATGAAAAATTATAATTTTCACTAAACTTTAAAAAAAAAAAGAATTAAATAAAATGAAAAAAAGTGAAAGCAAAACGAATGCGAACAACGTGGATCGCACCTGCGGCCACTGATCGACAGGCCGATACTCGGTCCACAAGGCTACATACGATCCGTCGTGACAGAGAATTTAAAGTCACATGTTTATTTATTAGTTTAACCCATCGAGCGCCGGCTGTCTAGCTTAAGAATGTTCTTAAACTCTATAATTGTGCAAATCCCTGCATGAAAGCCATGTGGATACGAGAAGGAATATGGCTGCGCATGCTCAGAATCTCGGATCGAATTTAGGCTTTTAATTCTAATATATCTTTATTTTGGAAATATTTTTCAATAAAATATTGAAATCTTTGTAAATGTTGGTCGAAATATTAGTACTTGAAAAGAAAAATTATGATTTTCACTAAAGTTAAAGGAGAAAAATATTAAATAAAAAGAAAAAAATTGACAGCAAAACGAATTCGAACAACGTGTATCGAACCTGCGGCCAATGGTCGGCAAGTTGATACTCGGTCCAAAAGGCTACATACGATCCATCGAGACATAGAATTTAAAGCCCCTTGTTTATTTATTATTTTAAACTATATAATTGTGCAAATCCCTACCTGAAAGCCATGTGTATACGAGAAGGAATATGTCTGCGCATGCTCAGAATCTCTGATCGAATTTAGTCTTTTATTTCTAATATATCTTTATTTTGGAAATATTTTTCAATAAAATATTGAAATCTTTGTAACTTTTGGTCGAAATATTAATAATTTGAAAAGTAAAATTATGATTTTCACTAAACTTAAATGTGAAAAATATTAAATAAAAAGAAAAAAAGTTACAGCAAACGAATTCGAACAACGTGTATCGAACCTGCGGCCACTGGTCGGCAGGCTGATACTCGGTCTACAAGGCTACATACGATCCATCGAGACATAGAATTTTAATCCACTTGTTTATTTATTAGTTTAAACTCTAATTGTGCAAATCCATGCATGAAAGCAATGTGGATACGAGACGGAATATGTCTGCGCATGCTCAGAATCTCTGATCGAATTTAGGCTTTTATTTCTAATATATCTTTATTTTGGAAATATTTTTAATAAAATATTGAAATCTTTGTAACTTTTGGTCGAAATATTAGTACTTGAAAAGAAAAATTATGATTTTCAATAACTTAAAAAAAAAAAGAATTTAATAAAATTACAAAAATTGAAAGCAATACGAATGCGAAGAACGCGGATCGAACTTGCGGCCACTGCTTGGCAGGCCGATACTCAACCCAGAAAACTACATACGACCCGTCGTGACAGAGAATTTAAAGCCACATGTTTATTTATTAGTTTAAACTCTATAATTGTGCAAATCCCTGCTTGAAAGCCATGTGTATACGAGAAGAAATACGTCTGTGCATGCCCAGAATCTCGGAGACAAATTTAGGCTTTTATTTCTAAAATTTCTTTAATTTGGAAGTATTTTTTAAGAAAATATTGAAATCTTTGTAAATGTTAGTCGAAATATTAGTACTTGAAAAGAAAAATTATGATTTTAACTAAACTTAAAGTAAAAAAATATTAAATAAAAAGAAAAAAAGTGAAAGCAAAACGAATGCGAACTGCACGGATCGAACCTGCGGCCCCTGCTTGGCAGGACGATACTCATCCCAGAAGGCTACATACGATCCGTCGTGGCAGAGAATTTAAAGCCACATGTTTATTTATTAGTTTAAACTCTGTGCAAATCACTGCATGAAAGCTATGTGTATACGAGAAGGAATATGTCTGCGCATGCCAAGAATCTCTGATCGAATTTAGGCTTTTATTTCTAATATATCTTTATTTTGGAAATATTTTTCAATAAAATATTGAAATCTTTGTAACTTTTGGTCGAAATATTAATACATGAAAAGTAAAATTATGATTTTCACTAAACTTAAAGTAAAAAAATCTTAAATAAAAAGAAAAAAAGTGAAAGCAAAACGAATGCGAACAACGTGGATCGAACCTGCGGCCACTGCTTGGCAAGCCGATACTCAGTCTACAAGGCCAGATCCGTCGTGAAGGAGAATTTAAAGCCAAATGTATATTTATTACTTTAAACTCTATAATTGTGCAAATCCCTGCATGAAAGCCATGTGTATACGAGAAGGAATATGTCTGCGCATGCTCAGAATCTCGGAGTAAATTTTGGCTTTTATTTCTAAAATTTCTTTAATTTGGAAGTATTTTTAAATAAAATATTGAAATCTTTGTAATATTTGGTCGAAATATTAGTACTTGAAAAGAAAAATTATGATTTTCACTAAACTTAAAAAAAAAAAAGAATTTAAGGAAATGACAAAAATTGAAAGCAATACGAATGCGAAGAACGCGGATCGAACCTGCGGCCACTGGTTGGCAGGCCGATACTCGGTCCACAAGGCTACATACGATCCATTGAGACATAGAATTTAAAGCCACTTCTTTATTTATTAGTTTAAACTGTAATTGTGCAAATCCCTGCTTGAAAGCCATGTGTAAACGATAAGAAATACGTCTGCGCATGCGCAGAATGTCGGAGTAAATTTTGGCTTTTATTTCTAAAATTTCTTTAATTTGGAAGTATTTTTAAATAAAATATTGAAATCTTTGTAAATGTTAGTCGAAATATTAGTACTTGAAAAGAAAAATTATGATTTTAACTAAACTTAAAAAAAAAAAAGAATTTAATAAAATGACAAAAATTGAAAGCAATACGAATGCGAAGAACGCGGATCGAACTTGCGGCCACTGCTTGGCAGACCGATACTCAACCCGGAAGGTTGCATACGATCCGTCGTAGCAGAGAATTTAAAGCCACATGTTTATTTATTACTTTAAACTGTGCAAATCCCTGCATGAAAGCTATGTGTATACGAGAAGGAATATGTCTGCGCATGCCAAGAATCTCTGATCGAATTTAGGCTTTTATTTCTAATATAACTTTATTTTGGAAATATTTTTCAATAAAATATTGAAATCTTTGTAACTTTTGGTCGAAATATTAATACATGAAAAGTAAAATTATGATTTTCACTAAACTTAAAGTAAAAAAATCTTAAATAAAAAGAAAAAAAGTGAAAGCAAAACGAATGCGAACAACGTGGATCGAACCTGCGGCCACTGCTTGGCAAGCCGATACTCAGTCTACAAGGCCAGATCCGTCGTGAAGGAGAATTTAAAGCCAAATGTATATTTATTACTTTAAACTCTATAATTGTGCAAATCCCTGCATGAAAGCCATGTGTATACGAGAAGGAATATGTCTGCGCATGCTCAGAATCTCGGAGTAAATTTTGGCTTTTATTTCTAAAATTTCTTTAATTTGGAAGTATTTTTAAATAAAATATTGAAATCTTTGTAATATTTGGTCGAAATATTAGTACTTGAAAAGAAAAATTATGATTTTCACTAAACTTAAAAAAAAAAAAGAATTTAAGGAAATGACAAAAATTGAAAGCAATACGAATGCGAAGAACGCGGATCGAACCTGCGGCCACTGGTTGGCAGGCCGAAACTCGGTCCACAAGGCTACATACGATCCATTGAGACATAGAATTTAAAGCCACTTGTTTATTTATTAGTTTAAACTGTAATTGTGCAAATCCCTGCTTGAAAGCCATGTGTATACGAGAAGGAATATGTCTGCGCATGCTCAGAATCTATTAGCGAATTTAGGATTTTATTTCTAAAATATCTTTATTTTGAAAGTATTTTTCAATAAAATATTGAAATCTTTGAAAATGTTGGTCGAAATATTAGTACTTGAAAAGAAAAATTATGATTTTCACTAAACTTAAAGTAAAGAAATATTAAATAAAATTAAAAAAAGTGAAAGTAAAAGGAATACGAACCTGCACCCACTTCTTGGCAGGCCGATACTCAGTCCACAAGGCTACATACGATCCGTCGTGATAGATAATTTAAAGCCACATGTTTATTTATTACTTTAAACTCTATAATTGTGCAAATCCCTGCATGAAAGCCATGTGTATACGAGAAGGAATATGTCTGCGCATGCTCAGAATCTATGAGCGAATTTGGGCTTTTATTTCTAAAATTTCTTTAATTTCTTTAATTTGGATGTATTTTTAAATAAAATATTGAAATCTTTGTAAATTTTGGTCGAAATATTAGTACTTGAAATGAAAAATTATAATTTTCACTAAACTTTAAAAAAAAAAAAAGAATTAAATAAAATGAAAAAAAGTGAAAGCAAAACGAATGCGAACAACGTGGATCGAACCTGCGGCCACTGATCGACAGGCCGATACTCGGTCCACAAGGCTACAAACGATCCGTCGTAACAGAGAATTTAAAGTCACATGTTTATTTATTAGTTTAACCCATCGAGCGAAGGCTGTCTATCTTAAGAATGTTCTTAAAACGGCGGCAGTCAAAATAATGGTTGAACACAATTTACTAGAAAAGAACCACACGTTTATTTATTAGTTTAAACTCTATAATTGTGCAAATCCCTGCTTGGAAGCCGTGTGTATACGAGAATCAAAACGTCTGCGCATGCCCAGAATCTCGGAGCAAAATTAGGCTTTTATTTCTAAAATTTCTTTAATTTAGAAGTATTTTTAAATAAAATATTGAAATCTTTGTAAATTTTGGTCGAAATATTAGTACTTGAAATGAAAAATTATAATTTTCACTAAACTTTAAAAAAAAAAAAAGAATTAAATAAAATGAAAAAAAGTGAAAGCAAAATGAATGCGAACAACGTGGATCGAACCTGCGGCCACTGATCGACAGGCCGATACTCGGTCCACAAGGCTACATACGATCCGTCGTAACAGAGAATTTAAAGTCACATGTTTATTTATTAGTTTAACCCATCGAGCGAAGGCTGTCTATCTTAAGAATGTTCTTAAAACGGCGGCAGTCAAAATAATGGTTGAACACAATTTACTAGAAAAGAACCACACGTTTATTTATTAGTTTAAACTCTATAATTGTGCAAATCCCTGCTTGGAAGCCGTGTGTATACGAGAAGGAAAACGTCTGCGCATGCCCAGAATCTCGGTGCAAAGTTAGGCTTTTATTTCTAAAATTTCTTTAATTTAGAAGTATTTTTAAATAAAATATTGAAATCTTTGTAAATTTTGGTCGAAATATTAGTACTTGAAATGAAAAATTATAATTTTCACTAAACTTTAAAAAAAAAAAAAAGAATTAAATAAAATGAAAAAAAGTGAAAGCAAAACGAATGCGAACAACGTGGATCGAACCTGCGGCCACTGATCGACAGGCCGATACTCGGTCCACAAGGCTACATACGATCCGTCGTAACAGAGAATTTAAAGTCACATGTTTATTTATTAGTTTAACCCATCGAGCGAAGGCTGTCTATCTTAAGAATGTTCTTAAAACGGCGGCAGTCAAAATAATGGTTGAACACAATTTACTAGAAAAGAACCACACGTTTATTTATTAGTTTAAACTTTATAATTGTGCAAATCCCTGCTTGGAAGCCGTGTGTATACGAGAAGGAAAACGTCTGCGCATGCCCAGAATCTCGGAGCAAAATTAGGCTTTTATTTCTAAAATTTCTTTAATTTAGAAGTATTTTTAAATAAAATATTGAAATCTTTGTAAATTTTGGTCGAAATATTAGTACTTGAAATGAAAAATTATAATTTTCACTAAACTTTAAAAAAAAAAAGAATTAAATAAAATGAAAAAAAGTGAAAGCAAAACGAATGCGAACAACGTGGATCGAACCTGCGGCCACTGATCGACAGGCCGATACTCGGTCCACAAGGCTACATACGATCCGTCGTAACAGAGAATTTGAAGTCACATGTTTATTTATTAGTTTAACCCATCGAGCGAAGGCTGTCTATCTTAAGAGTGTTCTTAAAACGGCGGCAGTCAAAATAATGGTTGAACACAATTTACTAGAAAAGAACCACACGTTTATTTATTAGTTTAAACTCTATAATTGTGCAAATCCCTGCTTGGAAGCCGTGTGTATACGAGAAGGAAAACGTCTGCGCATGCCCAGAATCTCGGAGCAAAATTAGGCTTTTATTTCTAAAATTTCTTTAATTTAGAAGTATTTTTAAATAAAATATTGAAATCTTTGTAAATTTTGGTCGAAATATTAGTACTTGAAAAGAAAAATTATGATTTTCTCTAAACATAAAAAAAAAAGAATTAAATAAAATTAAAAAAATTGAAAGTAAAACGAATGCGGAAAACGCGGATCGAACCTGCGTCCACTGCTTGGCTGGCCGATACTCGGTCCAGAAGGCTACATACGACACGTCGTGACCAAGAATTTAAAGCCACATGTTTATTTAATAGTTTAAACTCTATAATTGTGCAAATCCCTGCTTGAAAGCCATGTGTATACGAGAAGGAATTGTCTGCGCATGCCCAGAATCTCGGAGCGAATTTAGTCTTTTATTTCTAAAATTTCTTTAATTTGGAAGTATTTTTCAATAAAATATTGAAATGTTTGTTACTTTTGGTCGATATATTAGTACTTGAAAAGAAAAATTATGATTTTCACTAAAATTGAAGTAAAAAAGAATGAAATAAAATGAAAGAAAGTGAAAGTAAAACGAATACGAACAACGTGGATCGAACCTGCGGCCACTGATCGGCAGGCTGATACTCGGTCCACAAGGCTACATGCGATCCGTCGTGACAGAGAATTTAAAGTCACATGTTTATTTATTACTTTAAACTCTATAATTGTGCAAATCCCTGCATGAAAGCCATGTGTATGAAAGCCATGTGTATCCCTGCATGAATTGAAAGCCGTTTTGCTTTCAATTGTTTTCATTTTATTTAATATTTTTTTACTTTAAGTTTAGTGAAAATCATAATTTTTCTTTCCAAGTACTAATATTTCGACCAAAATTTACAAAGATTTCAATATTTTATTTCAAAATATATCCAAATTAAAGAAATTTTAGAAACAAAAGCCTTATTTTGCTCCGAGATTCTGAGCATGCGCAGACATATTACTTCTCGTATCCACATGGCTTTCCTGCAGGGATTTGCACAATTATAGAGTCTAGTCACCTGAGTATCTAGTCTGTTAGGGATCAAGCGAAGGGGTTATTCCTTGGGCTTGGCTTTAAGGGTGGTCACTGTCCCCGGGGGTAACGATGAGCGTATAGGTTCCGGTAAGCACTAAGATAAATGCCGTGGCTGGGAATGGCCAGAGCCGGTGGCTGCCTTCTCTTGATGGGCTCCGTGGTGTAGCTGGGACTACACCTTGGAAAGGTGTAATTTTCTGCGAGCTCATTCCTCAAGATGAAACAATAAATTCTACGGAATACTGTTATCAACTGGATCAATAAAAAAAATGCCATAGCAAAAAAAAAAAAAAAAAAAAATAATAAAAAAAAAAAAATAAAAAAAAATAAACGGCCATAATTAATGAATCGGCGAGGCGTTGTCTTTCATTATTACAACGCGAGACTGCACACTGCATTAGTTGTAAGAGAAAAGCTGTTATAGTTTGACTGGTATGTTTTACCGCATTCTAATTACACTCCAGATCTCACTCCATCTCATTATTACTTATTTCTGTCCTTAAAAAATTATCTTCGCGATAAGCGCTTTAAATCCATCGGCGAAATAAAAGCGCACCTCGAGGATTATTTCCTGCCCAAAACATAACAATTTTGGAAAGAAGGCATAATGAGGTTCCCAGAGAGATAGAAAAGGTAACAGTGCAAAAGTGTTCCCATATAAGAAAATAAATAATATCTTAAACAGTAAATATTGTGTATTCGTTTCATATTAGTAGACGGAAATAAACTTATGGACACCCAAATATATTTCTTCCTTTTTTTATTTATTTTGAATTTTATTCTACATAATTATTCTATAGTTACTATGAATTATTCCAAATCATATACTTCAAAAAATATAATTTTACCTCAAAATATGTATATTGTAATGTCTTGATCTAGACTGATCAAATAACGAAGCAGAATTTCCAGACAGTTCTTTATTTTACAGCCCTATATATACCAAAGAACAACTTGTTCTAATCTTGGTTAAATAAATATTTACACCTGTATTAGGAGACACAGCAATCGGGGTTCAGTAATATGCTCTCTTGCGGCGCCAGTCGGTCGTGGGAAGGTCTTTTGTGTGATGCACCTTTCATAACCGACTATTCTGGAACACGGAGTTTTCATAGTCTTTTTACAATGAGAAACATTTAGCATCCAGATGTTGGAACACCCCTTCCTCTTTGAAGGTACACTCAATATCTCTTGGACGAGGAATTCCCACATGTGGTCTTTCACTGTTGTCGCTAACGAACAGCTGCGAGACCACCCAGGTGAAAAGATCCACCATCTGGATATCTCGAGGAGTTTAGTAAGTTACAGCGACGACACAGCTGGCTGTAAATGTCTTATCAGTACAGTCAGGTAACGGGGAATGTTCCAACTCCCCCACCCTTGCAGAAATGATTTTTTCTTGGTTTTAACAAGAAAAAATCCTGATTATCTCCAATAAACTTGTTTATACTACTGGCAGAGGCTTAATTACAACATTTAAAATTTACTCTTCCTGAATACAATATATAATCTTAAAAAATAATAATAACATATTTATACACTTTTTACGGTATGGCAGCTCTCTGCCTTACCTGCTAAATAAAATTTCATTTCTTAAAGATTTTTTTTTTTTTTTGCAAAATTTTTTTAAAAAAACCCAAAAAAATTTAATTAATTTGCAATTTTAGTTTGAATTTCACTGCCACTAAGAGGTCAGCATTTAAATGTTTTTTTCCTGCCTTGTGCCTCTTTTTATATTGGAAAGGTTGTAATTCCAAAGACCATCGCATTAACCGCGCATTCGATCCGGAATTTGAATTCAACCAGACCAAAGGATTATAGTCCGTTTCAATTACAAATTTCTGTCCATCTTAATAGTATTTTAGTTTTTTTATCGCGTAAATAATGGCTGCACACTCTCTTTCCATTGTACTGTATTTGCTCTCAGCATTCGAAATTTTTTTACTTAAATACAGAATGGGATGTTCTTCTCCCTTTGAGTCACGTTGTGACATCACGATCCCTATTCCGATATCCGAAGCATCCGTCTGGAGGATAAATTCCTTTTTATAGTCAAGAGCGTACAATATTGGGTTTTTGGTCAGTCTGCAATTTAAATCTTCAAAAGCCTGATTACATTCTTCTGTCCAAGTAATTTTTTCTCTCTTAATTTTCCCTTTTAAAACATTTGTTAAGGGGGCTGCAATTACTGAAAAATCCTTTACGTAGTGAGCGTAATATCCCGCTAAGCCCAGAAAAGTCCTAATTTGCGTTTTTGTAGTGGGTGTAGGAAAATCTAAGACGGCCGTGATTTTGACTTCCGCGGGTGTTCGCACTCTCCCTCCTACGATATGTCCCAAATATTTAGTATGATTTTGGGGAAATTTGCATTTAGACGGCTTAATAGTTAAATTGGCGTCGCCTACACGTTTTAATACTTCTTCTATGTGTTTCAAGTGATCCTCCCAATTCTGCGAGTAGATCGCAATGTCATCTAAATACGGAACGGCGAAGCTTTCACAGTTCTCGAACACCTGTGACATGAGCTTACTAAAGAAATACGGGGCGTTAACCAAACCAAAAGGCATTCTTAACGGGACATAGGTTACGACACTTGTCACAAACGCAGCATAACATTGTGCTTGTATACTGAGGGGAATTTGCCAGTACCCTTTCGCTATGTTAATTACGGTAATAGACTTTGCGGCGGACACTCTTTGGACACGCTCTTCGATATTTGGTAACGGGAAATATTGTGTTCGCACAATTTAATTCAAACGTCTGTAATCTATACAGGGACGAGGGTCTTTTCCCGGAATTTCCACTAAGATCATTGGAGAAGTATAATCGGATTGACCGATTTCAATGATTTTTAAATCCAACATTCTTTTTATTTCAGTTTTAAGTATCTCGGTCTGGTGCTAGAGAGGTACGGTACGGTTTCGACCTAACTGGTTCATTAATAATTAATTGTAGGTCGACTAGGTGCGTTTTTCCGGGACGCATTCGAAAAAACCCTTTGATACCGACCTAGTAATTTTCTCAATGCATCAATCTCTAATGAACTGAGTCGATCCTCTAGAGCGCTATCCCTAATTATACCTTCAAAATCATACACATTTGAATCAGAGATTGGATAGGGAATTTCTAAACCTTCTGATTCCTCATCGAGTTTTTCTCTACATTCTTTCCCCTGATGATCCACCGTTTTCAGAAAAAGTATGCTGTCTCTTTCAACAAAAGAACCTTCTGCCTTCATAGCATTTTCGAAACAGGGCCTCAGGGTTTCGCATTCCCTCTGAGACACTACAAATGAGTCTGCAATGACCTTCAAAAGGTTAGAAGTGTCCTCTTTACCGGGAGGGGGATAAACTGATGTCAGTCAACGCGCCTTTAATCATTATTAATTGTTTCTCGGTGGTGACAATAACTTTCGGGGGAGATTGTTTGGCGGTCTGGCTGCGGGTAACCACCGCATTCAAATTCGGGGTTTGTTTTTGTTCCAATATCAGATTCGCGGATTTCATAAGAAATAAACTCCATTATCTAGACTGGAGTCTATGATGGCTGTTTTTGTTATAATGCGTCGAAAATCAGGGCTTTGAAGTTCTACTTTTGCGAGAGGAAGGCAAGTAAAATTTACATCTAAAGGTTGTTTTACCCAGACGGTCTCCCCTGTATAATCTTCGGCGCGGACATAATTACTACTCAATAAATCAAACGTCACTCCCGAATCTCTCAGAATAGACATTTCTACATTATTTACAAGAGCTTTACTCATATAAGCATTAAATAAGACTAACGCATCTTTAGTCGTCCCTACACAATTTACGAACTCATTTGGTCCATTTTTTCTTAATTGTGGGCAATTCGGTCTTAAATGTTCAGTGGAGTGACAAACATAACACGCTGGTGCTGTCCGTCTTTCAAAATGTTCCTTCCTCCAATTTCCCTTTGCAGTGGATTTTTTCCAATACAAGGGGTCGGATTTGTCACCGGGTTTATTTTTAATTTCTTTCATCGGCGAAGTATGTCCAGCCTTTTCAAATGATTTCGACTCGGGAATTTTAAAATTATTCGGTTTGCGGTTATGCCTGATCGATTCGTATTGGTCTATTTTTCCTGCTAATTTTAATGGGTCCACCAATGTTCCAGAATTCGTCCAGAAAATTATCTTTCACCTCACTCTGTACGCGGCATTTAATCTGATCCGCTTTCCTGAACTATAACTTCCAACTGATTTTTAACAAATTCCTCTGCAAAATCTGGGGAACTCTTAATCTTTCCGCATATGTTTACTACTCTATCAGCAGGGGTAATTTCGATCCCTACTTCCTGAGCTAACGTGGTCAAATCTACCTTCCTAAATTTCACTAAAAAAGCCATTTCCTCATTTTTTTTTTTTTTTTTTTTTGAAAAAAGGAGTTTAACAATTGCCTATGAAACTAGATATGCACTAACAATTTCAACACGAAACAACAACAAAAAAAAAAATTACATTTGCATACTTAAATTTACTTTTCTATTCAACTAGATAAAAATACATAGCAAAACTACAAATCAGTGTTAATTTTTCTAATTTGCATGATAATATTCAAGTATTAATTTCAATTCAGTTAAATACAACACAAATTCCTGAATAAAGTTTTACTTAACTTGACAATACTGTCACTGACAAAATTACTCTTAGCCTCGTGAGCTTTTCAACTTAAAATTTAAATACATAGTACAATCTACCAATTTTACACAGCACAGCAATGAGAAAACAAATTCAAAATTAATCTAAAAATTTAAATTTAGCTGTTAAATTTAATAACAATGGACTGCAAAACCAAAGAAATAAAATTAATCTATCTATCTATCTATCTATCTATCTATATATATATATATATATATATATATATATATATATATATTTAGAAATACCTTTTCACTATATTTTTCAAAACTATTCGCCTCTGACAGTAGAAAATAAACAAGCTAACCGTTTGGTCGACTGCTCATTGTTTTACTGTTTTCCAGGCTGGTTCCTTAGAAAGAGCTGTACGATCTATTCTGGTCGTTTCCGGTTTCAGCCACTGCTCGTCGTCTCACTGGTCTCTGGAGTCGATTCTGTAGAAGAGCGGTAGGGTCTGGTCTTCCACGAAGTCCACTGACGAAGTCGCTTTATAGATTTTTAGGACTAGAAAACTTCGGGTCCAATTTAGACGTTGTAGCAAATTTTATCAGGCTAGAAATAAATCTTCTGAGCCCCAAACACAAGTCAAGCCCTATATATACAAAAGAACAATTTGTTCTAATCTTGGTTAAATAATTAGTTATTTACACCTGTAGTAAGCCGCGGTCCCACGACCAGAGGATCTTCACAGATGTGGTCATAAAACTGTCACCCTTCTTTCGTGGTGCCACCCTCGTCTGTGGCAGCGGACCCACGACCGGAGAAATCTTCAGACGGCACGCGTTCCCCTTTCGACCGCTCAAAACCCTCAGTTTCTTTGACCCCCCCCCCCCCCATAGCCCAAACAGATTTTCCGGCTCTTCGATGTTTATCTATTTACCGACATTTTGCGGGAAGCTACAGGTGTACCACGGGCGACGGGGGAGTGTGGTCCCCCAGTGGGTCGGATGTCAGATTTATGACCAAATCCGTGAGGTAGCAGGTCGTTGGACCGCCGCTGTAGGAGACACAACAGTCGAAATCGAAGGTTTTTCTTGAAACTCAGTTCTCCATCAATACGGAGAAACAACAACACAGGGAATTCACAGATTGTTAGTCCACAAGACCACTTCAGGGGTAGTTCTCCGGACTCCGAACTCGTGGGCGTAGTCCAACAGTCTGACTGCAATTCGTTTCTCCTCTTCTCCTAAAAAAGAAAAAAATCTCCGCACTTTATTTCGGCGGCAATCTAGGCCTCTTAATTTACATTGGTCATTTGAGCTGTCTTTCGTCCAATTGGGGTTCAGCAATAAGCTCTCTTAGCGGCGCCAGTTGGTAGTGGGAAGGTCCTTTGTGTGATGCACCTTTCATAACTGACTATTCTGGAACACGGAGTTATCATAGTCCTTTCACAATGAGAAACATTTGGCATCCAGATGTTAGGACACCCCTTTCTCTTTGAAGGTACTCTCAATATCTCTTGGACGAGGAATTCCCACATGTGGTCTTTCACTGTTGTCGCTAATGAACAGCTGCGAGACAATCCAGGTGAAAAGATCCACCATCTGGCTATCTCGAGGAGTTTAGTAAGTAACACTGACGACACAGCTGGCTGTAAATGTCTTATCAGTTCTGGGAAACGGGGTAATGTTACAATATGTTGAATGAAACTTTTAAGTGTCAAGGTCATGCACATGCACATAAATCATTCCTAATGGGCTTTTTAGACCAGATCCCCACAGAATTTGAAACTTGAGTTGGATTGTCGTATTAAGAATCAGAGACACCTTTTACTCTCTTGAGATATATGGCTG
The DNA here is from genome assembly GCF_947563725.1 of Argiope bruennichi. NCBI lineage: Eukaryota > Metazoa > Arthropoda > Arachnida > Araneae > Araneidae > Argiope > Argiope bruennichi. Next base: position 131,439,183 of record NC_079154.1, on the reverse strand, counting down.
GGTGGAATGAGAGACAGTGAGTTTTTGCTGGCATTAAAATGTTAATTTTTCCTTCTTTTGTTAAAAGAACTTCTTTAAAATCCTTTTTAAAAATAAGAATAATTTACAGAAGCACAATCGAAATAACATGCATCAGTTCTTCCTCTTTTCCTCCGTTTCGTCCTTTCCATCGTTCGTATCATCTTTCATTTTTGTTTGCTTTGTTTTCCCGCTTTCTGTATCTATTATATGCATATATAATATATAGATAAACAAAAAGTTATATATATGTGGTTATCAAAATAATGGAAAAACCTTAGATTTATAAAGAATCCTTTATTAGTATAGTGTAGGACCACCTTTAGCATGTAATAAAGTTAAGATTCGCCTAGGAATCGATATATACAAAGTGTTGAATAGTATTTAAAGGAATATTGTACCATTCTTCCTGGAGATATGGTGAAAGTTCTGGGAGAGATGCCGGTGGAGGATATCGATTCCGTATTGAAAACATAATGGTTCAATTATATTGAGGTCGGGTGATTCTGCGGGCCAAATTAGATATTTAACTTCATCCTCGTGTCCATCAAACCATGACTGCATAAATCTCGCTGTTTGGATAAATGCATTATTATCCTGGAAAATTCCATCTCTTGCAGTAAACAATGTTTGCATCATAGAATGGACCTGGGCGGCTAAAATTTCTCTATACTTCTCCCCAGTGATCCTTACTTTCAGGTTAACGATTGGTCCAATAAAAAAACCACGACATGGCTGCTCATATTATGACGTATCCACCTCCATGCTTGACAGTTGGAAGGAGATAGTCTCGATCCTACGCTTGTGCAGGTGTCCTCCTAATTTGCATCCGTCCTGTTGTAGGGAAAAGTGTCAATTACAATTCGTCAGATCATATTACTCTATTCCACTCATCTAATTCTTCTCATTGTATAGAAGAAATGAATGATTTCATTTACAATGATCTATGATAATCTCATCCATAAAAGTATGTATTTTGTAAGAGAAATATTTACACGATAACATTTTTTTTTTTCAAAATATATTTATCAAAAAAGAATGTAAGACCTCTTTGTTGTATAATACGTAGAAAATAATCAACTTTAAAAAAAGAAAATTTCTTTTCGCTTTATTATTATAAAATTAATCATTCTCAGGTTTAATGTACCATGAAACTCCATGATAAACATGAAGAATGCTTCGTTAGCAAAAACAGCAGAAATCAGATAGAATTATCAAAAATTGCAATTACAAACTCCAGTTTCCTCAGTATTGATATTTTTACTTAGAAATACTGAAAAATGTATTGAAAAAGTTTTTAATATTCATAATGCTTAAAAATTTATACACGATCGATCATTCTTAGATGAATGTACCAAAAAAGACATCGAAGGAGTCAGTCGATTTCAATTTTGTGTAAGATATTGATATAAAATCTTAAAGTCGGCAATAGGCAAATATGTTGTAAGGGGAAAAGGAATAAAAAAAACAACCGCGGATTGCCTTCAATCTAAACCCGCAAATGAACATCTCCCCGTTATTGACATTACGCTATCAAAACTTAAGCCGTCTGAGCCGACATCTCTAAAAGAAAAGAAGGGGCATCTGCTGATCCCTGAGGGTCCCATCCTGTTGTAAGGAAAAGTGTGAAACGCGATTCATCTGACCATATTACTTTCTTCCACTTATCAATCTACCAGGTTTTATAATTAAAAAATTATGATTTTCACTAAATTAAAGTTAAAAAAAATGAAGAAAAGTAAAAGAAAAACTAATGCGAACAGCGCAGGTCGAACCTGCGGCCACTGGTTGGCAGGCCTATACTCGGACAAGACAGCATATGATCAGTCAGGAGAGAGAATTTAAAGCCACATATTTATTTATTAGTTTAAACTCTATAATTAAGCAAATCCCTGCTTGAAAGCCATGTCTATAAGAGAAGGAGTATTTCTGCGTATGCTCAGAATCTCTGACCGAATTTAGGCTTTTATTTCTAAAATTTCTTTACTTTGGAAGTATTTTTAAATAAAATATTGAAATCTTTGTAAATTTTGGTCGAAACATTAGTACTTGAAATGAAAAATTATTATTTTCACTAAACTAAATTTAAAAAAAAAAAATTAAATAAAACGAAAAAAAGTGAAAGCAAAAAAATGAGAAAAACGCGGATTGAACCTGCGGCCCCTGGTTAACAAGCGGGTATTCGGTCCACAAGGCTATATACGTTCCGTCGGCGAAGATAATTTAAAGCCACGTGTTTATTTATTAGATTAACTGTATAATTGTGCAAATCCCCGCTTGAAAGATGTGTATACGAATTGGAATATGTCTGCGCATGTATGTCAGATTCTCTGACCGAATTTAGGCTTTTATTTCTAAAATATCTTTCTTTTGGAAGTATTTTTAAATAAAATATTGAAATCTTTGTAAATTCTGGTCGAAATATTAGTACTTCAAAAGAAAAATTATGATTTTCAATAAATTTAAAGTTTAAAAAAAAATGAAAAAAAGTGAAAGTAAAACGAATGCGAATAGCGCGGATCCAACCTGCGGCCACTGGGTGGCCGGCCGATACTCTGTCGAAAAGGCTACATACGATCCGCCGGGCGAGAGAATTTAAAGCCACATGTTTATTTATTAGATTAAAACTGTATAATTGTGCAAATCCCTGCTTGAAAGACGTGTGTATACGAGAAGGAATATGTCTGCGCATGCCCAGAATCTCTGAACGAATTTAGGCTTTTATTTCTAAAATATCTTTACTATTATTTCTGAAATATTTTTAAATAAAATATTGAAATCTTTGTAAATTATGGTCGAAATCTAAGTACTTGAAAACAAAAATTATGATTTTTACAAAACTTAAAGTAAAAAAAAAAAATGAAATGAAATATGTTAAAGTAAAATGAATGCGAACAACGCGATACGAACCTGTGACCACTGGTTGACATTCCGATATTTGATCCACAAGGCAACATACGACCCGTCGGTAGAGAGAATTTAAAACCACATGTTTATTTATTAGATTAAAACTGTATAATTGTGCAAATCCCTGCTTGAAAGATGTGTGTATACGAGAAGAAATATGTCTGCGCATGCCGAGAATCTCGGACCGAATTTAGGCTTTTATTTCTAAAATTTCTTTAGTTTGGAAGAATTTTTAAATAAAATATTGAAATCTCTGTAAATTCTGGTCGAAATATTAGTACTTGTAAAGAAAAATTATTTTGATTATATTATATTATATAAATTATATTGTACTACTAGAAGGAAATGCTGTTGGGAAAAAATCTATTCCTTCAAAACCGTCATGGAGGGATGAATGTAAAATCTCTTTACTTGACTTGTCAGGAACGCAGTTATATTTCTTTGTCTTTATACGAACATTTTCCCCATAAAATGATGCGATCGGATAGCCTAAACTAAATGTTGTTGAAAGCCAGAGATACTTACAAACCCTCACGGAAGGACGAAAGAAGAATTATTTTACATTAAATGCCAAGAGGCAGTTATCTTTCTTTAAGTTCATATGAATACTTTTCTCACAAAATGAGACGCTGGGACAGTGTAAAAGAAATGTTGTTGAAAGCAAATAATGCTTACACACCCTGAAAGAAGAGTGTTCAAAATATCTTCTTACAAAAGGAAGTAAATTGCTCTTATCTTTCTTTGCCTATAAGAATACCTTTGTGAAGAAAGAAGGCGATGCGTTGTAAAAAGCAAAAGTTATTGTAAATGCTTCAATTAAAAAAAAAAAAAAAAAAAAAAAACGACGGGCTTTAATCCTGACGGAAAGTTGATGGAAAAATCCTTTCACTCGAAAAAACAGGGTAAAATTATCTTTTTATTTTTTTTTTTTTATTTTTTTGTCAGCCGTTCTGCTACTTACGATACCTAGATGTCCTGTACAGGGAAATGAAATGATTTTTTTATGAAATCATAGTACGGTATTATCTTATTTTACCCATGCCTAACAATTTCTCTCTTGAAAAATGCTAAAATTTTATTGGAATTTAAAGTTTTTGACAAAAAATTTAACTTTAAAGATACTATTTATAACTCCGGAATTAAAAAGAAATATTACTTGTAAAAACATGATAAAATTATCTTCGTTTCGATATATTTAACGTTTTGGCGTTTATATGGTCCGTTAAAAAGTTTCTGATAAAGATATTATTTGAAAGATGTCAATATTTACGAATCCTGCAAAATAACTGAAAATAGAAGATCTTGCATCAAAAGAACAGATGAAATTTGTAACTTTAATAGAAAATAAAATCTGGTTGAAAGAATTCCCAACGAATTTAATTTATTTACATAATGAATATAACTTTAAGATTTTTTTTATTAATTTCTATATTTTGCAAATATTAAGTAATAAAATAGCGTGTCAAGTAAAATTCCATGAATTTATTTTTGGATTAATTTCCTCATATTTTAAATTCGAGAAACTGAACAATTATTAATGAAAAGGTTCATTTTAGTTTAACGAGTGAAAGACATTCAATTTTTATCTCCTATCAATGTATCTTTGTCGAAGCCATGCTGGGTGCAGCTCAGCTTATCGGCAAATAGAAAGGCAGCAGGCAAGAATAAGAGAGCTTGAGAAGTCAATAGGAATTTTGAAACCATACAAATTCAGGAAGGAAAAGGCCGATCCAGCATTTGGGTTTGCCACAGGTCAGAGTCACCATGGGAAAATAAAAGTCGCTCATTAGTAAAGGGGTGTATGTGATGGGGCTTTAAATTCTAGACCGTTTCACTTCGAGTTTTCAAATTTTACCCTGTTATAATTTCTAGGGTATAAATGTGCATCTGAGAAAACTTTTCTAAAATGTCCAAAAATAATTTTTACAATTTTTATAACTTTTAAAAGTCGAAGAAATTATGTTGTAATGTTGTAATTGATGGCTATTCAGTTGTAAAATTTTTGATCTTCATTTAATTAACTTTTAACCGTATTTTTAAGTATATATTTCGCAACGTTTTCATTGCTTCTCTAAAAACTCTAAACAACAGGTCAGATTTTCTCTAGTATGCATAGATCCAAAATTAATCCTTTGTTCGATGGAATCTTTTTACAGAATGCATATAAGACTAACTAATGATCCTTGAATTAAACCTTAACATAAAAGAACGGAAAGAGTTCTGGGTACTCGGGATTTCCAATTCTCCAGGGACTTTTTTATATATGAAATGATTTTACACAGTTTTATTTCACAAAATCATACATAATGGACTATGAAATGAAGACATTTTTTTAACGTCAGAAAAAAAAATGGAAAAATTAAATCCCACTCTTGAAAAGAAATTTTTACCGAAAATAGAAAATATTAAGAACACTCGGCTATAACCATATGACAAGATATGTCATGATATTCACTATACAATTTAATCTTTTATTTCCCGAAGTATTTATTCAGTCTGAGTCGAGAGCCTTGAAGGAATATAAAATACTAATTTATGAAAGGATTTATGAACTTGCGAAATTTCGAATTCTCCGTAGATTCTTTAAATGAAGAGAATTTATAAAATGTTTTTGTTTTATTTCAGAATATCAATTTGAAATCGGTATTATGGATACAATAAATGTGAGTCACAATTTATTTATACAATAAAAAATTTAAAACATTATTTGTGCCATAAATGAGATTCGAACGTTTCAAAACCAAAGCGCTTACGTAGATCGATTACCTCTAAACACTAAAATGCAATTTCACCGATGCTCCTGTTGTTTTCTTTACCCACAGCATGTCATAATCTTTAACCAAACTTAATCAAAGATCTTGACTGAAAAAAAAAGACTGAAAGCAATTCCTATTATAAGGAATTGCTTTCTGAGTTTCTACTATTTCAAATCTCGGTGAATACATTAAATGAAATGATTTTACACGCTATTTTAATTCAACTTCAATATATCCCTCGTAAATCTACAGTATGGTCTCAAGAAATGTAAAGAGGAATTTTTCATACTATTCAAAGCAAAAATAAATAGATGAGTAAATAAAAATTGAAATCTGCTATCGCAAATTTCATGTTATTACGTGAGAACATTTAAGTCATTGTTTGTCTTAATTTATTAAGTCGTTAACCAGTTTGAAACCATCACGTGACTATCAGATTACGCTTGCATCAATGTTTAGAAAAACGTTGGTTTTTTTTAAATCTCAAAATCGTTCGAGCTCCAAAACTTTTTTTCCAGCTAGAAAAATTAAAAATAATATATATATATATATGTGTGTGTGTGTGTGTGTATGTGTGTGTGTGTGTAAGCATATTAATTTTCTGAAAGCAGATGGCAGTTTCGAAGACAGTGAAGAGACTTTCGATTTTCTTTTTGATGTCGTTTCATTTCATCATGGGGAGGCACGCATTATGTACAAGCAGAAGCGACGGGCACACACACAAAACAGAACGACACAGAGCAAATTGAGGGAAAAGCTGATGGAAATTTTATTCTTGGTCTTATATAACGTGAGATATTGATAGGGAAAATATTTCTTCCCAGTGCTTGCATACAGTGCGATTTCGATAGGGATTTTCTCAACACGTGTCGAACCAGGCAAGAGAAACACACGCATCTTTTAGAAGAATTTGCTTGGCTGTCAATTTCCTATCCCTTCATTCGGAGTGTGGGAACGCTTCGGTTTTAGCTGATTTACGAAGCTTCTGTTGAATTAATTAGGTAGAAAAAGTGTAATGGAATCAGGAAATAGAAGAATATTTTAGAATGAAGTTAATATGGGCTAAATTGAGCGAAAAATTAAGGATTTAATTAAGTTTAAATTAGATTATAAATTAACATTACACACATGTACATATATATAACCTAATTAGTAAACTGATCAGTAACCTAATTTTATTTTATAGGTTGAATAGGTTTGTTCGTAATAAATTCGTTTATTCATACTTCTCTAACATTTGAAATATGTAAAATTAAAATTCTCAGATACTGTTTCAAATCTTCTCATGCTTGGATATGTTTTAATTTCAATAAAACACATTTTCGTTTTTTGTGTGTTGGTATTAGGATATATAAACCAAATGAATCAAAGCACCAGAGATTTCATATTTAAAATTTTACAAATGATCTGAAGACAAGACTATAAAACTGTGCGAATTTTTGAATCAAATCTGAAGAAATAAAAAATGCACTTTCTTTAAATTTTGCATTTTTTTAATGTAATATTTTACTGCAAAGCGCTTTTTGAAGTGAATTTTTAAAAATGAAATATACCGATATTTCAAATTAAGAAGTCAGTATTCACCGAGATTCCTCCCATTCTTTGACAGATTTTTATGAAATTGTTTTAGATGTAATTTTCACAAAAAAAGTTCAAATATTCCTTTAACAAAAGTAACAACCGTATGTTTCTAGATTATAGCATATCATATTTTATCTCTAAAGTAGTGGAAAATCTAATTTTCTAGTTTGCTAGAAAAGTGGGATTTAGTAGAAAACAGATCTATTTGCAACCTGCAATAATGGTGAACTGAACAGTTTGAGGTCTGACATTATGTCAAAATTTTTTTAAAAAGCAGATATTAATTTTTAAAATTATTTTTGGGGTATTTATATCCTCCTTAAGAAAACATGTATAGTAGAAATATTTTATTTCTTGCTTTTATACCGTAATTTTCCAACTCATTCTGCGATAGCAACTATAATTGGGAAGACAAAATACTTAAAAATTATGTGATTTAAAGAAAAAAAGATATAGAACCGATATTGTGCAAAATGCTTTTTCTTTTAACTTTTTATAAGTATGAATAAACATGTGAGTATGTTAATATGAATGTGCTTCGGAAATAACATGTTTTCGTGCAACAATTGTTTCAGGGCACTTTTAGAAGCCATGTGTGCTGTTGTTACTTATGCACTTATCGTAGACGATCCCGCTGATAAATTAATTTGTTTAAGCCAACTTTCGTGCAGTAACTTCTGAGGGTAACGGCCCCTGAGCTCCCGATGGCAGAAATTTGACTGCTAGCTCATATGATGATAACACCCACACACTCGCCTTCACAACTTTTTATAGAGGGTCTCTTTCACACACCTTACAGATAGAGATTAAGGTAAAGGCAACAACGCCCGAAGCGGGCCTCGAAGCCGGGACGTTCAGATCACGGGGCAAACACGCTACCCCTACGCCAGGACGCCGGAAGAAGTATGTGTTATAGATGCCACTTTTGAAAATGAAGTTGCATTCATTATAAATGAAATCTTGAGATAAATGTGAGAAAATGAGAAACGGTCCAAATTTTGTATTCGTAGAAAACTACTTGTAAAACTTTAAATTTTAGACTCATCAACCCAACGTGACAAGAAAATTCCAAACAATAGTTTTTTTTTTCTTTTTAAAGAATCAATGTACACAAAGCGAAGACGTTAAAACCATATTATATACAAAATATAAAGTACAATTTCAAAAAATCCTCGATTGCTTGGAATTTTCGAGTCGCGAGGAGTCATTACTTGGGCGAAAGTCGGATCATTCACAGAAAAATATCCCTGGTTTGAATCACTGCTTGAAGGTAACCCTTGATAATGTATTAAGGCCTTCATTTTTTTCTTTCATTTTTTACAATTAAAACTTTGTATTTCACTAATTGAGTTTAAAGGATCGATTAACTAACGTCAAATGAAATTAATCGTATGCTGAAAATCTTTAAGGATGGCAGCTTAATTATAAACAATTAATTTTTTTTCGTACCAATTTGATAGATTTGCATTTCTTTCGGAAATCAAAGAAACATACAAAAATAGTTAAAGTATTTAAAAAAAACAACAAAAAAAACAAGGAATTTCTTTGAAAATTTTCTTTAAGAATACCTGTGATGGGAGAATTTAAAAGTTTTTATTTATTACTACGGTTTATCTTTGAGTCATTCGAATCCTACAATTAAACACAGAACAATGCTTCATTTCCAGCTTTGCCAACTGTACGTCTCTAAAGCATTTCAAGTCAGTTGCAACATCGCATCTTCAAATTCTCTCACTTGGCGAAGTTACAATGCGCCAAAGTGAAATTTTAAACTTGAGCTGCTATGAATGCTTAGAGATAAAAAGCAGAAACAAGCTCAAAAAATGGTGACCTTTCTAAATAAGGGTTGCCACTATTTTACAGAAGTTTTGAAAATTGGGGTTTCTCGCATTTCTAATTTGATTGTGCTTGATATTGTATGTGATTAATATATTGATTCTTAAAGATGGTTTATACTACCAATGTGAGTACTGATTTTTATTTATTCTTTCGTCTTATTTATTCTCTAGAAATAATTATTCTAATTTTTGTTTCTAAGTAATGAAATTAAGATTAATTTGTATTTCAGCTAACTTTTTTTTCTCTTCAGCTTTTACGACGGATGAATTATTTTATAAATCCTTTCCGTCACTGAACATTTTTTTTTTTTCATTTTCTCGTGCAAGCGCATGTTTTTTGGAAATAATTTTTCTATGAAGAATTAACTTATTGCTTAGCATTCCGAATTTTTATTAAAAATAATTAATTTACCATTAGAAATTATATCAAATGCAACCCAGAATATAATTAATAACTAAGTATATGGTAATTATTTTTTTCAAATTTGTGGAATAAACATTTTTGTAAGGTCTTGAGGAAGCTGTTCTGTTTCAAAATATTATTTTGAAATTGGTTTGTTATTGCATATCTCGGTACATTGCTCTTCTGAATGGATGTTCTGATGTTCCTGAATTTTGAGAATCTTGTCATGCCTTGTTCGTGTTTAAGATTACTGTCTTTTCATTATGTTCACTACCAAAGCTAGATATGTATGTTTGATATGACTCTGCTCGTGATATGTATGTTGTAATGATGACTTTTGAGTCTCTTATTTGCGGTAGAGAAGGATCGTTTAATGAGGTTTTTAATCGCTTTATGACGTATCTGGCGTGATAATACATTTTTTGATTTGTATTTGTATATTAAAAGGCTTACCATCAATTGAAAGTCTGATTCGTTTTGTCCAGTTGAAGAAATGTTTCAAATGAAAGCTCTTTTAGTACATAATGACGAATGGTTTTATTCAACAAAAATAAACTTTAATACAAAAAGTTTGTAGCAGAAAATTCAAAAGATAATTAGAAATTCAATAAGCTTCATAAAGGTAATTAACAAATTATATCCGTATAATTGTATGCGAAGCTGATTCATTGAACAGCAAAAAAGGGATTTTATATTAAAGGTTTTATAAAGAATTTTTCGACGTTTTAATTAAACTTAAGCCCATTTACCTCAAATCATTAATCGTGTCTCAAAGCTGGTTATGTTTCAAACCTCGAAGCAATCGAGCTCTTCGATTATTTTCAGTTTATTACAAATTGGATAAGGAGATTGAGATATCATTAAAATGTTGAAGGCATTATAAAATCCTTAGCAGAATTAGCAGTAGAATTATTGTCTTAATACGGATAAATAATAATCAGATATTCAAGATCTGACAGTTTAGCCTTTCGATCTTTTTAGTTTCTTTCCGTAAAAGCTGGGCTTCGGAACTGTAGGGTTTTAGGTTCGAGACCCGATTCCACCGAAGAACCGTCTTGTAAGCTGGTCTGGTGCACGTTAAATACGTCGGGGCAAAATGTCCTGCTGCCGGTGTGGTATGGAAGTTTGGAGAGGGGAACGGTTCAGGTGTCATCTTCGTTATTTGACCACCGCTCAAGATGACGAGGTCCGTCCCAAAATAACCCTAGTATTGCTTTGAAACGGAATGTTTATAACTAAACTATTCGTAAAGAGCTAATGACACATTTGTATGACCATTTCCTATTTTAATCTATTGTAACTTTTCTCAGTAATGACTGGTTCCTGTTTACAGTAAGGAATATACTTTATTTCGTTGCCATTAAAGTATTTGCCATGTGAGCTAATGGAAGCCGAAAAATTTCACTTTTGAAGCCCTTTGGCTACAGTGGGCAGTGCTCCGTTGTTCAGTTGCATTCTTATTTCATGAATTCTAAGAAACTTTATAAAGTTGTCAAAGAACTACCCTCCTTCAGCTACCAACCATTCGCCCACCATATTTGGTTCATTTAGTCGGATGCTCTTTGAGATGCATCTTATTACACCAAATGAAATGACTAATCAAATTTATACTTGCACAATAGAGCATGCTGATTCGCTAACTATGTTAAAAAAAGGGTGAGATCTTTCCAGTTATTGAGGTTGTGGGTTGTGTCATAGTTTTATTTTGTGATTTCTCTGATGGGTTTTTGTGGTGAAACGACCTACAAAAAATATATCTGGGTTTCTTCAACATTCCTTTGAATCGTTGACGGGGAAAGTGGACCAAGTCTTCCAGCGCCAGCGATGGTTATTTAGGTTTTCTAATTATTGAAATATATAGATAAGATTTCTATTAATATAATTTCAAATAATTATAAAACTTTGGAATAGTTTTAAACGTGTTGAGATTTATTTTATTTAACATAAATAATCGTGTTTCATGGGTATCGGTGGCGTTATGGTAGGGACTCGGCATTGGAACCGGAGGGTTTCATGTTCGAGATCTGATTCCACCAAGAAACTTCGTGTATGCGTTTCTATGCACGTCAAAACCGTTGGAGCGAAACGTTCTCCCGCTCATGTGATGTGGAAGTTGGAGAGGGGCAGCCAACTAAGGTGTCAGCCTCGTCAACTGAGCGCAGTTCAAAGTTGCGAGGTCCGTCCCAAAATAACCCTAGTATTTATTTAAAACAGGATATTAATGTAACTGAACTCTAAATCTAATTTTTTAAAAAAATTTTGCTGTCTTGAATTTTTATGAAATTTATTCTTTCAGAATTTGCTATTTCTATTTCATCTGTTTTATGGTATGTTATTCTTCGGAAAATAGATGAGATGGGGGGAAAATGAACAATCTATAAAGAGTATTTTCTTTCAATGCAATCCTACTGTTCAAATTTCAGGAAAATTTAATTTCGATGTGCCAGCATGGCTGTCCATTTGATAGTGCAGTCATGATCCACAATCAAAGGGTTCAAAATCTTTTTTGGTTGTTGTTGAAAAGCATTTTGCTATGGTAACTTTCCATTATAAAAGAAATTTTTAAGTTTGCAAGAATTTAGCTTTTCTTCATTTTAATTTGAAGGAAAAGAGATTAGCAGGCACCGCTCTTGAAAGTATTAAAACTTGCATCAAATTAAAAATAATCTAATTTGTATTAAAATATTGCTCAAATAACGAATTAATATAATTCTTAATTTGCACAATATTTTTCATCAATTCATTGATGGATACATTTCATTGATACATTTAAATTAGTTTCACCTCTTATCGCATTTGAAATATTGAAAATCAAAATTAAACAAGAGGTTTCATTTCAACCCTTCTCATTTTTTTGATATCCTTGAATTTTAAAACCCACGTATTCGGTGTTTTGTCTATTGATCTGCAAATGTACGAGCCAGATAAACAAAAGCGCAACAAATTTCATAGATAAAATTTGACAAAAGGTCTAAGATCGAAATTGTAAATCGGTCACTTTCTGGATCAACCTACTAATGGAAAAAATGTACTTTATCTTAAATTTTGAATTTCTTTAATGTACCTTTAAACCAAAAAATGTTAGCAGTTACGAAGACTTCCACAACCTTCTTACTGTGGTTTTTATTAAATCGTATATTTAGATGCAATGTTTTCAAACAAGTTCAGATACTTATTAAACGAAAGGAATAATTATATTTCAACTTTAAAATTATGAAAAATAATTCTTTAGCTTATAAAGTCGGATATAGTAGAAAAATCTATTCTCAATTTGCATTAAAGGTGAGCTGAAGAATTCAGGGTTGATTTACGCATTGAAATTCAAAACGGTTGCAAATATTAAATTTTAAAATTATTTGTTGATGCAATTATTCTCCTTAAAAATATATGTACGACAGGCACTTTTTAATTCTTAATGTTATACAGTAATTTTTGAATCCGTTTTGCGATCGCAGCTGAAACTGGGAGCACAAAATATTTCAAAGATGCGACTGTTAATATATTTTTATTACGCAATGAATTTCATTGATTAATGAGTAGTAGGAATTTACCTCTTGAAGAAATAAAACTACCCACAATGATTTTATAGAAGAAAATAGATATTTATGCTGTAATTGAGAATATTTTGTTCTTTGCGATTTCATAAGTTATTTCGAACACATTCTTGATGTATCTTTCAGTTAATTTATGTTTAAAATTCAGGTACAAATATAAGAAATCTGTTTCATCCGGGAATCTAACAAATGGTTGCCGCTAGGAGACAATCTTTTCTACAACATGCGTAGATATAATTTACAGTATAAAACATAATTATATTTATATTTTTATGTCGAATTCTAAAAGTTTGGAAAATGGATAAGATTTGAGATCAAAACATGTTTCAATATTGCCAATTTATAAAATTTTTCCCATATTGAAAAAAATTGACGAATTCCCTTTAAGTAAAAATTTTATTTCATTAAGAGATTCAATTATTTCAATTGGAAATTGTGTTTTTTTCAATTGGAAATCAATTATTTTTATTTTTTATTATATAGCTTCAGTTGCGTATAAATGATTAAATCGTGTGTCCATCTTTAATAAAGTTGTATAACTTCATGGTCTTCATTTCATTATCGTATTTCGATGAATAATCAAAACGATTGCGAATCGATAAGTTAGGAATGCCAGAACCTATCGATATTGCTTGAATCGCATTTCCTGTTTCGGAAAATGGCAAAATCTGAAAAATATCAATTTATGACTACCAAATGGCAGATTAATATTTTTTAGTGTGCAAAGTGGATGGAAAGATATCGAAATGTTTTATATTGTGATAAACGTGTGCAGGTTTGAGATTCGAACTCGCAACGTTAGGGTTCATAGCCGAGTAACAAAGTCACTAGACAAAAGTGTACACTCCTTTCCGGAGGTTATCTGGCTTATAAAGTTATTACCACAATAATTTAGGGATATGTGATGAGCGAGAATATAACCTGGGATCTTGTGGTTCGCAGTCCAGTAACTTAACCATTATGCAAATTGCTCGTGCAGCGTAGTTGTTAACTGGCTTATATGCTATTCACCACAAACGTCTTATGAAAAATATCTTTCAAATATAATTGTTTCCATAAATTTTGGACTTCCGCCACATTTCTTCAGTTGCATGTATTTATTTTTTGGTGTAATAAACAAGTTCATGTATTAAGTGAATAATTAGGTATCGAATTATCTTTCCGATTGCAAAGGGTTAAAACTGCTCCAGGCGTCTAAATCCCCTTACATATGTACAAATATATTTTGTTTCCTTGTCGTATAAGTAATAAGTGGAGATTGGTAATTTTCGGGGTCAAGGTTATGAATTTGAAACAGACCAACAAGAATAACTGGATGCATAAAAATAAATTTGTCACAAAGTGAAAACTTATTTCTTTGCTTTTGTTCTACTTGATGGTTTAATTTATTTATTTAAATTTATTTTTCTCCTTTTGCAGACTGAAAACGCTTCCATTAGGCCTTTCGCTGCCCTGCTAACACAACGCGCTCAAACACAGGGTAAGTTGAGTTCCATTTTTAAATTTTTCACATCAAATATTTCGGCGACATTTTGATTCATTATAACAAATACTTTCCAATATGTTTAATTGGTTTTGTTGCCTATTTTGGTTCATTAAAGCAAATATTTTTCAATATGTGTATTTGGCTTTGCTGCCCGAGCGTTTAATTTCTTGAATGCGTACTATACAAAGTATCTGATTAATTATCAAAACATTCTTCTCGTGATTTTTATAAAATCTAAAAGCAATGGACTTCCTGAACATGAAATGAAAAACAAATGCGCTAGTTTGTGGGTACCAAGGTATAGGGAAACTAAAAATACTTTTTAAAAGCTAGTAAAAGTATATTAAACGATTATGTGCAGAAAATTTTCTTAGGAGATGGTCTGCATTTTTAAAATTGGGCAAACTTTAAAATTTTCTATGGACACATGCATTTGTTGATGTGAGGAATAAATTCCCCGTGATTCAGATTGCACATTTTGGTTAATATACCACGATTGCATCGGAAAATATTTAACATTTTTGTTGAAGATCTGTTTACATATTTAGATGAATATATTATTTTTTCGGGACGATTGTAATGGTACTTTTTATTTGGGATATTTTAAAAGTTTGTTTAAAATACCCGTCGATAAGGAAAAACCGTCTGCTATACCATGCGTGATAAAATATTTCCAATGAAAATTTCTTTTTTAGCTAGGCAAAAGTTTAATACTTACCGGTAAGAAATTTCCAAATGTTGCTCAAATTGCCTCTGAGCCTGAATCGCCCTTACGCTGAAAGCAACTAAATAAAAAAATTTGCAGTAACAGAAGAAATAAAACTGAACTTATAATTTTACTGTTTAAAAGAAATTTTAATTTTAGTGTTAAAATTAAAATCTTACCGGATAGAGAAAAAATTAACTGATTTTTATTCTTTTCGTCCTTTATTCCTGCATTTCTTTATCAATATGCACTAATTATATTCGCTTAGTATTATTCATAGACATGAAATGATGCACCACTTTATTTTACAGGCACATAAAAATATAGTGAAAATTATTTACTGTTCAATGCAAATTCGTTCTTCCATGTTTTATCGGGATATGAGCGTTTTATAAAATTATCTGATGATACATATACAGGATATAGGCATGTTATAAATGTGTAGCCCACATTGCAGAATTTATTTCTAAACGTTCATTCATTTCTTCTGTGTCTTTAATTGGGCCGCGGTATTCTGGTGGAATCCTTCTTTCAACAATGGAAGAAAACCATGATACTAAATATTTGATGAAAATGCTTTAAGTTCCATTGCAAAACTGAAACCTTTTTTTGAAAATTACTCTATTTTTAAATGTCATATCTAAAAAAATTTTAAATCCCTATGAATTATTAGATAAGATGAATTATTACAAAGATGATTTTTTTGAATTTAGAAATCGTAATATCATATTTGTGAAAATAATAATTTTTGAAAATGCTGAGGAAAAGTTCTGTTTAATTATAACGCTTTCCAAAACAATTTAATAACACGTCACGTTTATAAGGTTCCCCATATTCAGATGAAAGCAAAAGTTCTTATTCCTAGTAGAATTCGATGCAAGTAGAGCATCCCTATGTTTATATCTTCGTGTTTTAACTCGTTGTTCACTGTGCGAGAATAACCTGTGAATTACACCTAATGTCTTATTAGATAATTTCTTCTATAATTGAGATCACAAAGAAATAAGCATTTTATTGGACAGCGGTCCGAAACCGAGACATGAATCATAGCAGTGAACAAGTTAAGATTATAATTCAAATTAAAAAAAAAATCCCCATAAATATTTTCAGATTTTTTTTTTGTGTGTGTTATTTGGTAGTTTTTGATCAAATGTTGTGTGGAATGCTGAGTCAAGTCACCCATATAGTGTACACTTTTATGAATAATAAAGATTAAGAACGCCTTATTACTTTTTAAAGATATTCTAGTTATAAACCTAATGCTATGCTTTTCATGAATGTTTTGAAAGTTATAAATACAGAAACTGTTTTCAGTTTTTAGCCGGCCACATTAAGAGAAATATTTTGGTACTGCTATTTTCGATTAACTATTGGTTACCATAGCAGAAGCTATTTTAAATGTTCCTTTCGCAATGAACTTGGAACATTCTGACTGATTATGCATGTATAGTGGCGAAATTAATAAATGTAAATTGTTGATATTCTATCGAGCCAGAGCTTTCAATAAATAATTTTAAATGCAGTTGCGTCATTCTAAATCTATTATGCGGTTCAGTGGCTTTAATTAACTATGATCTAGTATCTAAAATCTATTTTCTAACTCGAGAATCAGATATGATGAAACACAGACTGACATTTATTGACGAACACGAAAGCATGCACCAGCACAGATATTCACCGTTACATCTCTAATTAGACATGACGAATCTGAAATAGCGAATAATAAAAAACGTATCCAAGTTCTAGAAAAACTACGCGTGCTCCGGTTTCCATGACAACTACAGCTGGAAAGGGAAAATGGCGTCTCTAAGACGGAACATAAATAATTATACCAAGATTATTGAAAAGGAGTTTTAAGATATAATTTTGCGATAAATTTCAAAAAATTGCTAAAATTTGTGCTGTGTTTATGGCAGGAAACTCAATTCATTCTCTAAGGAGAAAATATTTTTAAAGTCACATTTTTAATTTCAGTTTCAGTTTTTAAAGGACGAAAGAATTGACTGAACTTAAGTTTCTTGTACTGAATTTGGGAATTATTCTCTTTCTGAATAATACGAATTGCCTTGAAAATGTTGGTCTAGTTATGTTTAGAGTATGACATGTATTTTTGCCTGATTCAATATTGCTGTGTGCTCTGTAAATTATATAATTTGAACCTAAAATTCTTGAAATAATAAAAACAATGAAATATTTGAACCAAATGTATCAATAAAGAGCTATATTTTGCTTGCAATATCTTGATTCCTTTAGATGAATGTGCTTTTGTTTACCGTGAGTCTTACCAAAGTTTTTGATACAGAATCAGTTGAGAGAATAAACGTTCATTTGAAAATTATAAGACGGATGCATTTCGAATGCCCCCAAAATCCATTCGCGCAGCCTTTTCCACTTTGTTACCAACTACTTCCAATTATTTGGTAATCAGTGTTCAACTTAAGAGGAACCGAAAATAACTTCTTGCTCCATTTAACAATGTCGGGTAATCTTTGTCCTCTTGGTGACTGACTCATTGTATCTTGGCTATACACCTGATAAGTCACTAAATGATTTTATTAATTTTTCCATAATTCGTGCGCCTACAGAATTCAGTGAAATGCTAATATCTACCTTTCTAGGCAACTAAAATTCGCATAAGGCAAACACTTCTAACATGTATTGTTTGACAACTGATACTAAAAGTCAAACAATATAAAATAGTTGAAATAGGGATAAGAGATGAAAGGAGATTTTACATTTAACAATAAAATAAATTCGGATTACACGAGGACTGAATTAAAATATTATCAGAAAAGACATGGTACCCGCATACACGTGGAAAAAAATTTTGAATAAAAAAAATATCTATTGGGACGAAAATCAAGTTCAAAGAATGGCGAAGAATTCCGGAATGCGCTCATCCTTCCGCGTCTCTCCCCTTAATGAGATAAAATCGTCGAAAAGGGGTCGTCTCAGAATACTAAAACGAAAAGCACCAAGAAAGTAATGAGCACCTGTAATAAAGCGACTATGCTGAAATTATTGAGACAATTCCAGTGACCATTACGGCGAAATATACAAGATGGGAAATTCAACTCAAATAATAAAGAAGATTGGCTAAAAAGTCGAATTCGAAAAATGTACGGTATACTATATTAAAAACAATGGAGAAAGTTTTATTGAGTTATTTGTTGATATAATTGAGATATTACAACTAAAATTATGAGCTAAAATTATGGAAAAATGTATTCCATGTCGCCTATTGCGTCTTTAAAGATTTTTAGTATTTTTGGTCACTTTTTTCATTGCTTCAATTTCCCCTCTCCATTGCTAACCTTTAGAAAGAAACCCTTTGATATTAGTTTCATAATTTTAATCCCAAATTTCTTTTTACTATATATCTTATTTTTCTCTCCACACTTTACTATATCTTTTGAGTTATTTTTTTAAAACTTCCTTTCACCTCAACGGTGTGATGACTAAAGTGAAACCGAAGAAGTCGTGCTGTCATACATTAGGTATGTCCTTGTTAAAATAATCCAGTACGAAGTAAGACGACATAAATATTTAATATTTACATTGAAAAGATCTAGATATAAAGATCGTATATTAACAAAGGTAACTCTAATGCGTATTTCAAGTCTCTCGAACAAAAGTTAATCAATAAAGCAGAGTTGAGTTTTCACACAGCCTCTAAGTTCAATAACAAATTATTTTAAGTTGCGCGTGAGTTTATTTTTGCTTGTTCGTTTCACCACAACGGTAACTGTAACTTGTCTTATTAAAATCAGTATAGTCACTATACTATCGACATGTTATTTCCTTGTCTTTATGAGACGTCGTCTAAAATGTAAAGGACTTTAAAAGACTTTACCGTTTACCTTGTGTTGATATTGTAAGGAAAATTGTTCTTACTTGGCGCGGAATGAATGGCGCAGTGGTAGAATTCTATGAACTGAAAGCGAACAATTCGCAAGTTCGTATCTGATTGCTGGCAAGTTGCCTAAAAATTTAGCTATTGATTTACTTTCTGTTATTTCTCATTTGTTCTTGAATGTTCTTATAATTTCTGTATCTTTCTAAATCTGGATGATTTGAGTCATTTTGTCTTGTGAATAAAAACGGGTGCAAGGTTTTTCCTTGAATATAGTCTCGCGATGAGATTAGCGAGTGTATTTTTGACCTTAGTTAACACACGATTTGTCTACGCTAATTTCATCTAAGCGACAATATAAATACTATAAATTATTTGAAAAAACAATAAATAATGTAGTTGCAATTGTTTTAGTCATAATTTCAAGAAAATTGTCCATTATTATTTTTTTACTACGAAATTTCTTTGTCATTGCCATGACAAGCACAATGCAGCATATTGAATCGAAAGATAAAAAGCAAGAACGGGATCTTGAAGTATTTTGAACTCATTTAATTTTAGAAAAGAATATCACTTCAAGAGCTTTGGTCAGTGTAAGAAAATAGCTCGAGCAAGTCTGAAGTTACAATAAAGCCGGTATTCGAGAAATTCAAAAATATTTAGAACAAAGCTAATTAAAAGTATTAGACGATCTTGTATATACCACACTTTCCTCATTACTTAGTAATGCCGCGGTGAGGTCTCGGCTTAGGAACCGTCGGGATTCAGGTTCGGACCCGATTCCATAGAAGAAACGTCTTGTAAATGGGTCTGGTGGACGTTAAATTCATCGGGTCTAAATGTCCACCTGCTGATGTGGTGTGGAAGTTTGGACGGAGGTTGTTAGCTCGGGTGTCGTCCTTGTCATCTGATCTCGGTTCAAAATGACGAGGTTCGGCCCAAAATAGCATTGTTTTGCTTTAAAACGGGACGTTAATATAACTCATTACTTAATAAAACAAAATCATTTATTTTCCGCCTAAAAATGTTGTGATGTAGTTTATATATAGGACTGTAAGAATAAACAAAAGAAATTATCATGAATATTTATTGTTCATTCATTATAAAAAATGGGTTTAAATGAGGGAAAATCTATTGCAATACGGAAAAAAAAGAAATTAAACGTATATCTACAGCCCTCCCAGTACGCATGTATTAAGAAAATTTTTCTTAAGAAATCGAATTGCTTAGAAGCCATAATTTACAACAGACCATATACATTAAAAACAATTATATTCATGTATCTATATCAGCCATATGGAAAACTAACTTTACGTTCTACATTTTTATAGAATTCATAGTCGTCTAAATAGAACAGCTGCAGAAAAGTTCAGAGAGCTAGAATATATAAATTTTATTTAATGCCTTTAAATTATTCACTTTTCTAAAAATTTTATAAATTTAAAATATCTAATCGTAATTTATTTTTTTTACTTTACAGATGGCGGTCCTGATTATAAAAAGGTAGGTTATAATTCATTGCTTTTCCTTTTAATAAAGTCGCCGAGTTTTATTCAATGTCGAGAAAACGCTTGTTTTTAATTACATACAGCACTGTGTTTCGCGAAATGTTTGCAAAAATAAAAATTATATTTTTAGAAATAAGCGATATCCTTAAAATATCCCAGTAGAGTAAGCCCTTTTGCCTGCTCATGTGGAAAATAGGTGTACAGAAATATTTTAATCGTAAAGAAGTTAAATTTGAAAAATATCGGAATTTTAAATCATAGTCTTTGTATTTGTTAGAACAAAATAAAGTGTTTAGAACTACATGAATAAAAATGTCGGCCCGTTTCAAATTTTAAGCTAATTTCATGATAGATATATTTTATTTTTAACTGCATTCGTATTTATAATAAAAGGCAAAATTTCATTGCCATTAAATACAAACGAAATTATTGCATACGTTTGATTATATGCTGTCCATTAGTTCATCGAAAAAAATTATATTTGTATTCGTATAAAAGCTCAGTTTTGCTTATTATTAAAAATGCTTCTCTGAAGTCGAAATTTGATACAGTTATATTGGAAACTTTACTGGGTTTGATTTTTAGATTTCGTTTTCTTTCTACTACCATTATTAGTTTAATTTATTTTCTTTAAGCTAAAATTGTCAGCTCAATTTATTGTAAATGAAACTTTAACAAAAAAAAGTTTATTTTTATATTTTTGCCAAAATTATGAAATTACATAGTATATGCCTTAATTAAAACTCCAATGAAATCAGGAAAGGCCGCGATGGCCTGGTGGTCAGGTCTCGGCTGGTGGGTTTCAGGTTAGACCCGATTTCACGGAAGAATTGTGTAAGCGGGTATGGTGCACTTTAAATCCGTCGAAGCCAAACGCCCTCCAGTTAGTGGGGTGTGGAAGTTCAGAGAGGGAGTGTCAGCTCGGGTGTCGGCCACATCATTTGACCGCGGATGAAAATTACAAGATCAGTCACAAAATAGGCCTAGTGTTGCTATAAAAGGTAACTTAAGTAACTAAACTAAAAAGTAAACTAAAACTAAACTAAAAAAAAAAAAGTAACTAAACTAAATATAGTCAATGAAATCAGGCGATTGAGAAATGTTGAACATTTTAGGATTTGAGCTCAGCTATAAGCACTTCTTCGGAGCGAGGAATTCTTGGCACCGAAGGAAGGAATAGGAAATTAATATTTAGATTAACTTCCTATTTTGTTTTTTTAGAACCTATTTGTGCTGAACATTGCTTTAATGATTTGTTGCAATTTGCATTCTTCATTTGAATGGCTCGTCCTGTGATTCGAGTCTGAAAGTTGACTTGCTTTTTTTTTTTTTTCACTTCAGCTGTATGAAGCTGCAAAAAGAAAAAGTGCAGCCGAGCGCAGCAGGGCCGACTTCTGGAAAGGCCAATACCTAAAACTGAGGGAACGGCTGGGACCGCAGCAACAGGTTTGAACTTACTTGAAATAGTAATTTCGTTACTGCTTTAAGAATTTATTCAGTGCAAATATCTTTGAGGAGAGAATGTGGAATGAATTATTTAAATCATCTATTATTAAATTATCTATCCTATGCTCATGAATCCTCCGCGCTGCAAGGACGATTTATGAGCATTTATAAGCTTATTATAACTTTAATGCTTTGAGACTGCTGTGCAACGAGTTGCATGATTCTTCTTGTACTTCATAGAAAGCTATGAAGGCTTCCAATTGACGCATTTTTTCTGTAAACCTTTATAATTAGAAATGTAAATAAAACCACAAAAGCTTTTTTTCCACTTGCTAACAATGAGATCCTGGCAAATTATAAATAACTTATTTGATATGCCATTTGAAATTGTGAAAAAACAAAAATATTTGACAAATTCTATATCATTGATTCTAGTCACCCTTGGTGACCATCTGATTCTCCCGGAATATTGGTTTTATTTAAGTTAAATGATTTTCATCTAGTTTCATGAGGGGTCTGATTAAATTTTAAGACATTAAATATGGTGCTTTAATTGATCTCCATATGATCTGCGGTACCATAGTTCTATTAAGAATGTAGTCCACTTGATTCATCTTCTAAATTGGTCGTTTCTCGATTCATCTCTAATGATAATAGATTTCTACAAGTATTAAGCTGGGTCCTTTAGCTTACAAGAAAGGTGAAAAGGCGAGCATTTCTTATTTGAAGAAACAATGAAAAGGGTTTGAATTTTGGAGCGTAGGATGTAGAAATCTATTATGTAGTAAAAGGATGTAGAAATCTGGTAGAGATATGTAGAAATGTGTTCTACATAGGTAAAAAAATCCAAAATTAATAAACTCGTGTCATTTAATATCATTTAAGACATTTTTTGAATTTTGAAATGTAAAAAAAAAAAATGTATATTGCAATGTTTTCAAAATTTATGGTAGATAAACGCTGCATTTTCGCTTAATTTTTTTAAAAAAATATTCTATAATTAGCCGCCTTTGGCGACCAGCCGGTTCGCCAATCTTAATGTTCGTTTAAATTTTAATTAAATAGGTTGAACCGGAGATTAACCCCCTTCTTCGCCAAGTTGCGATAACGCGCCAAAGCTGGCAATCTTTATTATGCACTATAATTGAACATCTGCTCCTTTGCTTTCGAACATTTCGCAAGGCCATTGTTGGCGATTTTTAAAAATTTTGCAAATCAGGGGGTTAAACTCCGATCGTACCATTAAATATTTTACGCAATTCCAACTTTAATAGATTCTTCAGCAAAATATTTTAAAACTTCAAATTTTGAGTCATATAATTCACTCATAATATTATAAAGGCCTTCAGTCATAACGTGATATGTATCTCTCTCATTTTCTGTTACCCCTCGTAGAATTTATGCTTTAAATTAAAGTGTAAATGATTAATCTGCAATTAATATAATAATATTTTTTACTGAAACAAAGCATTTTTTTTAATAATATGATTACTGATAATAGAGTCACTGAGCGTTTAAACTTTATGGGCACTAAAGAATATCTTAATTTATGTAATATCTCAAGAATTTGACAACAAAATTTTCTCAGATTCATCATGAACAGATCGATTCATTAACAATGTTTCATTTTAAATGCATCAAACACTAAGAAAATAAAATGAATCGTTTAAAATAATCGGTCGAAAACAGGTTTAAAAAAACTACTTAAAAAACGATGTACTTAAAACTATAAGCATATACAAAAAATATATATTACTAACATAAATACAATTTAATTACAAAAGCATGCAACTACCCTAAAAATAATTGAAATCATTGAAAACAGGTTAAAAAAAACTACTTAAAAAACGATGTACTTAAAACTATAAGCATATACAAAAAATATATAACTAACATAAATATAATTTACTTAAAAAAGCATACAACTAACCTAAAAGTAATTTAAATCGTCCGTTGATAATGGTTGCCATGCCAATAATCAGAACACAGTGCGCATGCGTGAATTTTCTTCGCCTTTTACAGTAACGCAAATGCGAGAATTTTTCTACGCCAGTTGGGGTAACGCTATGCAGATTATACATTTTTAATTTCCTTTATTCTGTGTTATTTTAATTCAAAAGTACTTCAGAATGAATCTGAAACATGGATTAATTAACAATGTTTAATTTTAAATGCATCAAACATTAAGAAAATAAACAGAATCATTTGAAATAATCTGCCGAAAAATGTTAACCCTAGCCTTATTACTGTTGGGAGAAAAAAACACTGAAGCCTTACTCATTTGGCGCTGGGGAAAATGGAAGATTTTTTTGGCGGAAAAGTTGGCGGTGGGGAAAATGGAAGATTTTTTGGCGGGAAGGTTAGTTTTTAATTAATAATTAAAATTTCAAAAAAAGGGACCCCAGGTGCACATTCCCGACCTCTAAGGTATACATGTACCAAATTTGATAGCTGTATGTCAAATGACCTGGCCTGTAGAGCGCCAACACACACACACACACACACACACACACACACACACACACACACACACACACACACATTGAGCTTTATTATAAGTATAGATTTCAAAACAACTCGCTTCAAAAAATGCGTTTTTACATCCTCTGAAGTATTTATGTGCCACGTTTCAGTAACTCTAGTTCAAACGATATGACTTGTACGCACATAATATTAGTGGAGATATATTTGATATGGAAAGCAATGAATTGAATAATTTCGTTCTGTCAATTTTACCAAATAATGAATCGCTTGACTCATTCTTTGCAACTTGAAATGCGATCGTGATTCACAGTGTTACATTAATTTAAGCAAACAGTTCTGAAATATTTTTTTTAAAAATTCGGACAAATTGCTTGATTTTTAATAGCGAATGAGCCCTGAAAATATAATTTGATATATTTCAATAATACAGCCCCTAGTGGATTTCTAATTCAATTTTCCTAAGAGTAGGCTTACTTATTTCATATTAAATGAATTTGGGATTTTGGGATAAAAATTGATATGAAATCATGCATTTTTTTATTTTAGAAGTTACAATATGTGTCTAAATACATGTATGCGAGCATTGAATTGTCTGATAAAACTTTGCAAATGATGTAACTTTGCATTATTTCTCCACTTTGGAATTTTTACTGTTTTACAGGGAAAAAAAAGAATATTATACAATAAGCTGTTTTAAATTAAGCTAATAAACATAATTTCAATAGAATTCAGATAAATCAGTAATATGTTTAGAATCTTTTTTCACTATCCGTTAATTTTCATATATAAAGTGACTAAACTTGTATTGATTCCGGATTCGAATGTGCGAGTATTGATTGGATTTGGATTTCTGGCGCAATATCCTGATACAGAACATGCTGCACCGAAACAGCGTAAAATTTTCAAAGTAAGATAAAAAGTAGTTTAACGTTGCAGAAAGTGTAACTGATTATGTTCAAGCTAGCCAAAAGTTGAAAAGTATTAAAACTAGAAGTAAAATTTGATTAATGATACCCAAATCTTTAATATACAAGAAAATATTTGGATGTTTCTCACCCAATAAAAAAAGCTACGGTGAAATTGTTCGAATTAAAATGTTTACAACGAAGATCAGTAAAATTTGTGCATTCTATTAAAATGTGATGGACTATTAAAATATCTCCAACTACTACTTACTGGAGCAGGCGCGCCAAATAGTGAAAATCTATCAAGCGAGTGTGACCAATGCATAGTCGGGATAAAATTACGTCATAGCGCCAGTTTAGTTTAGATGACCAGTTGGCAATTGTGGTTTAGTAAAATGAAGCTTGTTGTACCAGTATCGAAAATGATTAGTTGTATTAAAAAATGTTTATATAATTGCATATTTTTTAAATTTATTGTTAATTGTTTTTCTTCACGTGTCACGAATTTTGCCGTTGACCATTCCAAGATTTTTTTATGCAGGTTTTCTTTTTCCATGATTTCATGTGTAATTTATAAATAATTATTGATAAGGTTAATAGTCATAATGCATACATTTGAACAACATTGATGTTGTATCTGAAATTAGCAAAAGTCATTGTCTAGCGAAGCAACATAGCTTCACTGTACCTATATTCATTTCGTACCTCGAACATAAATATTCATCAGATAAATATGAAACGGAAATGAACATCAAATCATCAGACTGTCCTCTTTTAAAGGCTACTATGGTTTTCAATTACCCTGTTTTTGTTTGGACTTGTGAAATAGCAGCACATTGGTTTCCCACTTGCAGTTAGTTTTGACTGCCTGCTGGATTAAGTAGTATTCTCTTGTTAACACAATGCGGGCGAGTCGCGAGATTTCTCGTTTTAATCAGGCCGAATGTTGTGGTCGGGTGTCTCGCTTTCATATTTTTTTTCTGCTAAATAGGTGCATACCCAATCTGAGGCAAATATTTAACACATTAATGACCGCAAAGAAATCAACAAGACATACGCCTGGGACAGCACGTTTTGGGGCAAACTTGTACATTCTTAAAATCATCATAACTTTGTTATTTATGAAGTATTTAAAGATGGGACGCGAAACACGAAAACTCGTGAGCGGTCCGTAACGGATGGAGCGCTAAATACAAGAAATTAATGACCGTTTCTTAATGTCTTGAAACAAGATAATGCTGCGAATCGCGCCGAACACCCTTGCACAAGGAAATATGCTTTACGAAATATCATACTCTAAAGCATTATTCAAATCTGTGAAATAAATGGTAGTTAAAATGTAAAAAAAAAAACTATTTTAATACATATAAAATATATAGTAATATGCAAGAATATTTTATGTAAATACAATACCAAATGCAAATTAAAAATGTTCATATATGCATCCTATTGCTTGCCAAGCATGTTTCTTGAGCGTTCAAAAATATGAGTGCCCTGGAAACGCATTGAGAGCGGAGAGCGCCGTATGCAGTGTGTTAAGATGCTCTAGTAAAATATGGAAACAAAATGTCTATAGGTAGTATCCAACATGCATTGATGGAAAGAGCAAAATTATATACATGAAAAGATGCTCGAATATCAATGAAATATGGATGTTTGACTATTAAATGTTGCTCACGCGGTATCGTAAAATTTCTTTAAAGTAAAAATTTGGCAACACCACATGGCCACCCATTTTACGCCATTTGTTTTAGAGGGATATGCGAATTTTTGCGCCCATCTTTTTCGGCATGCACAAAAAGGAGTGCAATTAGTCGATTCGGAATATAATTCCAAGAACTGCACTATTAATTGGATAAAATTTTCGCTTCTAAATATTCAAACAAAAATTATAAAATTGAGAAATGTGATTTTTTTTTATTTATTTGGAGAAATGGATTTTTTGTTTATAAATGACTAGTTACCTGTTGAGAAAAAATTTCAAATAGGGATCCATATTTGCTTCGCGCTTTTCTAAAATAATAAGAATAGGAATTAGACGATACTTTTTAACTTCACACTGTAATAAAATGGCACTTTGAATGCTGACACAGGAATTTTTAAAAGTACCAATGTCATTTTTCCACGTTTTAAAAATGAAATGTATCTCAAATTTGTCGCGACTTTTTCTTAATTTTTTTTCTACTTTTTTTTGTAGGTTCCAGCCCAACGGAGACCTGCGGAAGAGGTTAGCGACCCCGCACCGGTAAATATCCTTTCTAATACTAAAAATTTTATTGTATTCATAATTAAACTTTGATGGTTAAATTTCCGACAGACGTTATTTCGATCGACAAAATTCGAATACCAATAGTTTTGAAACCATGCGAACATTTTCCACGGATGAAAATTTTCTTTTAATGTCTATATTCATGTTTTGTTGGTTTTAATGTTCTTTAACACTAGGTTTACGGGATGCTTCAATTTTGATGCATTTCGAATTTTTTAAGAAAATTGAAACAACCGTCCGCATTTTTATTTTATCTCTTGTATTGAATTTCATCCGTTGATCAATATATATTGATGTCTATTTTCTTCAAAAGTTTTGAACTTCTTTGTGGTGTACCTATCTCTGCGGATATGCGTCTATTTGACGTGGTCGTAATCTAAATAAAATTTTTAGTGAATTAGTATCACCCATACAAAAATTACAGTAATAAATAAGAAAACACAGATTATACCTCGATCCAGCTATCTCAAATGAAACCAGCCCGATCAGCGACAGTAGAAAGAACCGAGCGCAGAATGTGAATTGAGTCAGAGTGCGAAAACATTTTGAAAGTTGTAGCTGCTATTAGTTCAAGTATAGAAACATAAAATACCATTTTTTGAACTAGTAATATCTAAATTTTATACTGTTTTAATAAAAGGCCGTTTATTTCTAAATATGTCTAAAAGAGGAATTAAAATTTTGAAAAACAATCAGTATTCGATATATGCATTCGTTCATGTATTAAATGGATGCATAAGAAATTTCCATAAACCTAATGTTAATTTGCATTTAATTTTGAATCCGAAATCTTTTTCAATAACTAATTGAACCTAAAATTTACCATCATCAAACAAAAACTTTATTCGCATTATATATATAAATATAAATAAAAATGAATCATCTGTTTGTTTCTTACAGCAGTCTAAATTACTTAAATTTTTTAACTGTCTTACAAATGCCGCAAAGAATGACATAATTTTCAAGGAACGTTTCAGGACAAGTTTTAAATTTTTAAAATTAAAATCATTCTCTTTGTTAAATTGTAATATTGAGCGTTTAAATAACTTGATTGCATCTCTCAGGTTGCAAATCCTCTTTCACAATATCATACAATATTGAAAATATTGTTTAAAATAATACAATATTGTACAATATATATGTGCTACTTGGACTAAGATTTGTTTTCGAAGTGAATTTGAAATAAAACAAAGAGTGAAGATTAAATAGTTTTATTTTGCTTTATTGATACTGAGAATTTTTTGATATAAAAAAAATTTCTAAAATTATAAACATCTTTCGAATGTTCCAATCTGAATATTTAAATTAGTTTTTTACCATTCTTCAAAAATTGCCAGCTTAAGAAAAACTAGAAAGCAAAGAAGATATTAATAGACGATCCATGTCAATTTTAGAAATTTCAATGCATTTAGGTTCAAAATTTCATTTTAAAAAAAATGAAATGACGAATTTTTTTATTTAAAATTCTATAAATACTTCTTGTCAAGAATAATATCCACACAACTGCCTTTTCATTCGGTCTGTTATGTGCTGCGTTATGCTGTTTTGCGGATTTCCTCTTGCATATTTAACGACAAAGCATTAATCAGGCGGAGATGCAAATTAAATCTAATTAGGAATCATGAGTGAATTAACTCTTTTATTCTATTTTCAAAAAAAGGAATTCCTTATTCATCCAGAGAGAGAGCAAATGCAATTTAAATTAAAACTTACTATTAATAATTATTTCCACTGAAATTAGTTGTAAAAAGAAATACAGGTTTCTTTTTTTTTTTTTTACTTCAAAAATTGAAATGATACCATTGTTTAGGCATAGCGAGGGGGCTGACATATTTCGGCCGCGGTGGCCTGATGGTAAGGCCTCGATTTCGGAACCGGAGGGTTTCAGGTTTGAGGGCCCATTCCACTTGAAAACCGTCTTCGGTTCTTTCCCCATTCCACTTGAAACCGGTGAATATTAAATTCTCCATCAGTGCCCACTGATGTAACATGGAAGTTTAGAGAGAAAGCTGCCTGCTCAGGTGTCGCCCTCGCCATCTGATCGTGGTTCAAATTTATGACGCTCGTCCCAAAATAACCCTAGTGTTTTAAAGGGGACGTTAATATAACTGAACCAAAAAGTAAAAGGAAATTCAAGCTGATGCAGCATAACATAGAAATGTTTAAAAAAATTCAATATTTTAAAATTTATTCTGAATTATTGATTAATATCGTTTTATGCGAAACTTTGACTCGAAAGTGTGGAATCTTTTTAATTTTCATATTTTACTTTGCAGCTTCCCCTTCCAAAACGGCCAGCGCCCCTCCACAACCACCACCACCACCAGTAAGTCTCTCATTTCTACTTTGTAATAATACTGTATGTGTAATAAATGTTAAAATATTAAATTAACATTTTTATTGTGATTTATAGTATTTTTAACTATACGCTTTTCGCAATCGTCTTATTCATCTGGAAATGCTGGGGCCGCGGTGACCTGGTGGTAAGGTCTTGGCTTCGGAACAGAAGGGTTTTAGGCTCGAGGCTCGAGGCCCGATGTCGTGTAAGCGGGTCTGGTACGTTAAATCCGCTGTTGTGGATTCCAAACGTTCTCCCGCTGGTGTGGTGTGTACGTTTGGATTTGGGTGCCAGTTCAGGTATCGTCGTCTTCATCTGACCGTAGTTCAAAATTGCGAGTTGCGTCCCGAAATAGCCCTAGTGTTGCTTTAAAACGGGACGTTAATATGACTAAGCTAAACTAAGCCTGGAAATGCTGATAATGGTTCATTTTGGCTGAATCTGTAATGCATAACTTTTGCATTTATATGTACCATAACGAAATATTCTTTTACATTTTGAAAGATTTTCAGCAATGTAGTTTTAGCAGTCTTGCACTTGTTCCGTT
Organism: Argiope bruennichi; assembly: GCF_947563725.1. Lineage (NCBI taxonomy): Eukaryota > Metazoa > Arthropoda > Arachnida > Araneae > Araneidae > Argiope > Argiope bruennichi. The sequence continues at coordinate 131,408,584 of NC_079154.1, read as the reverse complement.
CATTGACAATATAAATACTCTTAATGGTGTGAAATTGCCTAAAAGGCATATTCTCCATGCCGGTTGCACCTTATTTCTCGTCGGAAATATCCTTTCCTTTCAACTTGAAAATGATTCGGCAATGGATTTCAACAACAAGTCAGTTAAATTAAAGCATTATTTACGTGGGAAATATCCATTTCCTTTCAATTTTAAAATGATGTGGAAATGGATTTCAACAAGTCAATTAAATTAAGGCATTATAAAAAGATCCAAGGAAATTCATCATAATATTTAAATATAGTTAGGAAATATTTTATTTCTTCAATTATTTAGTATCAAACTAAAAACTGAAAAATCTGTTCATTTTTCATTTTTATGAAATTTTAATAGATATTTTTTGTTTCATCTAACTTTATTTGTAAAATTCAAAAGAAAAAAGTCTCCTAAGATATTGTCCGGAAGTATAGGATATTCTAATGCCATTGAACAAACTATAGTAGAATATTCGTTCATTGTATATGAAAAGTGTGCAGTTCTAAACATGCATGTTTCCCGAATTCAAAGAAAGTGTAAGTTCACGTCCCTTGTTAGAAAAATAAGATCTGATAAACTTAAAACATTGCAAGATGCTTGATAAACAAAGAATTAAAGAATAAACACCGTATTCCTTTGTCTTCGTATGGATATTTTTTTAAAAAAGGAAGCTAGGCGTATGGTAGTTAACCCTTTAGGTACATTTAATGTAACAAAACATAATGTTTTTTTTTTCCAGTTTTTTTTGTAATACTAAATGCTCTAAGTTATCTCAATATCGTGAAGAACACGAAATAAATTAATTTTTGTATAACTTTTACAACTTTTAAATGTCCAAAGAATTATGCATGAAATGCAACAGAAAAACGTGTGCCCAACGGGTTAAGTAAATATACAGCCGTCATTTATAACTGTGGAATACTGTTATCGCTGCATTGTAAGTTGTATGATGTCCATCACAACGACTTCTTTGCCGCTTTTTCTAAAGAAAAAATGTAAACGATCTGGAATATCGGATCTCGGTTATTTCAGAAAGTGAGTTACTGGCACGGGGATATTTGATGGAATGTATGCGTTCAGAGTTTTAACTTCCTCTGATGGTCCAATTTACTTTTGCCATTTACATCTCAATAACACCAAAAGATATTACTCGTCTGAACACTGTCTTCACTTTCATCCATATCACAGTGTCGAATTTTTCGCATTACACTGCATCATTCATTTCTGTACGGGATCCGAAATTCAAAATACATAGAGGCTAGTTTCACCAGCTACTTATGTAAATACCAAGTATACACTGGTATTTCTGTTCATATGAAAGCTTTTTTTCACATATTACCCTTACTAAACTTATTAATATATTTTTAAACTTTTGCATTTTCTCAAATTATGTGACGTTGAAATGTAATTCACGGTACAAATTCTTTGCACGGGGAGCGAAGATTCTCGTTCTGTTTGGTAACATCCTATATTTCCAGGTAATAATGACAGATACAGGTATTCTGCAGCACTTGGGCAGTGCAAGGTCCTTATTTAATAAATCATCAATTCGAATTGAACATTTAAAGAAAATTTAGTGTTTCGGTGTTTTATCTTAGGGCATTTTTTTTAAATCAAATTTGTGAAAATGTATTTGCTTTCACTGATGTATTATGACTTCAGTGTCCTGCACCCTGATTTGTACGCTGTATAATAAAAATAATTTGAAGTGTTTATAAATATTCTTATAATAATGTGGATGTAATGAAGTAAAGGAAAACATGGCTAATTATATCGGGTGAAGTGTTAACATTATCCTAATATTTTATAAATTTTTGCATTTCTAGTTTTTACTAATGTATTTAATTTGAAATTTAGAAAATGTATTCTTATATCGCCTGTTACTGCTTCCTATCGTGTTAGCGGCTGTAGGCAACTGCCTAGATGGATATCCGCTATATGCTGATATCTTATGGATGTTGTTGGTTGCAAATGTACCAATAATTTGTAGAAAATGACTCGTGAAATCTTTGTTTACTTTCTAAATTCGTTGTTAATATTCAATCCTAAGTTTTTACACTGGTCGTTAAATATTTATAAAAACAAGAGAAAATATTGTTTTAAATTAGGCATTTAAATATTTTTTTTTTTAATTTCTCCAATATTATAGATTATTTCAAATTTGACAATTATTTAAATCATTTAAAAATAAAGCACATTTCGGTTCCAGCGGAATCTCCCCCCCCTCCCTTTTTTTTTTCTTTAGATATTGATTCTATTGCAGAATTTTAAATATTTACTTATATTCAGCCGTTCAACCTTTTTACTTTGTTTCCTTAATTCCACTATTTTATATAATTCATAAAATACAATCTAGTAGAATACTTACACATTAAGAAGAATGCATTTGTGCTTCACATTCTTAAAAGTGCTTCGAACTTAATTATTGTGATATTTTCACATTAGAAGCTTAGAGTTCATGTCATAAAATGAATTTGATTTGCCTTAAGTTAGAAATATAGTAGCCTTTGCCTATTTAAAGTTTCTAAATAAACACGTTTTCTTAATACTGAAACGCTGACCATCTAGAAATCTGATATGGTTTTAACTGACTACAATTTGAACCTGATATTCTTTTCATTAATAATCACTCTTAAAATCGATCATACCATTACAGTGGCATTCCACCGTGGGGGGGGGGGACTCTCGTAATTGAGGATGAGAAGTTTCCATTATGGTGGCTGGTTCTCGAGACCCTTGAGGGTACACGAACGGGTGGAAGGGGGCTTCTTCCCAACGATGATGGAACTTATTTTCTTTGGGTGATCCTCTAAGGTGATGCCCCTTAGGACTCAACCACAGTTCCTGTCATAGTTGCTGTAGAGGCGTTCCTGTACCCTACAGCAACTATGGGTCAATCAAGTTTGGTCATTCAAGTTTTTCCGTGTGCCTTCTTAAGCCGCGGTCCAAAGACCGGAGGATCTTCACAGATGTGGTCATAAAACTGTCACCCTTCCTTCGTGGTGCCACCCCCGCCTGTGGCAGCGGATCCACGACCAGAGAAATCTTCAGACGGCACGCGTTCCCCTTTCGACCGCTCAAAACCCTCAGTTTCTTTGACTGCCTCCCCCCTCCCCCATAGCCTAAACAAATTTTCCGGCTCTTGGATGTTTATCCATCTACCGACATTTTGCGGGAAGCTACAGGCGTACCACGGGCGACGGGGGAGTGTGTTCCCCCAGTGGGTAGGATGTCCGATTTATGACCAAATCCGTGAGGTGGCAGGTCGTTGGACCGCCGCTTTACTGGTCGAAGTAGTCGGTCTATGACTTATACCACTACGGTGGCAACTGTTTGTTACAGTATCCTCAGACTATAACCAGACTATAGCCAGTAGGCAGCGCATCTGTAGAAAGGCTGAAAAAGGCTGTTCGGTCCATGACAAATAATTGTCCCGGAGGGACAACAACATGCCGCTGTATTGTATTTTTTTTCTTATTGCGCATGCGCTTGTAGAATTTGGTAGGAGGGGGGGGGGGGGGGGTTGGGCGTGAAAAAATTGATCACTTATCAAAGTTAATTCTGACATTTTTTTCCTCTTTTTTCTTACTAATGCGAGATTGTCTTTGTTTTCTTTTTCATTTGACATTTTTGTATAGTTTTCAAAATTTAGGTATGTTGACATTTTTTTTTATTTTACCGCGCTTCTTTGTGTTAATATCCATCACTTTAATACGATGCGCAGTGAAAAAGAAAATTTCATGGAGGCCAAAACGGCAATTTGTAGTCAAGAAAGGAATGCCTCAATATATTTTATGAAATTGTGGCAAACATAAATCAGTCCCTTTGTACGCATGCGCTGTCTATTGACCGTCTTATAACTGGCCGAGTGTAAAACCGGCAAAGGAATATCGAAGGAATTTTGTTGACTTGAGTTAAAGAAATTCAAGATGCCTGAGATATCCAGTTTCTTGATTCATGCGTATATTATATAATGACTTAAATTTTTAAACTACAAAAAAAAAAAAACCCTTCTTTTACCAAAAATTATTAGAGTGTAGCAAAAAACAGATCTTTAATAATTAAATTTTACTAGCATACATAAAAAGAATAGATTGCTAATGAATTTACACGCGGAAGAGTTCCGAAAATGTTCAATAATGTAATAAAACTAGCCATTGTGAGGGCATTTTGTTAATGTGAATACTCAGCCGTGCATTTATGAGGAAGAATGCGCATCACATGCATAGAATAATTTACGTACTTTTAATTATAAGGAATTTTTCATCTGAAATTTTATTTCTTTAAATACTAATTTCATATATTCACATTTAAATAATTCTACTATTAGACATGGTATTTTGTCCACATTGAGTAATTTTTTAAATCTTTTGCAAATGTACTTAAAAATGCTTCTTTTACTAGCCACCGGTGCCACCAAGGGAGCCGCCGAGAAGACCGACACCCCGCTGGCGCCGACCAAGACCACGACCAAGAGGGCGGTCTCCAGTTGTTCCCCGCTTATCTTTTACAGGCCCAGTGAGTAAATTAATTTTAACTTTATTCTTAAGCCCTGTTCCGACGTACTGTGCTGCCTCGAGGCTGGCTCATTTCCCCCTCTTTCCCCTTTTTTGTTGTTTTCTGGGGTTCTTTGGTGTCTGTCCATTTTACCGACAATCTATGGGAAGTTCCGGACCGATATCCATAGGCAGGTGTGGTCATACAATGGGTCAGCTGGCAGATTTATGACCAAATCCACAAGGACATGGGTTGTCGGTATGCGGCTTCAGAAGCTTACATAATAATGCACTTGAATTGCATGACGCCTAATGAAAAGATTGTTTAGGGTTAGGGCACTGAGATCCCAAATTTAGCATGTTGTTAATTCTTTAGTTAATACATGCACGCTGAGAAATATTTTGTGAAAGTATTACCTAAATTTAGTTGATAATATAACATCTTTTCCCGTAATATTTCACAGCAAAAAGACCAAATTTCAAATATATAATTTCAATGATTTGACAAATATAATTTCATTCAATATTTTCTTTAATTTTCATTATAAAATTATTTTTCAATACGTTCTTATATAAAACATTTTAAAAGTTTTGTAAACTGCAATTCTAAGAACATTTTATAAAAAAAACTCGTTCCTTTTCATATATAAATACAAATTTCATATATAATGCCTATAGTTATTTCAGTAATGCAACGTTATTTTTTATAAAGATAATAAGGTTCAAAATTTTTTTAATCGCAAAAAAACATATTGCTACAGACAACATCGTTATTACTAACGTTTAAAAAATATTTTAAATAAGCGAAATGTTTAGTTAACTTAATTCATTCCTCAAACACCTCTCCTGTAATGCAAGCATAAAATTAATTCATGCTTACTGTGTGTTCATTACGAGAACACTTCCAAACAAATGTATGTTTTTGGCGGGCGTTTTAAAATACAGGTTTATGTAGGGGAAGATCCGTTTAAAGTAGGAGGAATCTGATGGAAGTCTGGAGGTTGCTTTTTTTTCTTGGCGTTAATTTGAAGTGATAAAAAGTTGTTGCTCATTCGTTATCTCGCTTTAGCCGCAGTTGCATTTGTCCTTATATTGGCTTAGCTTACTTTTTATATTTTATTAACCTTTTCTTTGGTCAATATTAATTGCCCGTAAATAAAACTTTGAATATATTTATTTTATATGAATATATTATATATATATTTATTTATACATTTATTTTATATTATATATATATTTATTTATACACTTATTTTATATTATATATATATTTATTTTTTTGAAGTATATACACTAAGTTTCGAAAAGTTTCAAACATGTTTAACAATGAATATTTTACTTTATATTCGTATATAAAAAAACTTTAATAAAAATTATTAAATAAATTCGATTAATTATACTTTTGTTTTTGTGTTAAATTAGACGGATTATCTCGCATTTGCTCCGGAAAATTTTATAGAAATTATTTACGTAAATTTAAAACAAATGAAATGAAGACGATTCATTTTTTGTCATCCATGGTACTACTTTAGATTTCTTAATCGTTTTTTTTTCTTGTGCAGTCGTTACACAAATAATTATTCAGTTTTCTATTTGATTTGCATTGTTCTTTGAATACATAACATGAATATAAGATATTTTCAATATTCCGAGTATGCAAATGATTTTCAGCTGAGTGAATTATTTTTTTAAATTTGTTTTCAAAAATTAAATGCAATAATACCAAATATCGCCAATTTAGCGCTAAACGTGCCAATGTAAGAAATTTGAATGAAATTCTACTTATGTGAAATGAACTCTTCTTACTTTCCTGTTTCTTTAGCGACCGCCATAAACATAGACATTAGTTTGGAAGTGTTCCCATGATGGACGCACAGTATAACTTTCAATTTATTTTCTTTGTTTCGAGACCTTATAATACGGATGCTGAATTAAATGACTCTCACTCAGTGTCATTCTTCTACTTCCGTTAAGACCCTCTTTTCAATCCAATAACCTTTAGAAAGGTTTTTAAAAGTATTTCATATTTCGGAAAATCGACGCCAGCTTAACGAAAAACATTATACAGTAGACTCCCGATTATCCGCGGGTGGGTTATCCGCGCCTGCCGCACTAAGTTTTTTTTCTTGCTTCCAAGCAAAGAGAAAATGCTTCCAAAGCAAGAAGCAAACACAAATGACTTATTTTTTCAAAAAATCGTAGTTTTACAGTTATGCTTTTGTAATTACATAATACATTACAGTATTAAAACAGTACAGATGTATTAATTTTTCTGTGTATCCTTGACGCATCTCGTAACTACAAAGCTCTTTTCTGTTTTCATTAACAAGATGCATTTTTGGTAAGTTTTGAGTGATATACTAAAATATTAAGCGTTAGTTAAACATTTCCTGCTGTTTATTTTACGTTTTATTGTACATAAAACGATTTTTCAAAGTTGGAATGACGGTTTTCTCTTTTGCTATACCCGTTTTTAGCTTTTTTCGGATTATCCGCGATTTTTGTTATCCGCGGAGGCCGCGCCACCCAATTCCGCGGATAATCGGGAGTGTACTGTACTGTAATCAAAAAGATTTAGATTAACAGAAATGAGTTCGGACCCTTAATTGTTTTTTTATGGCTGTTTAAAACTGGAATGATGTGTAAATGAGAGATTAAATTGCAAAATTTGGAGAGAATTATCCATATGCTGTTTATTGTACGTGGAAAATTATTCACATATTTTTTTTAATGAATATTTTTTTCTTCAAATTTTAGGTCTTTGATATCTACAAAGACAAACAATTACATATTCAAAGTAAATTTTCGATAGAGTACCTATCTAGCGGCCCTTCAAAAGCAAACAAAGATCCACATGTCTTATCAGATTCGATAGGCATCGTTTTTTTTTTTTTTTTTTTTTTTTTTTTTTGTACAGAGAGAAGATACAGTCATAAAATTAACAGTCCAGATTTGAAGAGTTTCAACTTGCCGACTTCTCTAGACCAGAAAAACAGATTTCTAATGTTAAACCTGTGTGTAATGTCCTTATTTGTTAAATTTTAAGCAAGACGGGTCCATTTTAGGATGTTAATTAGATACCTAGAAAATTTTAAATGACATAGAACCAAGAAATTTGTCTTTCTTTCGCCACAGAATATCCCGAACTTGGAATCTCTAGGATTTCCTGGTTGAATGGATATATGGAAAAAGAGTTAAGAAGAAAATAAATATCTAAAATTTCCATAAGGTACACGAAAATAACTATATACAATAGAATGATGATAAAGGGAGTGTTCGATGGGGAGTATGAGTTTAGGAATTTTGATGAAATCTTTGTTTCATCAGAACATACGGTCCGAAACGGCACGTACATCAGGTACGAAACGAAAATTTATTCAGGGCTTGGGTCTGGGGAGATCAGTTCTTTGTTGTCTTGCAGGAACCGTACAAGATCTCTACTTTTGATTTTGGGCATGTTTTCCTTAGCGTTGATCTATTTGAGGTCGTGGGTGGGTTTGTTAAGATGAAAAGATGTGTTGAGAGAGCAGCCGCATAATAAAGGGGATAAGTTTATGTATCTGCCGAATGGAGTCGAATACGATAACTTCAAATGCGCAGGGCTAAATGAAGGTTTGGTGCACGGATTAGCATCTAATGTGCAAAGTCAAATTTTGAAGGAGCGCCACTTATGGGTTGATCTCAATCGTTCTCAAATTTCTCATGAATTTCGACTCAATATCTCAAATGCGTTGTTAAATGACATCTAGTATTGATTTTATTGCTAAAATTATAATTATGTCAAAATTTTAGTTTCAAATGAATAAATAACAGAACTCTCATGCACGGGATTCTAAGAAAAATGTGATTCACGTCTTTATCCAAGGTCTAATTTTTATTACATCTTTATTAGGGTGTTAGTGAGTAAATTTCGGAGATAAAACTATCATTCATTGCCCGTATTTTTCGGGCCGTGGTGACATGGTGGTTAAGTTTCGACTTCGGAACTGGAGGGCTTCCGGTTCGAAAACCTATTCCACCAAAGAAGCGTTAAGCGTGTCTGGTGCACGTTAAATCCGTCGTGGCCAAACTTCCTCCCACTGATGTGGTGTGGAAATTTAGAAAGAGGAGATGCGAACTCGGGCGTCGTCCTCGTCATCTGATCGCGGTTCCAGTCAAACTGACGAGGTACGTCCGAGAATAGCCCTAGTGTTGCTTTAAAACGGGACGTTAATATAACTAATCAGCTTATTACAAATAAGAGACGATAAAGGAAATTCTACTGTCTTTGTAATGGGACCAGCAATCGTTTATTCTTATGATATAAAAATGTTTTCCGAATTCCTCTGCTAAGAATTCGCTTGCCGGGTAAAGCCCGGTTCATTCGACAAATGAAATAACCGTGAAATTTTTATAAGATGATTTAATGCTCTGTATTTAAATGTTTGTCAATTTCTGATTTCTTTTTCTCCTACTGAATCGTTGATTTACTCGTTCTTTTGTAATGTGCGGGATTGTTATTAAAAAAATTCAAAAGGATTAGAAATAATTCCCTGCCTTAGTGAACTCATTGCATATCCGATTGTGCAAATTTTATTTATTTATCTTATATTTTAAGACTGCAGTTGTTTAAGGAACGCTAATTTTATATATATATAATGCGAAAGGCATATTTTTGAGCAGTTTCGTGGCCAAGGAGAGACAATTTTTTAATTTTAATCTCCGGCTTTATTCCACCCCGGGAGTCACAATTTATGTACAAGCAAGAAGCGAAGAGGTTCGTGAATCCGCAACTCGACCCAAGAACGTAATGAGAAAGAAATAGTTGCCCCCGGTCATTATATACCACTGCGATTCCGATAGGGATTTCTTTAGACGTGTCGATTTTGGTAAGGATAAAATAGGTATTTTTTAAAAGAATTTGTTTAGATCGATAGATTTTTATCCCTTCACTCGGAGCGTGAGAACCGCTAATTTAAGTATTTTTACAGAGCTTCTGTAACAATAAAGGGGGAATCGGATGAATAATTATGAAATTAATTAGGATTTTATTTATATATATATATATTGACGAATTCTATACTTAATTTTTACGCAATACTTTTCAGCCAGACATCGACGCCCGGATTCAACAGCGGCTGCTCCGCATTGCAACCCTACAGCGGCTGGACCGGCTGTACAATAAGGTAAAATATTTTTGCGCCCACTGTAAAGTTACGAGGGCCGTTTTCGATAGAGCAATGAAGGAGCTGTTGAGGGAGGTAGCCTGCACCAGCTCGGCATCAATCCGGATGCAGTTCTGGCTGAGGATTCGGTCTACGAGTTCTTCTTGGTCCGGTTATTTGTCTTGGCCCAGGATGCGGCTTGCGCTGATAAGCGTAAGACGATTCAGGTTCGAGAGTTGGATTGGGCAAGTAGGCTCTGAGGCCCCCTTGAACTCGTTAACCAGAGGTTAGGAATTCAAGGTTCCGACTGTCGGAACGAGCACTAGTTCTCTGTTCAAAATTCTCCCTTATTCAAAATTCTATTATTTTGCGTCCAAAATTATTGATATTCTTATTTTTACAAATACAAATTTGGCATTTTTAACTTAAAATGATTGTTCTGAAATTTATACAGAAATTTTGATTAGGCATTTATTTATTAGACCAAATACAAATTAAAAATTTAATGTAAAAACATAAATTAGAAAACTTTCAGGTTTTTTTTCCAAAAAGATTTTTCTGGTTTGGCTTTTGGATTTTATTAAAAAAATTACCTTCTTGATTTGTTTTTAAATTATTTTTCGAAAAGCTTTTATTTTTATGTATTTGGCCGTACAGAGGACTAGAGGACGGCTCACGCGCAGGGATTGGGAAACGCAGAGTTCGGGCGGTTGTTTGGGAGGGCTGCAACTCTGCCAGTCGGGCTCCCCGTCCTTGCTCTGGAGAAGAGGGTCCTTTTAGTTTTTATGTTCATTATTTTATTCTTCATTTGGATGCATTATTTCACTTCTCATTACACACGTCCCATTTTATTAAACATCTGAATTAATTCAGTCTACTACGTCTAAATAAGAGAGCAGGATTATCAGTGCGTTTTTGAGGGTTTTTTTACAATATAGCTGATCTGAACTAAATAGAACCTGACCAGTTATGCTGCAGTTCAAATGAGATAATTTCAAGAAAGTTTTATGGTTATGAAGACGAACATTCATAGAAAAAATTATGCGAACATATAAAATGATAGGAAATTGTGATTTTCCAAATTATAATTGTCTAAAATATTATGTATTTGAGCCAAAAAACATATTCCTACGAATTAAAAAAAATTATATCATGAATAAATGCTGTTGATATATTATATAAAAATGAAAGGGAAAAACTACATAATGCCATAGGTATAGAACTCTATTAAAATCTAAACGCAATAGTTGATGAGTATGCACGTAACTAAATTCTTCCCATTTTTTTATTTACTTATTTTTTTTTTTTCTTATTGCAAGTTATTGATATAACTGATACTCATTTTTTCCTTGCACATGTTATCACTAATTCAGCGAAATAATCAATATGCTAATTTAATTATCTATAATCTTAAAAATGTTTCAATCAATATTCTGATCGTATATCATACATTCTGAGTATGAACGGCAAAAAACGCCCAGCTTCATGAAATATGCGAGAAATATATCCGCTATACACAGTTAAAGTTTCGAAAAATAAATCATTTAAATATATTGAGATAAATTTCATATTTAATATCTGAAGTACAGCATTTGATCTGTAACAAAATGATGATACAAAGGTCATTATCGTTTCAATTTTCTTTCGACCTTGATACATTTTCTTATTAGAGGCATGCAATATTAACTTTATTCAAAATATTAATTTTTCGATTCGATTAAGCCGGTTTTCATCAATTAATAAAAGAATATCCGGAACTGTGAAACTAAATCGCTTTCGTAGTATTCCTGTGATTCTGAAATGCCGTAGATCTCCAACCAAATTTGTTTTGACATTCGCAAAGCTCGGAATTTTTTTAAAGCATGAAGTCTTATAAACAATAATTACAATATCTGTGCTATATGCATGATAAATGTAGATATTTAAAAATGTGTTGAATCTAGCAGTTGGATCAGCAAATCCATGCTTTTGTTTTTTGTAAACCAAATTGTTTTTCAAGTGCAAGGATTTCAGATACATCACATTCGTAGTGCTATGAAAAAATTAATTATGCCGGTTTTTATGCCACAAGGTCTCTAAAAGATAAAATCTCTCATTCATTTAAACTTTACTAGCAGCACTGCAAGGATTTAAGACACGTCACGTTCGTAGTGCTATAAAAAATTAATTATGCCAATTTTTCTAAAGTTTTTAAAACATTAAATCTCAAATTCTTTTAAAATTTACTAGCAGCATTGTTCTTATTAATGAACCATAAATGCTAGTTATTAAAAAGAAATGAAATAATTTGCAATTTTAAGCATTTATTGATAGAATTCTCATAAAAAAATTACTTCTGAAATTCTTTTTCCTAATTATTAGAAAAAATTCTATTTCCCAAAACGAGTTTTCTGAAAACCAGGTTTCTACCATTGTCAGGTGAATATTTTAATTATTGGTAAATGGCAATCCTAACTGGATTACGAATGAATTCTTTGCTATGTCGGAAAGTCGTATTCACAATCATTTTATTAGTTTTTTTAAATAAGTAACTGAATAAAAATCATAAAATCTTTACTTTTGAGAATCGGGACTGGAAAGTTTTATGAACTCTATTTAAAAATTAACGTTTCTTTAATTTTAGCTAAAAAAATTTCGGATATGTATTTAAAATGACGTATCTGTTGATTATTTTACTGAAATCTCGATTTGTAACAATAAGCCAAATGCGCTTATTATTAAAGTAAACGCTCTCACTCAGACTGGAAAACGTTCAGCTTAGAAGTATAGTTTATAAAGTGTTTGATAAAATCGAGAATTGTATAAATGTAAAGGATTCTGTTTTTAACTTTTGGTTCTTGAACTTGACTGAATGACTGCATTTTCTAATTAATATGATATACATTTATTTAATAATTACTGTTTTCTGAGTTAAAATCAGATTCCTATTTTCTCGTTCTTACTGTTTATTCCTCTTTAAAATACTGATTGTAAATTGAAGTCTTGTTTGATAGTGAATTGTTTCACTTTTGCTATAACTTAATGTTATGGCAAAAAAGTAAAAAATACATATATATATTTTGCAAAAAATGATTTTTTGTTTTAAATTATTGAAGGAATTTTGCAATCTTTTTATCTAAATGTTCTAATAATTTTTAATGATTCAAATATTTTAAATTATTTCAGTTCTTATTCATAAATGTTTCATGAAATTCTGTAATTCAGATTACCTCGATACAGGAGATTTATTACTTGGGAACTTTGAATCAATCTACAGTTTTAATCTCAACCTAAGGAACTAATAATTTGTAATACTTCTTAAAACTAATAAAATATCTGCATACCATCAAGGCGGTTGTATATATTGTAGAATATTCTATTTAGAAATACAACTAAGAAAATAAATATTACTGGCAAACATTATTGTTTAACCCATCTAATTGTATGTAGTATGACATGTAGCAAAAATTATAGCATTTCTGTGGTGAGAAATTGCTTAATCTATTTAATATTGTATATATTGATCACTGGTTGGTCGACTGAAGTTAATTGATCAAGAAAATTTTCTGAATCGTATGTTCATAGTACATTTTAATGATGCAAATGCAATTATAATGGGCGATTCATTTGAAGCTCACTTAGATCTTTAGAAGAAATCTTTAAATTTTCCCTTCTTCCAGAATTTTAGCTTCCAAAACAATTTTACAAAGACTGCAATGTCCTTTGGACAAAGGGAACAATAGAAGACTTGGTTTTAAATATCTTTACAGCCCTTCAAGCTCTAAAAACGAATGTTGTTGTTGCTTATGGCACTTGTCATTGACAAGCCCGCTGACAAAAGCAGCGATTTTCAGCCAAGTTTTAGCGTCTCTTATTTCAGCAGGCCATCTAGGCCAAGAGTATGTCTTAGCTACTCATGCGTCACAGCCCATTTGACAGGGTGGACTATTTTCACACTTTTCATTCACTCATCCGCAGATCATAATTTATACCTGAATCAGAGAACGATCACCTCTGATCCTGTATCCCTAGAAGTATTGTCTCGACTTGGAGGATTTTGAGGCTACGACATATTTATGAGTGCACCAGGTACCATGTACAAGGAGTCTTCAGCCTGCTGGATTCAACTCACTTAAAGACTATTGAAAGTATTTATGAACGCTGCTTAAATAATTGAAAAAACAATAACGATGATTATAGAGTCCAACATTAACATAATTATGAATAAATTTAAATAAAAAAATTTCACATACTAATAGAAGAGTTGGTTGAGCTTTTTTCCTTCCTAAATATGACTTGTAGACTGAAACTTCTTGTTTCATTGGGCGAAATATTCCAGAATGGGACCCTTAGAGGGATTGCACTTTTTCAAGACCTCTTGAATGTAGAGAGATGGCTATTGAGTAATATGGTTTTGCATTTTTGTTGTAAAAAGGATGATTCTCTTTTTCCCGAATGATAGATTTTCTTGTTTCTGAGAGATCTTGATAAAATGGACGTGTTTCAAAAGAAGCAAAGAAATCTTTTTGAAGTGATTTTATCTCTTTTCTCGCTTGTATGTCAAGCGTCTCTTGAAATTGTTCTGAAAGAATTTATTAGTATGTCTTAGAGACACATTTCAAATGAAGGAGAAAGTATTCTTTTTTAAGGTTTATGGGTAGTTTGTCATCTTTTTGAAACTCTCGAAGTCTTGAATCAGCTATATCGTCATTTACCGAGTATCTGTAAATGATTCCAGGCTTTGATTTTGGTCTCTCTCCTTACAAGCAGAACTGACTGGCATGATGAAACCTTTGTTGTTGTTGATTATGACACTTGTCGCTGATGAAGGCAGCGATATTAAGCAGAATTCTAGCCTCTTGTTGCAGTAGCGCCATCTAGATCCAAGAGTTCGCTTTAGCTACTCAAGCGTCACAGCCATTTTCATTCACCTTGATTCATACATTTCCTTCACTCACCCACAGATCGTAATTTAGATCTGAATCGGAACGATCACCTCTGATTCAGTACCTCCAGTGGTATTGTAAAGACTCGGAGGATTTTGTAGCCACGACATATTTATGAGTGCACCAGCTACCATGTACACGGAGACTCTTCGGCCGGTGGGTTCGAACTTGCAACTCAAGGAATGCGTGTCCAACCGGGATATCCCGGCCCGAATACGTAATAGGTGAAAGTGCATAGTTTCGCTCTTCTACGCGTTTAAGATCTTTTTAATTCATCGTAGTGTAGATTAAACTATTTACATAATGAGAATGAATTGAAAGGCTATATGACATCAATTACCTCTTAATATAAGTTTGAGATCGTAGGCCTTATCTATCAATTTCAATACGTCATCATGTAAGAACCAGGACAAAAATATCAAAAATCAATAAAATGAAAATAAAAATTAATATTTTTAATTGATTTTAGTATGGAAGAAATAAATAATAAGGGAATTTATTTTTGCAACGCAAATTTCTGATTTATTTTGTACGATGAAAGCAAATTTCTGACAGGAGGGGATTGATGTTGATGTTTTATAGAAATTCAAATAATATTTGTCCAATAGTTCGAAATAATTTTATGGGTGGTTGTCATGATTGGGCCTTGAGATTTCTCTAATTTCTTTTGTACTTGTGTGAAACTGTTCGGGAAGTTGTTTGCTTAACTACAAAAGACATTCCATTATCTGCTCGGAATAACATCTATTTTTCACACAACTTGCATTTTCACCAATATATAAAAAAAGAAATTACCTAGACTGATTAATTCATTTGAAGGTCAGAAGTAATTTCGTTTTGCTTAGGACGTGGTTAAGTGATAAACAGTGATGTCTGAATAAGCTATTTCACTACACTGACACGGGATTTTTCCAACATGTTTTATGAGGAAATGAAATTTCTGAATATCTGAAAGGTCTAGTGATAAATATTTTGGTCGAGATGCATTAAATTCGTCTGTATATTGATACAGAATTGTCTTTTGTATGGAAAAAAGTTGGTCTCTAGTGATGAAACAGAAAAGAGGCTTCTTTTCTGTTCCTCATGTAGTGATGGTACCCTGCCTAAATTCTTTGACATCCGGTAATATTGCGAATGAATTCGAGGGACATGCTCCTTTCTTTTTTTAAATTTGGCAGGATTTTGAAGCTGTAGCTGAGTTTTTTGGAAATTGGAAGCATGAAAGGCCCTCTATAGCCCTAAATGAGAATTCCAAACGTTTGGTACATTAAAGACAAATAATAGCAATATATTATTCTATGTTGGGAAGAAAGTACATGGTGTTTCAAGTGAAATGGAATTCTTATGAAACACTATTTATGAGATAAGATCTAAGGCAAATTTCCAAAATGAAGCAACCATTATTCTTGAAAACACAAGAATAGATCATTTTTTGATGACAACGAATCATCAGATATGCCACATTTCTAAAAGGTACACATTGACATAATCTGTTACAAATTATTCAAATTTGTGTACAGTTAAGCATTATTCTGCTAAATAGTGCAGATTATTGAGAGGTATATTTTGCATGGATGAAGTGCCTCTAAAATCTCTGCTTGTATGAATGCCTTCTTTTGGTGTTGGAGAAGCTTCCGCTTCCAATTGGAAGCTATCTCCTGTAGTGGCGATGAGTTTGCAGATGTAGACAATTGCTTTTAATGGCTGGCATGGACTTTTCTTCTTCGTTGCACTCTGTGCTGACAACATTATTTAAAAGAAAATCGGTTTATCCTTGAAAATAGTTACCCGATAGCACTGCAAAAATGGGTATGGGGATCTCATTGTTTTGTCTGGTTCTTGCCGTCCTGGTGGGTACAGAAGAAAGTAGCGCCATCTATCCGACTCCTTACGACGGGACATCCCTTTTGTGGGGGAGGAGCCTATAAAATGGTCGATCATGTCCCTAAAGAAAAGACCTTTAGTTCTCACCAGTGTGCTCTGAACTTTCACATTTTTACCAATGCCTCTGTAGCACGGCTGGGTAACCTTTTGCAATTACGTCTGAAAGTGTTTATGTGCACATGAAATTAATGCTCTCAGTTCACGTCTGTGAATTTGTAAATCATGAAGTATTTATGAGTAAAAATTTTCATGAAAATGATCTGGAATTTTAAAGATGTTGACGTTAACAGTTAAATGGAGAAAGGAAAATATATTTTCTATTGCAAAACTGATTTGTTGTCAGTAGAAAGATTGTTTGCGTTAGAAGTTACTTGTGGCAGGACTGAAGAAGAAATATCGGCCGACCTGTGCTATCATTTGTGGATATGAGCCTCATCCTGTGTTTCTGAGAAGTGCTCTCGAAGATAGACAATGAAACAAAATTATATTTATGAAAAACATGAAATTTCAAATAACATTGTGGTTTTATAAAAGGATAAAACTATCGAGTAATTAATATTAAAGAAGAAAGTAAGAATGATAATTATTTTGCAAGAAAGCTGGAGTAATAGTCCGGCACTTTTTTTTTTGGAAAAAACAAATTAAAAAAACTAGAGTATTAAAAAAAAAATTCGTTGCTTTATAAACATTTGTACTGCGATGTATCATCGCAATGAAAAGAGACAGTATTCTTTTGCCATCTAGTGAATTTTTTTTTAATTGCGCTCTGCAGTTTTTAAACTTATCTGGATTGCCCTAAAACTGGAAATCATGAAATATATTTGTCAGAAAATATTGCCTCATTATGCATTATCATTCTTCTTGGTTATCAGGCTTTGTTTCTATGATAATTGCAACTCTTTTCTTGAATACATTTATTGCGGTTGTTGTACAACGAAAACGAATTTTCGATATCGCCGTATCCGCCAGGTATATTGCACTGAAGCTCTAGACAACGAAGAGGCAGCAATGCTGCCAAATTCATGACTACTTCAGTGGCTACAACTATTCCTGTGAGTGACAGATAGTCGCAATAAATGCTTATTTATTCTAAATAGCACAGACGGTGGGAATTGGAGACAAACAACAAACTTCATATTATTAAACCCCATGTGCAATTTTGGGCCTTCAGTAGCGAAACGAAAAGTAGATACCATTTTAACTCATTACGCATTGGACGCACTAGATTCACCCATACTCACTTGTTGCTAGGTAAACAACAGCCTGTTTTCGAGAAGCACTCCATTATTTTTCCTGCTTAATAAGATACCTCATGTCCAAATCTTTGTATTTTTAAAATCCATAAAGGTTTATCCCGTTATTTAAATCTTGATTACATTTTAGAATTTCTCCTCATATTTCCTTCAGTGACTGTTTGAAAATGGTATAATTTTAGCAATTGTTTGGCGCAGTGTGGTCAACATCGGGGCTCTTGGGCCAGAAAACCCTAAACAAATCAAATCAAATCAATTTGCACTCAAGCTGAATCGGAAATAAACAAGAGGACATACTCTAAATAAACATTTTCATGTAATTTTCATTTGTTGTTCGAAAAAAGTTGCATTTCGTAGGGTGTTGTATTTTGTGCGAGTGTTTTTTTCTTATTTTCATATTCTGTGGAAGGGAATGCGATTTCAGTTTTATGAAATTTAGAGGGCTAATTAAATGCTTTGATGTCTTTGGTCTATATCTCTCTCAGTTCAAATATTTCATTTTTGCACACTAAGCGTATATTTATTGCGTGGGAATGATGACCTTATTCTATGATGTGGCCCATGAGATGTCGGAGAATTCAAGATAGTCTCCTACCGCTGAATTTTTAGTTGAATGTTTTGGCAGTGGAAAAGTTCCATGATGCGTTTTAAATGAGATAATTCTTTCTTGAATCTCTCTAAAAACATCTGTTCGTTTTTAAAATGAACGACGATGTATATATTTGAAACCGCACAACTACATTAAAAAAAAACATCTTTCAGTTGTAAGAAATTTGAAAAAAATAACATTATTGAGCATCTTATAATGGAAATTCTTGATTTTATTCCGTTTGTTACGGTAGTCTCAACTTCATAAAATCGTGATGAGTTGCCTCTAAATGAAATGCTCCAGTCTTGTAAAGCAATGTCGTGAAAAAAAATAATCAATTGCCAATTATCAATCATGAATAAAAAATAAACAATCAGCAAATATTCTAAAGATATTAAATATTTCTCTAAAAAATAGAGATGCCTTTTCCTGCAACTTTCAATAAATACAGTTATTTTTCACTCACAAGCGATAGTGTGCAGTATTTGTTTATGAATATTTAAACTGCTTATTGGGCACACGTTGGAAATGTTCTTTAATTTCCTGCAATAAGTGATTTTTAGAAATATTATTAAGGAATTGCACATTGTGCTTTTCCACGCAGTGTGAGCGATGCAAGAAGCCGCAATGGCTTTGAGGTAAGGTCTCGGTTTCGGAACCAAAAGGTTTCGTATGTGAGACCCGCTTCTACGGAATAACCGTTGTGTGAGAGGATCTGGTGCACGTTAAATACATATGGGTCAAACGTCTTCTCACTCCTGTGGTGTAGAAGTTTGAAAAAATGTTGCCTGCTCAGGTGTCGTTCTCGTCATCTGACCGCGGTTCAGAAAGACGAGGTCCGTTCCAAAACAACCCTAAAAAACAGGACGTTGCCGTAATTAAACCAACTAAATTCACAAATTGTTGCAAGGAACCTTGTTTTTCTTCCATTTTTGAACTAGGCAGTAGGGGTTTTGTTACTTCAAGTAAGACAAAAAAAAAAAAAAAAAAAAAAACTGTATAGAACACGCTGTTCTTAATTTATCAACACTGTTTTTACCACAAACGTGGCACAAAACTCTCACAAACGGATGATGAGCTCTCTATTTGCCACTTATCCAACAGGAAATCTTTGGATACTGAGCAAACAGCGATTCTAAGAGAGAAATTCTGGGACTGCTTATGTAATGGTCAATACTAAAAAATATATAGCTTTGCTTTCAAAGAAGCCAGTATTCTTCCATACGGCAAGAATAATGATTATATTTGATGATCAAAAGTACTAAGTGTTTTCCGAAATGAAAATTTGGAAAAAAATATTAGTGGATAACAAAAAAAAAAAATTGCGAATTTACTATTAGTACTTTATGGACAGTATTGCCACTATGTGCATGGAATGAAAGATTTATATGTCTGATTTTTTAAAAAAACCTTCATGCTGGGCCGAATGTTAATCTGTTTCTTTTCGCTGCTCTTCTCGCTTTCCCCTTCGTCCAGACTTTAATAATTTACAATCGGGAACCTTAGCTAAAATATATTTCGGAGAAGAAAGCTGTTGCAGCGAGTGATAAATGCAGTGAACGTCACAAGTACACAGACGAACTCTGTGTGTATCGTTTAAATTCTCGATTGATGGCACGGAAGACGCGTGCAGTAATAAGTTCTATATAAACAGTTTGCTTACATGAAAATCTTTTACAAATCATTCAGTGGGTAGTGCAAAAAAAAAAAAAAAAATTGTAGTACCCGATTTTGAATTGAATAATTTGCCAGAATTATTCTTTATCATCAGATGCATCCGCATCATGCGATTTTCGAAAAATTATCATTGAAAAAATGATTTAAGCAGCATTGATTTCTGTCCATTTTAATGGATTTTTTTTTATTGCATTTCCTGCCCTTCGATCTAGACTCTTGATTCGATGTTTGGAAAATTTTCCGTATTTAAATGTCTATTTCTGAAAGCAGCTCACTGGAAAAAATTTCTGTAGAGGGTATTTAAAAAAAGCTTCGGGACGAAAGTAATGTTGCGCCCAAATGAGACGCAAACGCTTCTCGAAATGAAAATCGAATAGCGAAAAAAATAAATAAAATAAAAATAAAAAAAGCTTGATTGTATTGTTTGTACTTCATCGCCTATTTTATGTTTAAGGATTGCAGGAACATCCCCTTGTGGTGATAATTTCAGTATTAGCTCCTCATTGAAATAAAGGGAACAAATTTCTGTAATGGGCATTACAAAAAAATAAATAAAACCTAATATTCGTGTTTCTTTATCGAAGCTCCCTGAATTTGTCTTTATCGTTGTCAAGATGGCAGGAATACTGGTTCTTTCTCTGGGAGAAATTTTCCAATCAATTAAAAAAAAATCTTCATTTTGTGTCCATTGTTTTCAGAAATTTTTATTTACTGTTTGTTCAATTTTTCTATTATTACGATTTGAAAAATCATTGTTATCAGGAGCTTTAACCTAAAAATATTTTTGAAAAAAAAAAAAATCTTGAAAAAAATAGTCATCGCAATGGCATCAAACAGAAAATTTTCCGTTTGACCAATGCTATTTTTTAAAGTTCTATTCCTCGTTTTCCTCGTCAGAACTTTAAAAATAAGAATTTTATATTACTAGCAAAATCCTTCATTTTTTTTAAAAATGAGATCTTGTGGAAAAATCAAAGAGAAATTACAACAAAGAAAATCAAAATACTTGAGAATTCACTGCTCGTTATTCATTGCTGCTTTTATCACTGTGAAGGCAGAATGCGGGCTAATGACGGTAATACGGTCCAAATTGCTCCTTTTCTAAGAAAATCCCTACAAATTATGTTGCTGTTTTTGCATATGGCACTCGTCAAAGACAAGTCGCTGAGGAAGGCGGCGATTTTAAGCCGAATTTTAGTGTCTCTTGTTTCAGTAGCGCCATCTAAGACCAAGAGTACGTCTTGGCTACTCATGCGTCACAGCCTTTTTCATGGGGCGGACTTCATTCATAAATTTCATTCACAGATCATAATTTGGACTTGAATCGTAGAACGATCACCTCTAATCCGGTGCCCCCAGTGGTATTGTTTCGACTTTGTGGACTTTGCGGCTAAGACATTTATATGTGCACCAGCCATCATATATACGAGTTTTCGGCGAGCGGGGTTCGGACATGCCCTACCAACCAGGCTATCCTGGCCCTATATAAATTGTGAGGGTTACTTACAAAGTATATATATCAAATATTTTCTTTTGTGCACATTGGTTATCTGTTTTTGTTCTTCTGATATTCATATTCAGTGCGGTATTAATAATTTACTGTCAAAACTGCTAACTAAAGCGATTTCCAAAAACAAACAATGAGAACTTCCAGAAGAAAAAACTTCTATACTTTTTCCAGAGATTCATGACTGTGTTTCTCCTCATTAAGTTGCGTGCAGAACTGATTCTGTGCCTGGAACCTTCACTTCTCTCTCAAAAAAAAATCTTTGCTTTTAATCTCCTTTATATAGTTTCTTGGTTCCTTTCTTTTTCTTATGCACGAAGACAGTCTGGTCAAATATTTTTTTTTGAGGCAAAACGTTCGCATGATATTCGAAAGGAAATCTTAAATTCAAATTCCAGATAATTAAAATGTAAACACATTGTTTGCACATCATCAATACTTTCAGTTCAATGAAAGCTTAGATTAGGCCCTATGTAGGCGGTAAAAATTTCTACATTTGCTCCCTTTCTTAAAGAAAATTTGTAAAAAATTATTGTAGTGAAAAAAAAAACTCAATTTATTCCCACTTTTGTATGGACCATTAACTTCGATAAATTTTCAACAACAAAAAATAATCTTGGAGCAAATAATTGATGCAATGGTTATTACATAAACTCACAGCCTTCTGGACGCTTTATAATGCACTTTATTGTCTTTTTTCGTATCAGACAGAGCTTTGTTTTCCTTTAAAAAAACCTTCAACTGCCCTGATATCTGAAATTCTTAATCTTAGAAAAAATAGTTTTAAAAAAAATCCTTGAATCTGCACTTTGTAGTTCATTGATGCTTTATTTCGCCATGTTGTTATAAATACTATATTTGCGTATTATCCAAAGTGAGGTCTTTCATTTTGGAATGAGTGAGTATAATAAAAATAAAAAAAAAACTGATTTCTCTATAAATCTTCGAATTAAAATTCATTTATTATTTTTTTCCTCTATCAAGGTGGCTGGTATAATTAGTTCTATGCTCTGAACTGAGTTCTAAAATTCTGAATAGCATATTTCTTATACTAGTTTTGATTCTGCCGAAATATACATTCTAATAGACGAAATTTAATTGAAATGCCTTTTTCAATCTTAAAAAAAAACAGGACATTTGAAACTGTATATTAAAGTTATAAATTATGCAAAAACAAAACTTATTACTAATACTTTTGTATTTTATTTGATAAATTAAGTAATTTATCTTTTAAATTTTCTTTTACATATTTGCTTTACATTGATGCGCATCAATCTTCCGCACTCCATCATTCGGAAATTCGTAGTTTGAATTCATCTATTATGAAAAGAAAGAAAAAGAATATTAATGATTTGAAATATATTTAGAAGAAGTTTCATGAAATTAATATTTTTTACCTAAAACTGAAATTTATGAATAAGAACTGCACAATGGTTTTTTAATGTAATATTACTATAATACTGGAATAAAAATGTGATAGAATATAAGCTTTAAAATTAGAAAAAAAGATAACAAATGAGAAGTAAAAATAAAGAAGAAATTAAACAGCTAGAAGAGAAATTTTAAATGCATGAAGAAATTAATTCTAAATATAAGCTAATTTATGTTGTGTATTGTAGTTTTTTGTGCATATTTGTATTAATACTATGAAAATAACAATTCTATTTAATTTAGTAAAATATATAAATTCAAACATGTATTGTCTTTAAAGAGCTACAAAAAATGGCTAATGTACTTCTGTAAATTCATTTAATAAGCCTTTCATGTTCACGAACTTAGAATGAATATTTATACTAAAATTCTTTAGAAATTAAAAATGTTAAATTTGAGAAATAAATTTCCTGATACTTAAATGTTCTTCAGTATATAAAAAAATCCTTATTTCTATAATATTTTAGCAAAACTGATTCTGATATGCTTTCTTATATATGAATCTGCGTTTTTTTTCCAGTCTGAATGTTCAAAAAAGACCGTAAAACGCTCTGCAAGATAATAATAAAAAAAATACAGTTTGGTAGCAAAAATTCAAAAACTGGCCCAACCAATTAGAAACTTCTAATATTTTTCATTATTTTAAGATTGTATTGCACTTTTTTCGGAACTTGACCGTTATTTGCTTTGTCAAATTTATGTATGAGTAGACTAAAACTTAAATAGTTATTACCTGAAAATTTCAGTTTGCTGATCTCGAGTTTCTAAAAGTTTTTCTTTCCAATTTCAATTTTTTGATAATTTGTAAATTAAAATGCGGAGTGCTGATGCGGAAAACGTTATGCTGATTTCTAAATATATTTTTCCTATTTTCCAAACACGTAAGAAAACAATGCTGCTAATTGAACACATAAATATAGTCACGAAATTAACTAAAGTAACTATCATCGGAATTATTGCATTTTTTAATGAAATTAAGAACTAGATTTGGCCATGCTAATAACATGTTATAAAAGTAACAGGCAAAAAATATTGAAATTTATTACCTTAATTTATAAAATACTGGCATAAATGATAATTATGTATATGAAAGGACATTTCTAGCTTAGCATTAACCTTTTACGAAAGAGATTAAAAAAAATGTAACTATAGAATGAAAAAGTGAGATGAAATGCAAGGAGACCACCACATCATTAAGTAGTAAAAACTAAAGCTGTGCAAACTCGACCTAGGTAATTTCATAAAACTGAAAATTTTAAGCAAGGGAAGCTTATCTCCTGAATATTTAAGGCATTTGTGGAAATATTTCTCCGAGCGTTATGACACAATCGCATTTTTATATCTGTACTGTAATAAAGCAAGACCAGTCGCTTTTAATATTCAAATTTTGTGTCAAATCTTTCTTTCCCATATCCGTAGTATTATATATATAAAATCACTTCGTCTAATAATGAGCTAAATATCCAACGCCAAGTTCAAGGTTGTTCGCTTAAAAATCACTTTTTGCAAAACTAGTTTTGAAAAAGTGGAACGTATTTATTGATGTATGCATCAGTTTTCAATGACATCTTTTAGATCTTTTTCTTATTAAAAAAAATAAGAATTTTGTCACTTTACTATATCGCAAATATGATTTTTTAAATGTAAACTCGAAATGTGGAGTAATTATTCAATACGTGCAGTTATTTAACCGGTATCAACTTTTTTATTCTTGTGAAATTTATTATAGTCTTCCAATCAAAGGTTATATATAAAAAGAAAATTCTATCCTTGCCAATGCTCACACCATGAATCTCAACAAAAACTTGTTTTAAGAATTTGTAGCATTTTTTGTATCATTTATAAATTTTGCTTGAACTGCAATAATTCTAAATAATTCAATCGACGGCTGAAAATCAATGAGTAGGTTATTGTTTTGAAATAAAAATTTAATTATATTATTCTTCCAGCTGTTTTCGTAAGAATATTTTCAAAAATAAAAAAAAATTTTTCTCGAAGATTATTAATCCACGGGAATTTTGTGCCCTTTAAAGCTCGATGTTAATTACAAAGAAATCAATAATTGAATTCATGCCTCTTAAACCTCAAGCATTCACAGATTTCATAAGAAGCCACCATCTTTTATTTAAAGTAGCTGTGCATACAGATTAAAAATATTTGAAAGTTATAATATTTAAAATGCCGATATTGCATATTTATGCTTCTGCAGACGATCAAATAGCAGTATTATAATATTACAATGGTGTTTGCATCCTCTTTTTTTCTGGCAAATATTTAAGAAATCGTCAATTATTAATCGAAGTTAGAAAAGCAACATTGAAGTTACAAAATAAGAAACTTCATATGCATGAATGTTTTATAAGTTAGATTTTTAAATATGTATTATTATACTGCAGCATGACAATAGATATAATATGCTTCGTAAATGTTGTAACTGCACGAATTATTATTAAGTTGTTCCCATTCTGAAAATACTAAGCTACTCTACTAGAATATAGGATCTGTCTAGTTTATTTATACTGAAAATGTTACTTGAAAAATGCAACCAGTGATTCTATTGAAAATAGTAATTGGGACAGTAATTTTTTTTCCAAGTATTATTAACAAGTTAATTTATGGACTTAATTAATTTACTATTATGCATAAAATCAACGGAAAATCTGTAAATATCGTGGAATAATTTCAACTTCTGTACAGAGAGAAGTGCGACTTTAAGCCCCAAATACTTGGGTAAAAGTTTTTATCCTTAGATTTACAAAATAAATGGTATCTAGAAAAAAAAATTGAATACCGAAGTTTTACGAGTAATTATTTTCTTTTCAGTTTGAATTGCTAGATACTTTGATAGATGGATGTTAAAAAAAATTTTAAAAAAATCCAGAACATTTTATGAAAAAGGATTTCAAATGTAAAAAATAGAATTAATGTTTTCCTATTTATAGTTAAACCCTAATTTTAAAAATTTCAAATATTGCTACCAATAATAGTAAAAGAGAAATTCATAAAAAAGAAATACATAAAATCTACGAAAAATTTGCAAATATTGTGAAATAATTTCAGCTTTTATATAGTGAGAAATGTGGTTTTAAACCACAAATACTTATGTAATATGTTATAATCCTTATTTCAACTTGATTAAAAAAACTATGATTGGCTGGATAAGATACTGGATTTCAAAAAGAACTTTCTAAGATTTATTCGAGTAATGGAACAAATTGAAGGTTACATAAAGAAACCTGGTTCACATGTATAATTTCAATTTCCTAAAATTAGAGGAATTTCGTCTTCGGTATAAGGATTTCCCGCTGCAATTCAAACTGACTCAACTTCATACTTCATATTATTCAAATAATGCATCTGAATGAAGGATATTCTCTTCTATTGTGGTGGTGCAAATTTTAAATAGGCAGCTGGCTAAATTTTAATCACGTATTTTAAAACACAGTGTTGGCGCTTACGAACTTTTAAATTTTTAACTGTATTTAGGAAACAGATGAGATTTTTAAATTTGCGGCTGAATTTTTAATGTACGACTAGAATTTTAATCTCTCGACAGAATTTTTAAAATTGCAACTGGTGGAAATTTAGCACTTGGCTCTGGTGGTGTACTCGAGGTGTAATTATTTTTAATTTGAAAACTCGAGATCGAGTTTTATTAATTTGAAAACTCGAGACAGAGTTCTATTTAATTTGAAAACTCGAAACGGAGTTTTTTATTCATCTGGAACCCGAGATCATTTTAATTTCAAACTCAAGAATGAGTATTTTTGTCTTTATTTTAAACTCGAGAATGAGTATTTTTGTTTTAATTTTAAACTCGAGAATGAGTATTTTTGTTTTAATTTTAAACTCGAGAATGAGTATTTTTGTTTTAATTTTAAACTCGAGAATGAGTATTTTTGTTTTAATTTTAAACTCGAGAATGAGTATTTTTGTTTTAATTTTAAACTCGAGAATGAGTATTTTTGTCTTTATTTCAAACTCGAGAATAAGTAATTTAAAATTTGGATTCCAGATGTATTTTTCTTAATTTCAAACTCAAGTTGGAG
Source organism: Argiope bruennichi (assembly GCF_947563725.1). NCBI lineage: Eukaryota > Metazoa > Arthropoda > Arachnida > Araneae > Araneidae > Argiope > Argiope bruennichi. Next base: position 131,381,614 of record NC_079154.1, on the reverse strand, counting down.
TGTTTTTTAATTTAGAATTCGATATGACGATAAATGTTTCTTGGAACACCGGATACATTTTTTTTAAATATGAAACTGGAGTTATTAGTATGAAACTTAACAAATCCTCATAGATTTCGTAATTTTCCTAAAACTTCTAAGATTCCACCATTTTATAAACAATTAAAATAATGAAAGAATGCAACACTTATGCGAAAATTAGCTTAAATTTATTGATCCATAGGATATCAAAGAAAAGTTTGTTAATAAATTTTGTAACAGAATACTATTTAAGACTAATCATTCAATACAGTCCGTGACATGCATCCATTACCTAACAGAATGATTCCATCGTAATTTCCTTTATAGCAATCATTTCATTTGATTTTCCCTTTTTTATAGTAGATCTTTGACTATAATGTTTTCAGCTCTCCTGGCAAGCTACTTGAAGACTGCAGCATTCTTTAAATGGACATCTAATGTTTGAAACTAAGTGGGAAAGCTTCTGCCTCTGCACTACTTGTGCAACGAATTTACTGTTTCGTCAACTGCTATCCGTGACGAGGCAAGATCGTATGAGTTCCAAATATTCATGTTCCTTTTATTTATACAAAAACTTGAAAATTCAAATATCGCCTCCTTTAATCATGCTGTTTGAGATGATAATAATAAATAATGGGGTTCGAAAAAAAATCCGAATAAATTTTAAAACAAAATAAGGCACATGCTTTTAATTAATTTAATTACTTTTCTCATTACGATTAATTTAATATAATCTCGATTATGTTTTAAGAGCAATCGAAATTTACTGTTGAAAGTCTAAAAAGCATTCATCGATTCTTCTGAATCCTGCATTCATTCTTTTCAATAAACGATAAACTGTAATTTATAAATATGTAAAACTAACCGTGTAATTCACTGTTCATTTTTCCAAGTGAAATAATTTATCAATAATTATCAACTTTTCAAAATTTATTTTTGAGAAATATGAGTTTAAATTATTTCAATTTATGCATTTGCTAACTAAAGAAAGTTTTTGGTATAAATTCTAAAGTATTTTTTAATTAAAATCATCTTAATTGGCATAATTTAAACCATAATTTGCCTTCCATTTTGTAATAAATGGATTTTAATTGAATATTTTTAATTGAAAATTTGAAACGATTTTCATAATGGGATGGCATTTAAAGACCTTATTAAAAAGGCCCCGAAGACTCGATCAGATATAGATATTTATAACAATGTAGAGCAAAAAAATATATAAAAATAATTATATGAATCTTGTGTTTCTTTGAAAAGATAATTTAAGTAGATGAGATTCCACTTAATCCAATCTGACAATCTGAATGGATGTAATTATTAAAAGGCTTGAATTGGGTCATTGATTCGTTTCTGTGAAGCATTGATCTACTGTTCCACAAACAGTTTATTGTTTTTGTTGCTTATCCTCAAAAGATCCGACATATATCTGATCAGCTCCAGTACGTTGTTGACCACCAAAAAATCTATGATAATAAGGGGATCGGATATTAAGTCTCCCTCACAATCCGATGCAACCTAGAATGTGATCAAGTGAAGCTGGATGGTCACATCATTTTTAACTAGTGGAATGGTTTTGTCTACCACTTTCAAAGGAAAGGCACCCAAGGTGGTCACTATTTATTCCAACGAGAGCAGTCTGGGTGCCACGGTCACATTTGATTCCCTGCAAAGTGCCTGGGGATGCTCCCGTGTACCATTGATGCGCAGGTGGAATACGCCATACTAAATTTAGATCCTTAATTTGAGCATAGTTCTTGATAAGTAAGTGAAGAACCATTGGACCGTTTCATTCTCACTGCCCTCTTTGACAATCAATCAGTGACCTCATTACTACTAATGTTTACTGGTGATATTTGTTGTTTGACTGGGCGAATCTTCCGAAATGTGGCAATTAGAGAGGTTGCAGTTTTGCAAGACCTCTTGAATGTGGAAATGAAAATGGCTGTGGAGTAAAAAGGTTTTGAATTTCTATCATAGAAATGAAAGCTGATTAACACTTTCTTTTCAAAATTGATTTTTTTTCCGGAGATCTTGAGGAAATGGATGTGTTTCAAATGAAGCAAAGAACTCTTTTTGAAGGTGATTTATCTCGTTTCTCGCTTGCGTATCAAGCGTCTCTTAGAATTGCACGGAAAGATTGCATTAGTATTTCTTAGAGGCAGATTTCAAATGAAGGATGAAGTATACTATTCTGATGTTTATGGGTAGAGTCCTTGTCATTTCTTTTTAACCCTGGAAATCTAGAATTTGCTATACGATCATTTACTTTGTATCTGAAAGATTCCAGGCACTAATTTTGTTCTCTCTCCTTGCCAGCAAAACTGACTGTCATAATGAAAATTCTGTTGTATTGTTATTGCTTTTGGCAAATTTTACAGGACGACTGCATTTATACATTTAATTCACTCGTCCACAGATCGTAATTTAGATCTCCAAAAGAGAAAGAGCACCTTCATGCAGTACCCCCAGTGGTATTGTCTTGTGGTTACGACAGATTTATACCTATACCAGCACCCATCCATACAGCCTTCGGCCGGCGGGGTTCGAACTGGCAATCTAAAGGATGCGAATCCAACGCCCTACCAACCCCTCAGGGGTTCATCTACTATAGGTGAGTACGGGTGTCCCAATCCCGAGGTACACAGGGATCTTTACTCCCTTTATATTTACTCTCCACTTCGACTTCTGATGTCTCCTTTTTTAACTTCTCTCGAGGGTAGGCGAGGGAGCTCTCCATTAGAAGCGGTCGCCGCTCTGTTTGCTTCCTGCTTTTCATGGACAGCAATTACCCCCACATGTTTGCCGTGGGTGGCAACCCATTAGACGGGTGGTGCACTGTGGTCCCCGGTGTATCAATCGGCCGGTAGCTAGCAACCTGAGTTACTAGTCTGCCAGGGATAAACCGAAGGGGTTACTCCTTGGGCTTGGCGTTAAGTGTGGTCACTGTCCCCGGGGATAACTCCGAGCATATAGGTTTCCGATTAGCACCAAGGTAAGCGCCGAGGCTGGGAATAGCCAGAGCCGGTGGCTGCCTCCCCTTGTTGGGCTCGGTGGTGGGCGGTGCCTTCTTGACCCGAAACCCTGTTCATATCGCATGTTGCCTAAAAACTTTTCTCCCTTCAGTGGGCAACGAACAGAATTCAAAAAATCGAAACAACTATATTTTGATCATTTTTTTTGTCATCAAGCATTTGTCTGACACAAAGGAAACCTTTCATACGCATTTCCTTGTCGAGAAAGCTATTGTGAGCGTAACTGGAGAAGTACCATCAATCCTTAAACTTCGTTCTGGTGACCTACTTGTGGAAGTTGGTACCCAAAAACAATCCCATCAAATTTTAAAAATGAAAGCTTTGGCTACAATTCCTATTGACGTGAGCACTCATTCTTCCCTTAATTCCTCAAAGGGGGTTATAACCTGTGGGGAGTTATATCATTCTACGATTGAAGAAATTACGAAAGACCTGAAATCTGAGGGAATAACTCATGTACGTCGTATTTTTATCCGACGAGATGGACAACTCCTCACAAAACACCTTTTTCTCACTTTCCAATCTCTAACTTTGCCAGAAAAAGTTAAAGCAGGCTACGTGAAATTAGCTGTGCGACCCTTTATTCCTAATCCTCTGCAATGTTATCAGTGCCAGTGATTTGGACATTCTAAAATTTCCTGCCGCGGGACACCTACTTGCGCCCGTTGTGCAGAGAAAGAACAGCCAGCAGTGTACGGCTCAAGAAAAATGTGTTAACTGCAGCGGCGATCACACATCCTTTTCTAGATCTTGTCCGCGTTGGCAGTTGGAGAAAGATATTATCGCATTGAAGACTAAGGAACAAATATCGTATGTAGAGGCAAAAAGAAAGATCCTCGCTCAAACACCTAAGCCCGGTTTAAGTTATGCTTCAGCTGCAAAAGTTCCAGTTCAGGGAAATTTCTGGACAAACTGCTCCTGCATTAATTGTATTAAATTTACCACCAAAACAAAAATTGTTGAAAAAATATCCGAGTCAGAAACTGAACCATCCTCAAATAGTGTTCCAGACACAGATAATACCACAAAACGCAAAACATCATCCAAATCGCAGATATCACTTAAATTGAAACTTTCGAAATCTAACATTCCAGAAAAAATGATTTCAGAAAAATTAAAGGCAAAATTAAAAAAATCAAAAATTCTGTTGCTCTGGGGCTTGCAAATCAGGGTGTGGTCCATAAGGACCTTGCGTCTGTTTTTGGTGGTATATCCAAGAGCCCCGACCTTATAACGCTGCATCCGTCTGAAGAGGATGATGAAGAACTTCAAATGAGTTGCGATGCCAACTACCAACTACCGTCTCAAATACCTCTCCCTAAAATAAATTTCCTTCATGAGTACTTTTCTTTCATGGTATTGTCGCGCCATTCGTTCAAAACTTCACAACATCAAGTCCACGTTCAACCAGTTTCATCCAAT